>NC_137149.1:27811177-28411177 GCF_951394435.1 Stenella coeruleoalba | reverse complement strand
TAGAACCTAAGGGTACTTAATAAAACTGGATTTTTGAGAGAAATAGTCAATGCACCGATTTCTTTGCCACTTCAGTAGCACATGCAGTGCCAAGGAATATTCCTTTCCTTTACTTCTGTGGTTAGTATAATCACTGTATAGTCTTCTATGAGCAAGTCAATATAGTATTAATTTATTCTTAAAAAAAAGAATGTATTAAAATTCCATTCTTCGATTAATTGCATGATTTGGGACCTGGAGTACCTGATATTTTAAGAATATAAACTTATACCAACTGAGAATATAAATTGAAAGAAGAAAAGTCATTATAATATAAAGCAAAAACTGATTCTATTTTGATAAAATACAATATGGAGATGAAAAGACATAACTTTCATTGGATTTGTGTCTTAACCCAAATGTGTATATTTGGAATTGCTTCCTGAACGTGAACCCTTTGTATGAAGACATTGCTGTCTCTCATGAGGGACAGAATAAAAGAGGGGAAATATATATGTGACGCATCTAAGAGCTTCTGAATAAGACTAATTCAATGATTTAAAGATAAATGAATTGGAAACACATGTACTTATTTCCCCATAAAATGCATACTTACTGAAAACAATGAGCTTCACAGCTTACAGTTTATGAGGCGATGTCCTCCCTCAGTTTAAGCCATGTCTAAATTTTAATTTTATTAAAGCCATGTTAGTCTAAGAGTATGCTTTTATAAAATAAAATCAGATCTATAAAATTTTAAAGTTTAGAAAGAACTAACGGGAAAATAGGATAAACAGTCAGAAACTTACTTTTTAGAATCCCATCTCTAACTTTGAGTTGCTTTTTTGGCCTCACACAATGCAAATACGAAGCAGGTGACTGAGAAACAATGTATAAATTATTCTAAAGCTAAATTGGTATGCCTTTAGCATACTTCCTCTCTCCCAAGACTCCTTTACAAAAGTAACAGCATAGAACAAAAAGGAATAAAACAAGGCTGTCATTCAGTCCACTGTCATACAAGTACTGGTCTACCAGTACTGGTATCAGTTCCTTGTCTCATTTTCCCTATGCCATATGGGTTTTAAATATTTTGAATATAAACCGAAGATCAAATTCATGGTCAGTAGATACGAGTTAAGATATTAACACATGTCTAAAAAAATGAAAAGTAGATGTAATTGTGTTGAAGGACAAAACAGATTGAAGGAAACTTCAACCCAGACCACTTGAATAAGGAACTTGCAGTGAAAGTAGAAGCTATTCTTTCAAGAAGAATCTTGGAGAGATTCTTCCATCTTGACAATTAAAAAAAAAAGAAAAAAGAGAAAGAATTACTGAAAAAAAATGTGTAAGAACAGAGGCTGAACCATGGGGCTTAAATGAAGATCTATTTATGAAACAGTTATATCAGTTGCCTTCTTTGTACCCACTCCTACCCACGTAGCTTTATTGAAAAACAAAAACTAGTGGTCTTCTCAATTGAATAACTGAGACATCAGCCTGAGGAGATCCAAGTGGGGATGTTGGTGCCTCAAGAAAACCTTGATAATTCTGCCTTTTTTAAGAGACTCTCAGTCAACAATTCTGCTCTCCCACTGAATACCGTAACATGAAGCCAGTCAGCCAGCCAATTCTACCTGAGTATCCAGAATCCCCAGACCAACCTCTCATTTATGGGTGAGTCCATTAGCAACACACCCACCTACCCAAAAGAGAGAAAACACACATGAGCTATCTGAAATAATTACTTTTTCTTTCATTTTCAAACATAAGTGGGCAAACAAGAGCCTCAAAACACAGAAGCAAAACCAATTTGAAAATCTATAGCTGATAGGAGAGGGTACAGGTCCCTTTCGCCAGCTGGGCCAATGAGCTCTTTTCCTGGGATTTTTAAAAAATGTTGACTTGGTCTATCTATAATCATGTAAGACTGATAGTTGCAAAATCCATAGTTTTTACTACCAATGCTCGTTTCCTACCGGGAGAAAACAAATCAATAGTAAGAAAGGAGATGAAAATAAGTGCCCAAAGAAAAGTAAAGATGAGAAAGTTTTGTCAGCATCCAGATTATATTCTGTTATAGCTGTTTCTGAGGTTCAAATACATCCATGCTTTGCCCGCAGCTTAGCAGTCATGTAATTCTACTAAATTCCTTTCTTTTTAAGTTAGTTTGAAGTGATTCCTACCAAATACATTGTTTTTATATATCATCAAAGTAGACATTATATATTTTTGTGATGGGATATGACATTAGTTATGACAAGTCATAAAACCAACTGGAATTTACTTAACGCATATTTTCCCCACCACACTATTAAGATGCTATACACATATTCCAATGGCACTGCTGATTTCAAAGATGCCTTTGGGATTCAGCTTTTGGAACTGCCTTCCGAACACTTTATAGAAAGCATTATGGTGTTTCCAAAGATTCATGTCATTGAAGGTAGTAAATATCATATTATCCTAGTTTCCAATTTTATAAATTAGTTAGTTAGAATGTGAAATCTTGGGTACACTGTGTATGGATGGGGAGAATGAAGATGAAACAAATATATTTAGCCTCAGTCACTCAACATCTTAACCTCTCAGCTAAGTGTCAAAAGGCACTATGATGTTTTGACCGTTATGTTGTAAATCATTTTTGCCCTTAGTCATAATGTATTTATTCTGAGTCCAGACTGGACTTTTATTTAAATATAATTATAAAGTAATAGAGTTTCTATTTGTTTAAATTAGATAGGTTATGCTGTGGCAATAATCGCAAGTTCTCATAAATAAATGTGATTTTTGCATTCATTCACAGAATACATCCAGCATCGGATGGTGAGGTTTAGCGGGTAAGGGTTCTAGCCACAACAATTCCAATATGGAAGGTTTTCCTATACCCCCAAGCAATTCTTAGACACTAGTTGAGTGTCTTACAATTCAACTCAATTCTGTCACTACCCGGAGACAGCATCAGATTCCACAGGTTAGGGGCTCAGTCCTACAAGAATGTACTGCCCCCCGCCTCCACCTCCCCCATACACACTTCAGACGCCAATCATGCTTCTGACAAACCAGCTATAGATCAGAGGTTCCCAGGACCTCCTCCGTGGGTTCAATTAATCTGCCAGAGCAGCTCACAGAACTCAGGAAACCAGTTTACTACTAGATTAGTTACTCATTACAAAGGATATTAAAGGATACAAAGCAACAGCCAGATGAAGAGATACATAGGGCAAGGTATGTGGGAAGAAGCACAGAGCATGTCACTCTCCTCCAATCCCCACATGTTCATCAACCTAGAAAGCTCTCCAAACCCCAACCTTCTGAGTTTCTATGGAGACTTCATTACATAGACATATTTATTAAATCACTGGCCACTGGCAATTAATTCGACCTGCAGCCACTCTCCCTCCCCAGAAGTTAGGGAGTGGGACTAAAAGTTCCAAACTTCTAATCACTTGATTGGTTCTCATAGCAACCAGCCCTCATCCTTAGGTCCAAAAAATCATCTCATTAATGTAACAAAAGACAGCTTTGTTGCTCTTATTACAGGAAATTCCATGGATTTTAGCATCTCTGTGCCAGAAACATGGACAAAAACCAAATATATATTTCTTATAAATCACAATATCACAGGGGAAACAGAGCTTCTCTGTTAAAAGCAGGCACTCAAGGACCAGGATGACAGAGACAAAGTAGGTACCACCACCTTGTAGTTGTATCATGTGGAGATCTGACCTTGTTGGTCACCATGCAAGGGAAGAGAAAAAAACTAGAGAATCACACAAGTGTCTTTCACAGCCTTGGCCCAGAATAACATGTACCATTTTCTCCTCACAAAATGCTCATTGGCAAAAAGTAGTCATATGCCTTGCCTACCTGCAAGGAGGCTAAGAAATGGAAGGGAGTCAGTGGAAAACTGTGGACATCACTGTCTCTGCCACAGAGCCTGGGTAATGACCCTGCAAATTCACTTCAAGATGATCTTCACTAGTTCCCTATGATCAACAATTTTATATTGTACATCAAGACGCCTCTTTCATGTTATAAAACAAATCTACTGTTTAAAAAAATTGTGACAATTATTTCCAATTTGGCTTCTCACTTCTGAGAAATAAAGCACACCCATATCAGTAATGTCATATTTATGGAGAAAAGCTTTCAAATGGAATTACAGCCTAAAATGTTTTATCTCCTCAATTAGGAAAAAAAAAAATAAAGATTATGTAAATGACTTAATTTTGTTAAAGAAAAAGAAAAAACTAACATTTTTATGTAAGCATTTTTTTCTATTTTGATTCTGTAAACTGTACTTGAATTTTATTTTAAATGTTCCCAAACCAAATGTGAAATGTTAGGTTATTTTCAAATTGATTGGTAAGCAACCTTATTTTTCTTACATAATTTATTTAAAGTAAGTCTAACTGATTTTATTCATTAAATGAAAACATGTTTTATATTATAAATACTATTAAGGATTGAATAAAAATACTCTAGAGTAAAATCTTTAATAATACACTGATAAAAGATTTTATTTATTTAAAACCATTTCTTATTTACCATGAAAAGAGGTTTTTCAAAATTCCTACTGATTTTTAAAGATTATAGTGATAGAAATGGGTTGCTAAGAGAAAAAAAATATATATATATATATTTAGAAATTGTTAGTATAGAAAAAATATTATTTTCTGAGCTGATATTAAGAAATCTGCGTTCTCAAACAGGTTCTGTCCCCCTTTCTCTTGTCAGTAAATCAAGGGTTTGCTGGAAGATTACTGGGGCACAAATAGAGGACCGTCACAGGAGCCTCTCATCAGACAATGTACTAGCAGTGTGAGGGCACTGAGAGCACTTCTTCAGGCCAAATCACACTACAACAGACTCAGAGACCAAGTTCTCTTCATTCTGCATCTTTCCCTCTTCCATATGCTTTTGAATGATTTTTTTAAGATTACATCATTAATTAGGATAAAAAGGCAAAGTAAAACCTACGAGAAGAGATAGTATAGGTGAGTAAATTTCAAAAGGAAAAAAATACATAAGAAAACAAAATACAATGAAATATGGAAAAAGGGACTTCACCACAAAAGACTGGTTACCCAAGATATGATTATTTGACATGGTATGAAGAGCATCATCAGAAATGCATTTGCTAGGCCCTAAAATGCTTAATAGTGGCTTAGCTAATTAATCAATGTGGAAAATTTGTAAAAACAAAAATCCAATGCCAACAGTGGATATTTATTCCATCACAGTGTCAAAGTATTAACAGAAAACATTTACCTTAGTTCCTAGATATTTTACGGGCAATTGTTAGGAATTATGGTTCTCACAAGAAACTCATCAGAATAATTCAAAATAAATTTCTCTGAAACCAAGCATATTTTTATATAGTATTTGTTAGCTATCTACTTATAACTCAATTCCATATTTTTTTTTGCCCATTTTAATATAGGGTTATGAGTCTGTTTATTTTCAAGTTGTAGAAGCTTTTGCAAATCTAGGTATTAAGATTTTATCCATCAGATGCTTTGAAAGAGTTTTCTTTTAATTTATAAAATATGTTTTGAGATTATATTTCTTCTGCAAATTTAAAGGATAAATGAAAATTTTTTCTTCATAGATTACCTTAAAAAAGTCTTTTGAACCACTAGATAATAAAAAGATTCTTATATCTCATTTATTTTTATATAAATATTTTATTCTATTAAGAATTTATTTTTGTGCATGTTATGAGGATGATTCTCTATTTTATTTTCTTCCAAATAGAGAACCAGTTGTATTGACACTGTTAATTATACAAACCATATATTTCCCACTGAATTGAAAAAGTGCATTTATCGTAATTTAAGTTTCTCTATATAATAACATCTACACCGGCACTCTTTGTTCCACTGATCTATATATTTCTTTATTTTATGCCAATACCATACTGGTATGATCTGAGTAGCTCCATGTTATATTTTAATATCTTTAAATAAGTTCTCAATCAGTTTTTAAGTAACTTTCAGCTTATCTCATATATCTAATCTTCTCTAAAACCTTATTAGTTTAGCCAATTCTGAACAAAATAGCCATTGGGATTCTAATTCAATTGTATTTAATGTATATGTTAATTATGGAAGTAATGATTGTTTATGATATTGCCTTCCATCTAATAGCATAGTCTGTTCTTTCACTTGTTCAGTTATAATGTTATTACTTTAAAATATTTTGCACCTTTATTAATAGCTTTCTGGTTAATTTCAAAAGACTTTTAAAGATTTTATCAGTAATATGCATGGTATTTTTATAATTTCATTTTAGTTAATTGTTGATAGTATAGATGAAACCTATTGCACTGTATGTGTTTATTTTTATTTACCAAAGCCATTTAATAATTCTAGTATTTTTTGCAAGATGCTATTAGAATTTTTCTAAATATTCAGTAATCAAGTTATATGTGCATATATACAAATGCATAAATTAATCTCTTTATAGATGTTAATTATTTTTTTCTCTTAGCTGATTCACATTACAATGAAGAATTTCACTCCTCAAATATTTAAGTGGTTTGCAAAAATACAAAATAACAAAATAGGGTAAAAAAATTCCAGATGCAATAAATCAAAGAAAATGGAATAAATAATAAGTTTAATCACATAAGGAAACAGAAGATTCTAGAATACAGGAGAGATATAAAACACACATCAAACTCTAATCCTCAAGACCTTTGTTATGAGTCAACAAATTCTGAGATTCTTTATTAATACTCCTAAATATGGACTTAAAAAAACCAAGTGAGGGGCTTGTCTGGTGGCGCAGTGGTTGAGAATCCACCTGCGAATGCAGGGGACATGGGTTAGAGCCCTGGTCCAGGAAGATCCCACACACCGCGGAGCAACTAAGCCCATGCACCACAACTACTGAGCCTGCGCTCTAGAGCCCGCGAGCCACAACTACTGAAGCCTGCACGCCTAGAGCCTGTGCTCTGCAACAGAAGCAGCCACGGCAATAAGAAGTCTGCGCACCGCAATGAAAAGCCTGCGCTCTGCAACTAGAGAAAAGCCCACGCGTAGCAATGAAGACCCAACGCAGCCAAAAATAAATAAATAAAACAAATAAATTTATTTTAAAAAAAAGTGAGTTTCCTTATTTTTTTCTTCCTTTTACTGATGAGAAGTGGAAAAGGTTGTTGGAAAATAAGCAATGTCACTGACTCTTCTTCCAACCGATGTTTTTTAGTCCCATGGGGGATAGTCTTGGATACCACACCATTTTTTAAATTAAGTATATTCCAATCAGAGAAAATCAGCCCTTTTGTTTATTCTTCAGTTTCCCTCCAGCAACCTTTTCTACTTCTCCTCAGTACAAAGAAAACATGAAACTATTCAAAGATAAAGAACCCAATCTGGAGGAAAATATAAATCAGTGAACAGAAGCTTATTCTTCACTTCTTTATTGCTATAGACTGAATGTTTGTGTCCTACCAAAACTGTATGTTGAAACCTAATCCCCAACGTGATGGTATTTGGAGGCAGGATCTTCAGGAAGTGATTAGGTCATGAGGGCAGAGACCTCATGAATTAGTGTCCTTATAAAAGAGGCCTCTGAAATCTTTCTTGTTCCCTTCTACTATGTGAGGACATAGCAAGAAGATGACCATCTATGAACCAGGAAGCGGGCTCTCACCAGATACCAGATCTGCAGGGGCCTTGATTTTGGACTTCCAAGCCTCCAAGAACTGTGAAAAACAAATTTTTTATTATTTATAAGCCACCAGATGATGGTATTTTTGTTATGGTAGTCCAAATTGACTAAGATGTTCATACTTTAAAATATACAGTAAGAACATGAATTAAATTTAATAAGATATCAAAACTGAGATATTAATACCCAGAATAGGCTAGAAAGGGGTATTTAAAATTGAAAAAACAAAGTGAGAACAAAACAACTTTATTGCAGAATTAATAATAAATTAGAGGCAGAATGATCAAAATATATGTGATTCAAAAGTTAACTGGCATAAATAAAAGTCTTGAGATAATCAACATAAATGCAGGATGGGCAAGACCAAGGTCATAAAGAAACTAAAGAGAAGATAATATACACGAAAGATAGATCAAGATGAACAAGATGAAGTAGAAAACCCAGCAAATGAACCAGAAGATATGTTTGATGTTATTACATGAACTTGAAAAAAAAGGGAATCTGCACCTTGAGGACCACATAGAAAAGTTTGAGACAGACTGCTCAGTCCTAGTTTAGCCATAGAATGTCAAGGATTAAGAAAGAATGATTCAAGCATTCAGATAGAGAAAGAAATTAACCTACATGGATGGAAAAATCAAGCAGGCCTCAGATTTCTCCACAGAAATATGCAGTGCCAGAAAACAGTTGCACAATGTGGACAAGTATGATGCAAGAACGCAATACCCAGCCAAGCAGTTATTCAAGTAAAAAGGCAGCAGACAGATATTTTTAAACACGAAAAAAATCAGGATAAAAGAAAAGAAGCTTCAATGGCAAAACTCAGTATTTAAGAGATAAAGTTAAAAGCAATCATCCCTGAATTTATCTATTGACATTCGGAATTTAAAAACAAATTGCTAATTTTAATTCCAGGTCTTTTTAATGCTGCATTTGAATCTCATCAGATTCCCTTATTTTTCTATTGTTCCTATTAAAATTGCCATCTATGTCTACCTGTTTTCTGGCACTGAATGTTACTATGGAAAAATCAAAGGCCTTCCTGGTTTTCTTCCAGAGGTTCTGCTTATTCTTTCTCTCTCCCCTAAGTGTTCTTCTAGGTAAACTGCTTTTTCTGTCTGGAAACTTGCTGCAGAGTTAAAATGGCTGCACCGTGTGGTTAGCCAGAGAGCAGGCCCAAGTCATGTTTCAAGTTGCTTTGGCTTTCATATTGCAGGAAGGGATTCAGAAGTTTCTATATGTCCCTTGCTGCAGGACCACTCTATATGGTCTTCTCTAAGAGCTGTCTGTACCAGGAAAGCTAAGAGTAAGCTGTCACAGAATTCTGAGACACAGCAAACCCACTGCTGATTGGAAGTGCTGCTGTCTCTACTCCATCAGTCAGCAGCTGGGTGATGTGCTTGCCTTCAGTTCTATCCTAAAACACCAACAGGGAGCCTCTCTTCTCCATGGGGCTCTAATTAGTGCTCTCCTGGTTTCTTGGGTAGGAAAAATCTAAGCCAATTAGTGCACTATTCCCTGTTCTTCTTTTGTAGGCAGTGGGGTCCCACAGGTCCTACTAGTGCAGGAATCATCCTTCCACTTAACTCATGGGCCATGTTCTGTTTAAAGATATCAGGATTCAGATCTTTTCTCCACCCTTTCTGCCACCTCAAGTCACTAAAATTTGGCGCAGCTTAGAGGGAAGCAAAGCCCTGTGCACACCCTCACCTCTCAGATTCCGGCAACAAACAGTTTTATGCTCATTCTCAAGCCCTATCTACCTTCTGCCCCACTCAGGAGAGGTAGTTAGACTGTAGTGATGAGAGGAAAGAGTCAGAATGTGTATTCAGCCTGTGTGGCAGTCTTTGAAGATATGTACCATTCAGATGCATATCTCCTGCTGTGTAGACAGCCTCTGCTGCTGGATCTGCATCCAGATCCACCACCATGTTTGCACGGAGGCCACACTTCCCACAGGCTCCTCCTAGTCAATGACCAAGGATGGTGGGGCAACCAAAGCAGGCCTGTGAAATTCAGGACACTTCTGAAGAGTATCTTCAGCTCAAGGACTCCTGGTTGTCCTGGCCAGTTCAAGACCCTTCTACCCAAACATCCTCCCTTCCCTCTCTCCCATCTCAGGTATCAGACCTGCATCTCCCCCTTAGAGGAGCAGTGGGAAGGATGAGGGTGAAACCCTGAAAACTGGTTACTTATCAAAATAAGAACAACAGCAATTACAAAGCTTACCTATTTTTATCCTGAAAGAGTCTTGAAAGTGAAAGATAGCATACCTGGCAAGGTTAATATTTCCCTACCATCCCATTCTGTAAGTTTGGATATTTTATAAGAGTATAGGCAAAATGCATGAACTTTTGCTTGTGGCTAAGTGTGAAATGAAATAGGAATGGATAATTTTAAATAAAATAAGGTATAATTTTAAGCACTTTATACATATTAACTTATTTAAACTTCATAAAATTTTGAGATATTAAAATTATTTTCCCCATTTTATAGATGAAGAAAATGAGGCACAGAAAATGAGGTGAAGTAACTTTTTCAAGGCCACACATCCATGAAGGAGCAGAGCTGGGATTGAAACCCAGGCACTCTGGCTCCTCAGATGGCAAGATTTGTCATTATGACCTACTGTCTCTTCACATGTTTCATGAACTGAAGAGAACTGCAATCTCCCTATTGATGTACAAATTAAGTACAAGCCATGTTCCCTTGCATTTAAGACTCAGTAAGCTCTCCCGGACTCACTATTCCTGCTCCACTTCTTGCTCCTCTTCATGAACTTTAATTGTAGTCAAGGGACATTGGATTTTTCTCTTTCTCACACCTAAGTCTCTCTTTTCATATATTCATGATATAATCTGTATTCTGGCTTTCCCCAGCAAGTACCATGGCCCTCAACACATGTATAAGTATTTTTCACTCAATAATTATTTATTGATCACTTACCATATGCCCAGCACTTGGAAGACACTAAGCATACAATGGTAAAAATGACAGGCAAGTTCTTCATCCTCAAAGAACCTTATATTCTAGTGTCAGAGACTAGATGAATTAGGTAAGTACAGATTTCAGACAATGTTATCAATAGAAACATAGGAGGGTGAAAGAGAGAGAGAGAGAGAGAGTAACTGGGGAAATAGCTTCTCTGATCAGATGACATCTTAGCTGAAACGTGAAGGATGGGAAGAGACTATCTGTGCAAACAGCCCAGGCGAGGGTTTTCTAAGAGAAAAGGAAAGCCATTAAAGGATCTTAAGCAGGATGATTGTTTGAGCTCTGGAAAAGAGAAGATGTTGGTATGGATGGGTGGTAGCAGTGATGACAAGAACTGTAGAGACTTAGTCAGGGACCAGATGGGTGATGCTAGTGGAGGCAAAGGAAGAATAAAAAGGATACCTCCTTAAGTTTGGGACTTGAGCAACTCAGAAGATGTTGGTGTGAGAAGCTGAATATATGGGAGAAAACTCCAAGACTGACATAAATTAGAAATTCTTAATCAACATCCAGTCAAAGATAACAAGTTGGTAAGGTATAGAAGTCTGGAGCTCAGAGTCTGGCCCAAGAAGTGGTTCTGAGTCTTCCTACCATCAAGATGTGATCACTGGATTCTCTGAGCTCTCATAAACTTTGTGCCTTTCTTTTGCCGTTTACCACATGACAGCTTTTGAAAAACATTCTGGCACGCATGGAAATTTCTATTTGAGTCATGTTAAAATACACAGACAAATAAAAGATACGAAAGCTTTTCCTACCTAATCTTAGAAATTACTCTTCATCCATAAGCACCCAGGAGGTAAGTGTTGTCCTTAGCCAGTTCTTTAACTGTTATATCTATCTACTAGATAAAGCTCAGTGTTGTCCATATTTATATTTTTGTAGCTCCTAAGACAATGATTCATTCAGAAATTTTATTTAATAATGCTATTATCGACACAAATGAATATCTGACCCCCAAGTTTTTTTGTGAAATAGTTTTACTTATTTTTCTTATGGGGCACTTATCGTTAGATAAACATCAGCCATTAATGTTACTCAAGAGAAAGAAATGACTAACAAGTACTAAAGATATCACACTGTACTTTGGGAAAAAGAAGTAAATACCATCCCTGCTAAAAAACTAACA
Source organism: Stenella coeruleoalba (assembly GCF_951394435.1). NCBI lineage: Eukaryota > Metazoa > Chordata > Mammalia > Artiodactyla > Delphinidae > Stenella > Stenella coeruleoalba. Next base: position 28,399,392 of record NC_137149.1, on the reverse strand, counting down.
GAGCCAAAACCCCTTCCTGAAGTTATCTGATAACTGAAGAGCATCTGTAAAGGACATCAAAAGCAAGAAGCAAATGTTTATAGCAAATTTTGCAAATTCATAAATAGGATTAAATTATTGAATGACAAAATTCACTTAACATATTTAAAACATATTGTTATTTTTACAGACATACCTTAGGAAAATTTCCATATATTAAATCCATATACTTCATGTTAGCTGAATAGTAACACGCATTGAAATATTTTATCATCCCATACATAATTATGTAAATAAATAAAACCATTATTTTCCTTTCTCTGTTATTGTTTTTCATTTCTTTTCATGGTTATTTTTCTTTCTTTTGTTTTTTTTTTTTTTTTTTTTGAAATGAAGGATATTTCAAAGTCATTCAAAAGGTTGTAGTGCTTTTAGGATTAATTGTATAATACAGTGCTGAAATTACAAATTGATTTTAAAGACTCTGCTAAAGTGTCTCTCTGTATTTTAAATTATCACTCAAGCTCTAGGACGAGAGATTGAAAAGGCGATAAAAACAACCTACTTACCCAATGGTTTATTACCTTTAAAAAAATTGCTGGTGTTTGATTTCAGCTGATGTTACATAATATGACTCCCATGAAGATTTATAGTCTTGACATACGAAAAAGGGCTGCTTAAGCTCAATGCAGTGCTGATGTTTTATATCAGTAACTGCTAAATGTATTTATCATCAATACCTATGGTGTGCCAAACAGCTGTACTTGGCCTCCTTGAAATATTCTGAACAGTTTTTATGGACCTATTAGCACTAATAATAATTTTCAACATGAATTGATAAAATAGAAACAGATTTCTGGCCATCATGACCTCTCCAGCAGGAATGGCTCTTCTTATCTGAATGCACCCCCCTTTCCAATTTAATCCCTTAAAACAAAAGTCTAAACGTCAGCATCTATCAGTACTGTTTCTCCACCAGCTGCTAATACTAATATATGTGAGGTGCTCCTTTGAATATAAAAATTTTATCTCCCCACACTGTGTTCTCAGCTCCTGTTACAGAGGGTCCGGCTGGATATTTGCTCACACAGTTACTTATATTCACTCTTTTTGAGACAGGAGAGAGTAGCCAGCATTGAGTTATTACATAGTTACTGACAATAATGATGATGCCTTAAAACTATTAGTATATAAAAATCACAAAATTACATATACATGATAACATACATGTATTATCTCATTCTCTCAACCATCCTGTGAATGAGACACCATCATGTCTATTTTTGAAGAGAGAAAACTGTTCAGTGGGCCAAAGTTACCTCCCTCAAGTCAAACAACTGAAAAGTGGGAAAGTCGACTCCCACCCTGGCCTTTTGATTGCACATATTTTCACCACATAACACCCAATGTTCAGCCCAAGCTAGATTTATAACATTGACCAAGAGACTCAGAAGGCACATATGAAAAATTTGCAATAGACATTTGAGGGATTCATGTGATTAATAACATTTCAATTGCCTCAATAGGAGTACTAAAATTTCTCGGCAAGTTTGCAAAAGGATGGATTGGAATGGAATTTAGGAGAACTAGAAGGTTTATAAAGGAATCACAAAAGTGTCATGAAATGATATTTCTAGTGTTTTAAACTCAAAACATTTCTCCCCCACTGGACCCAAAAGCTAAAAGAAAGTATATTGAGAATTTGCATTTTGAAGTACACATACACTTACAGATACCTTCATGTCATACAAATATAGCACAGATCCTTTGATGTAAATTAATCTCATAGGCTAGAGCTGTGGCTTCCAGAGGTGATAAGAAAGTTTTAATTTATGTAGGAGAACTGATTTTCTCTCCAAACATATCACACCACTTCCCCAATACAAAGAGTGCCCAAGTTATGTTGTACTCACTCTTACTTACTTTTCATTACATCCCTTGAAAAGTCCCAGGAGTATGTAAGGAGCAAATATCTTATTTAGAAAAAACATACCATAAGCAGAAGTAGTTATTGTCTCTCAGTAAATGTGGAGGGTTTTCTCACTTTTTCACGTTCTTCACTTTACGTATTTTGCATTAATTTTTATTGTATCTCAGAGAGGAAAGAGCATTATGATGGTAAAACAGCAAAAGCCACATAAAGTATTGCAAACTTAAAGACACATAATATTAAAAATAAGGGAAAGTTAATTCACAAAAATGCCTTTTCATTTCTTTTAGTACTTTCCACTAAACGTAGAAAGATCAGTGAACAGATCTGCAAGTAATACCGGAAAATAGAAGAATGTGTGGCTGGATCTGCTTCAGTAAAATCTTTGATGATAACTAAACATCAATCCATGTAACTAAGCAGACTGACAGCCTGGAGTTTGTAAATAGAAGATAAAACTCAAAAACATGTCTCTGAGTTGGAATCTTATTCAGGAAGAATCAGTGCAGCATAAAGATTTAAAAGATTAGATGTAAGAACAATCTCTTTTTCTTATAAGAGACGAATCCAGCAATTTCAAGAATGTGCTGGACTTAAAAAGTATTAATGTGCTGAAGTTACCAAAGCTGAGGCTTGGTCAGACAGATATAAAAGTTTGTTATAAAAGTTTGGCTTTTTCTGGTGAAGGAAGCATATTTGCATATATATGTATAGGTAAATATAAACATGTGATATATATATACACATGTATATATCGTATATGAATATTAAGAGATAACAGCGCTTGCTTCAAATTAAAGAATCCGCATTGGCTGCATATTTCATATAAAATTATTTTAGAATAATGTACGCTATTCTGATATTTATATATGTATACACATTTATACATGTGTTCTGATATATATATATATATATACACACACACATATACATATATATATATACGTATATATGGAGAGAGAGAGAGAGAACGACGTATTTACCATAATCTCTTATGTAAACTTGGGTGCTTTTGTATATGACATCTCTTTGTGACACCTACATTTTATCACTCAGCATTCTCAGAAAAAAATGAATGTCATTTGGAGGTTCTTTCTTAACTCTCCTTTTTCCTATGCTGAAATGGTTTATCATATCGCTATGAATTTGGTTTTTCGCCTCCATCTTAGTTATGTAACCTATCTCTCTAGGAAAAATATTTTTCACAATGGTGGCTAACCTATTAAAATTGTGAGAATGAATATATTTTAAGAATATTCACCATACAATGACTAAATTTGGCGGAAGGGGGAAAATTTGGCTAACAGAGTTAAGATGCCTATTGAGCTATCTCTTCTGAATTTTCTTGTGTCTTAAACCCTTTTGGTTTTACATGGGCATCAGATTAGCCACTGTAAAGTGTGATTTCATTTATAGTCATATCACAGAATAAGATTACTTTCATTGACTATGAGATTAGAGCCTTCTCCATAAATGTGTATTTTATAGCTACTGTTAGATGTAAGCAATCATAGCTTAAAACTGGAAGCAAACACATAAAAATCATACAGTTGATTCAGGCTAGAGGCTCTTAGGTAAGTCACTCTTCATTTGCCCGAGTCACGATAAGTAGTGTTAACACTCTTGTTATTCATCAATAAAACAAGAAGGATGAAAGGAATGGGAGGGCACTGAGTGTGATAAATGCTAAATAAAATGTTTGGAAAAAGTGAAGGTAGCAGTCAGGTAGAGATTAAAATACAACATATCTTTGGGTCACTCAGTTAAAAGGCTGAGTACATTCATCAGGGAATTCTATCATGTTTGGCAAACATGTTAATTATAGACATAAGGGAATCCTGACACAGGTAATATAAACACCCAGCCTTTATCATATATCATCACCAAGTATTATAAACTATGCCAAGGAAAACCATGTTTCTTTTTCAGCATAAAAAATGTGTGAAATTTGGGGTCATGGTACCAGCCCGAAGGGAGGAATTTTTAACCTTGTTGTACTCTTGTCAAGCACAGTTTGCAATAAATATTGAGATGAAAAGTTCAATCAAGAAAATATATTTTTATTCATATGCTGAACTACCTAAGAAAAGTAATACAGCTGGTATCTCCAATAAACAAAGAAGCAGGACACTGTCAAAAATGCAATATTATTTCTTTTAGAATTTAGCTAACAAAATATGCAACATTGTTTTAGACAAAGGAAAATATGAATATAGTGGGTGCATATATGGACTTGCAACATATAACACATTCTACTTAGTGAACACTAATATAATATGATGGTTTCAATACTATATACTCACCAACAGAAATCTATACTACATGCAGGCCACCCACCAACATTTTTGCCTGCCCGTTTCAAAATAATCCAACCTCAGTAGAAGTGAAAAGAGAATAGAAAAAAAAAAAAAGTAACCACAGGGTTCCTTTCTGGTACACTTTATAAGGTGAGCAGGAGGATGCTACTAAAACTCTAAGTAAGTTAAAGCCACATAGCATGACCATTAACTATTAGAAAGTATTAACAAGCAACAAATCATCCCAATACATTGCAAAGTGTGGGTGTCGTGTAGACCATGATAAAACAAACAAGAACTCACACATAAATAAGACCCATAAAGAATGGTCAACAGGCTGACAAATTACATACGAAATTTGGATTTAAATATAACCTCAGCCATAAGTCTGATTTTACACTTCTATCCAACAATGGAGAGTCGAGCATTTCAACTTTAGATACAAAAGCTACATCTTTAAAATGGCAGCACTGCATAGAGGCAGGTTTGCTGGAAAGCTATTAAAACTTGAGTGTCCTTCACTTTACCAGCCCCTTCCAAGATGCTGAAGGTTATGTGGTTTTGCAAAATATTCTAAAGTTAAACATTTTGGCTGAACTTTGTTAAGAAATATGTTTTCTTCTACTCCAACTTTCCATTTCCATCCCCTCGTTTTGGGTGACAATAGAATAGCCAAGGGCATTTTTGAAATTCAGCTAAAGGAAAATTATTTGGAGAAACATTAGTTTAGACTTACTGGAGTGTAGTTTAGGGATTTGCAGCAATTTCTGTGTAGAGTTAAGTTGCTGCTGCCACAGAATGGCTCCCACAGTCCTACCAAACACTGACAGAGCCAAAGGCAATACCATGATATGAACACCTCTTTGAAGGCTTAGGACTGGAAGTATATGGATAGCAGAAGAGGAAAAAAAGAAGAGAGAGAGGGAGGGAGGAAAGGAGGGAGGGAGGGAGGAAGGAAGGGAGGAATAGAGCCAGAAACTAACCTTTGGATAGTTTTCCAATCACCAAACATGCAGTTATAAGTGAAGGATTTACTTCTCATCAATGCCTAGACAAAATATAAGTTCTCTCCTATCAAGAAAGAAATACACTCCATAATGCAGCATATAAACCGTAAGTGCACCAAACACTTTATTTCTTTAAGGAAATTATAATACATTAGAATTTTATCAGAAATTCTGTTTGTAGAACATAAGCCCAGCAGTATTCCTTCAGCTTCTATGTTTGTGAGTCAAATCACCTGCTTTCTGCATGCCAACATACTGGATCATGTTTAAGTACGTCTGACTCATGGTGGCCCGATGAAGTCCGAAGGTTCCAGATGAAAAGCTATATAAAATTGCTACAGATGCATCTTGAACACTTGTATACAAAATTGCTGCATCTGTATACAAGTGTTCAGTGACAAAATTCCTTACATGTTCATTGATCTAGCAATGAATATAGTATCAGAGTTTTGAGCTATGGTATTACATAGCTCAAGATTCCTGATTTGGACACAAATGAAGGTAACTCTTAATCATCCTTAAATTTATTTACGAAAACAACTAAGAAAATTCTGATTAAAACTTCATAGAATATGAAGCAAAATGATAAAATGAGCAAGAAAAGCAACAGAATTTATTTTGAAACCTTATAGCCGATGCATGAAAGTTGATAGTTTATTTGAAAATAAACCTAAAATTTTACTTGACATCACTTTACATTACTTGTGAGGCTGAAACTTTTCAGATCCATCAATTAAAAAAAAAAACAACCCAGTAATTTCCATCAACTATTTTAGAAGACAGACTGAATTATTGCTCTACATAAAGAAATTACAAAATCACTGTCATATGAAGAGGCTATTAAAAGATTATGCAAGGGCTTCCCTGGTGGTGCAGTGGTTGAGAGTCCGCCTGCTGATGCGGGGGACACGGGTTCGTGCTCTGGTCTGGGAGGATCCCACATGCCGCGGAGCGGCTGGGCCCGTGAGCCATGGCCGCTGGACCTGCGCGTCTGGAGCCTGTGCTCCGCAACGGGAGAGGCTGCGGCAGTGAGAGGCCCGCATATGGCAAAAAAAAAAAAAAAAAAAAGATTATGCAGGGTATTCCCTACAAAAAAAATTTCAGGATAAAAAGTATTATAGACATTGGTCAGGCAGTTAATTAATAAAAATATTACATTTTTATATGGATTTTGAAGTGTTACATTTGTTAGCTTTTAAAAAATTTTTACTTCTTGTTATATCTATCCTTATTCTAAATAGTTACTTCTGAATCTAATTTTGGTTTTAATGCTGTGTTATTTTTCATAAGGAAGGCTCCTAAAATTTTATAATTTAGGTTTCACGTGTCATAAAAATTAGATTCACACCCACAGGCCCCTGGCTTTGACAGTATAAGAGCTGGGTTCAATTTTCAATTCAGCAATTTCCAGGAGAGGTGATATTAAGCTATTACTTAGGATAATAAGAATACCTCTGTCACAGATTGTTATAAAAATTAAGTGAAATACACATATTGTAGTGTAATGTAATGTGTCAAACTTTATAATGGAAAGATGTTACTTTTACTATCATGCAGTTGAATTCTCTTTTAAAATGATTGTTTCTGTTTTCATGGGACATGAAATGGCATCTATAGTAAGGGACAATCAAGAAAAATTGACCTAAACCACATGATTTAACTTAAGTATATGGAAGACTTTCCCAACAGTGGAAAATTTTAAATGTAGCCATGAGCTACTATGGGAAATGATCAGGCTATCATATAATCCCTTGAAATTAAATCTTTCTGAAGGGTCAATGTAAATGATTCAAATTCTTCATGAAATAGTCTGAAATTTCACTGAAAAAGGGTAGTGACTTATTTTAAGGACATTCATGTATTTTTTCTTACTAAAAAAGTAATACAAGGCCTTTTTGGGAAATTATAAAATAATAAAAGACAAGATCACTATCATCTACAAGCTGGTGATTTTAACTTCTCTAATGAGAAAACATATATACATTAATAACTCTTGAAATGTAAGTTAAAAATCAACTCTTGGGGCTTCCCTGGTGGTTCAGTGGTTAAGAATCCGCCTGCCAATGCAGGGGACACGGGATCAAGCCCTGATCCGGGAAGATCCCACATGCCGCGGAGCAACTAAGCCCACGTTCTGCAACTACTGAATCCCGCACCCCTAGAGCCCATGTACCACAAACTACTGAAGTTTACGTGCCTAGAGCCCATGCTCCGCAACAAGCCAAGCCACTGCAATGAGAAGCCTGTGCACCACAACAAAGAGTGGCCCCTGCTCGCAGCAACTACAGAAAGCCTGTGCGCAGCAACGAAGACCCAACGCAGCCAAAAATTAATTAATTAATTAAAAAAATCAACTCATGATCTCACCAACAAAATACCAGTCGTACATACTTCCTCATTATAGTCAGTACCCCCTCTGGTATCTGTATCTCAATTCCTCATGTGTCATCCACCTCATGTCTCATTATTGCCCAATTCTACTCCTTTATTCTACTCTCTTCATCTGCTTTCCATCACCAACATATTTTAATTTTTGCTTTTAGGTCATTTGTTTTGAAACTCTCACCTTGTGTGTGTTTCCTAAATGTGGAAGATCTAATAAACGAAAATACAATTTTATATTTATATCTGTTGTCACATAACTTGGTCATTGTTTTATACCATCTTATGTATGATATTCATTTTCCAACTAGCCTGTAACATTATTTCAGATAGTGTATAAAACAGTATTAGATTTAACTACAACACTGAAATCGAAATTCACAATGGCCCTAACAAGAAGCTTGTTTTGCACACATACGAATTCTGGGGGGTGAGGGGACTGGAATAATGACTCTACTCCCACAAAGTCCTCAGGGACCCAGCTCCTAAAGCTGCTACATTACCCAGCGCCAGGGGCACTATGCATAAAGGCTACATGGTGAATTGTTGCCCAATGGAGTTGTGCTACAATGCAACTCTTTGGGGTTTCTCCAGCCACTGCTCTAACATTCTTAGGGGTGGCCTCATGCTTCTGGTCCAAGATGGCCTATACCCATGCTTCTGGCAGCAAAATGAGCGAAAAGAAAAGGAGGACAAAGACTATATTCATCTCTTAAAAAATTTTCCCCAGAAGCTGCCACAGAACTTGTCTTTCAGCCCAATGGCTAGAGTATATGACTTCCACATGCCCACAGCCATCTGGAAGGGGAGCTGGGAATTGCATTCTGTGTGTGGCAAGCTCTGGGTAACTACAGGGGGAGAGAAATGGGAGCAAATAAGAAAATGAAAATGAAATGAAGTTGCCATTATGAGGATGAAAACAAAGGAAAAGAGATTTCAGAACTGGGAGTGTTTTGCCCTATTTTTCTTAGACTATACATGAATATATAGGCTTATTGGAAATTTAAACTTTTGTGTGAAATACACAAGTGCACAATAAACAGAAAACATAAATTTGTTTTCTTCTGAAGCAATACAGAAATATAAGACATTCCTAATTTTTCAGTAATATAAAGGTGTTTTTACAAAGTAGAAGATATAATACTGAGGGAGAATGCACATTTTTTTTTTTTAGTTTCCAATTCGTCAATTATATTGTATTATGGCCTAAGTGCTTAACACATACCAGGTACTACCTGCAAATCAAGGACTTCTAAATGTATTGTGATTAAAAATGTGTATTTCTTCAGTGTATCAACTATGCAAACTTTTCTTGGAAGATGGCAGTGGGAAGAGAAAAAGGGCAGTAAAGGGTGAAAGGATGAGACCTCATGAATAGTTTTCATTGAAAGAGAGGCTTCTGAAAAGTGCTGGAGTGTCACAGACTTTACATCTTACAGCTGGTGTGCAAAACACTCTCTTCATTTTCTTCACTAGAACTGGCATAAACACTACTGTACTGAAATGACATACCCAAGAGGACACTAAACAAGATGTGTCCAGAGATGTTCTGAAGCTAACCTTCAAAACTAGAGCATAAAATGGTGTATGCAAGTTTAAATATTTCAAGGGAAAAAGGAAGGAAAGAATATGAATATAATTTTCTTTGACTTTGAGGAATAAAGCATTCTTTTCTTTCCACTCTGCTTCTCTCTTCGATTCTCTGAGAAAGGGGTTAAATCTAAAACTAGAGTTGGAAAGGAATCTCAGCGACGTTTTACCAGCAAGTGGCCCCACGTGCACCTGTGAGACACCTTTCCTGGGGCTGCAGACGCAAGAGGGATGTGTTCATTGCAGCTTAGAACAGATGGAACCAGTACAAGCAAAAAGTAATTTCTTATATAAAGTCAATGAATCTAAACCTGTCTGATGTTGCCCAAGGATAATTTGAAATAGACTCAGATAGTTCCAAACCACAGTATTTGGGCTTTAGCATGATCTTGTCTGGTAACGATTTAAATTTGATAACAGGCCAGATTTCCAATTTTTTTATCCCCTCTTTCCCCAAATTGATGTAGAGAGCTATGAATTTATCATGCACCAAAATCATTTAATATTTGTGTCCTACCATTTTACAGATAGATCATATTTTCAAGAAAAAGAAAAACTAATTTCATGTTCATATTTTCCATTTGTTGAACCCATAACAAATATTTAACTTTCTGATGGTTAACTTTCTACAAGCTTGTTTCAGTTAGCAGAAAGAAATGTGACTCTATCCGTGGCTCACAAAAGCCCCATGTGTGGTACAACACAATTTTGAGAAGAGACAGATGGAAAGAGTTTATTCTCAGTGTGAAAAGCTATAATTTATTCCTTGGTAAATAAATAAATTAAAGACCATTCACATTTGAATTTGCCCAGAAACAAATGTGAAGGGCCTTCTCTAGTATACGATGGTAGTTTGAGCATTCTTTTATATAAACAAGGTTTGAGCCACCATTGGCATTGGAATTTGGTGAATAATAAACAGTGGAGGGGCCTGATTCCTACTACTAGCCATTGGGAGCCTGCAACAAACTAGTAAATGTGTTCTAGAGCCATGTGCCTGGCTCTGGTAAAATAGTTAATATGACATTCACATTGACAGAAATAGAGGATGACAGGCATTTTACTCTCAATGTCATTATGCTATGTGAAAAGAGATCATGGGATTGGTGAATACAAGACTTCCCAACTTTATTATGACGAATTTTATTTCTCCAATATTTTAATCAAATTTTCGCGTGACATGGTTTCACATCTCCCCAACGTCCTAGTCATTTCTGAATAAATGACGGTCTATATGTCCCTCAAAGTATAATACCCCAATTGAGCATCATGAGTTGAGCATGCTCTGACCACTGCAGAATAGTGGGTCTAATACCAGACTTTATCTAGATTTTATTTTTTTATCAACACAGATATCATGGTAACTATTTGTAGAAAACTAAAGCAATAATAACAACAACAATAAAAAATGAAAGGGAGAAAAACACACAACCACTTGAACTCACCAGACCACCTGAGATAGGAATGATGTCTGGTGTTCTACTACTTCCCCAACACCTATATTCTGACTATGAGATAGTGCTCAATAAGTGTTTGCTGATTGAATTATACTGTAGGATAATGGATTTGGACCAAACTCATTACCAGAACTATCCAGATAAAATCAGAATTAGTGGTGATCTGTGGAGAAACAGGCTTTCCAAGACAGTGGAAAGGTGAAGGCTGAGAAATTATTCGAAACACCAGATATGTATACCTTCTCAAGTAAGCATATGGTTGTGCTAACACTGAGTGTGGTGGAAGAGCCCGGAAAATCCAGTGATTGTAAACATTCCCTGAAATAGACACACCTGGTTTTCTAACGTAGGCTCTCCAAATGGTCAGTATAAAGGGATGAAAAGTCAGCGCTTCAGATCTGGCAGTTGTAACTCATGGTCATTACTTCTGTGAATCAAGAGAAGCTCAGGTGAGCTTTGTCCTATGAATTCCTGCTCTGTGTGAACTTATTACTTCCTATAAGAATTTACATCTTATCTAATTGTTTGGAACTTCATTTACCTTTATACTTCGTGTGTGTGTGTTAGGGAGGGTTTCTTCCTAATCACCTAGAACTCACCAGAATTCAAGCAGCTATAAATTTTAAAACCAACCATATTAATAGGCATCAACATTCCCTATAAATAAGTATATAATATTTTGCCTCCAAAAACATTAAATGAGATGGAAAAAAAGCTTAAATGTAAGTAATGAAAAATAAAATGTAATTATATGAGGCAAGAATAAGGAAATCAGGATTTGTAGTTGTGCTGACAGAATGCCATACGAGACCAAAAGGTCTTTTGGTATATATATATATATATGGACAAAATTCTAACAATTATCAATACCTACAGGTAACTGATAGATGATAGCTAGCTAGCTAGGTAGACAGATATACAGGCAGACACACATGCATTCCAAACTGCGAAAGGTTAAGTACACAGGATTTCAATATAACATATACAAGTAGACGCTGGGGTTTTCATGAACAAGTAAGGATGAGAGCCAACACTACAGATCTTGTACAAGGTAAGAAGCAGGAACAAAGAAACCCAAGTTTATCCACAAATCCAGGAACCAGAAAGGAGTTGTCTCTTCCATGAAAAGATAACCAGAGTTAGTGAACTAGAAAAAAAATTTTGCACCTTGGCCTGGAAATACGACACAGATATAGGCCACATACTCTGGGTCATGAGTTGATAAAGAATACCTACCTTGTACAAAAAGTGTGAAACATGAATTCGCACTTACTCATAAGGCAGAGAAACCTGTGTCAAGAAACAAACAAAAGAATTGGTCAATTAAACCTGTAGGGATATGACAGAAATAAACAATATATAGACATAGGCTGTTTAAATTTCAAAATCATATGTATGGAGTGGAGGTAACCAATTCACAAAAAGAAATGAAAACAACGATCAATAAAAATCCAGGAAAAATATAGCGTAAGATGATAGGATTATAATCAAATATATTAGCAATTATAATCAATAAAAATCAATTAAACACATTCATTGAAGTAGAGATTCTGAGATTTGATTATCTGCAATATCACTAAATTTACTAAAGACAAGTTTAAAACATAATGACAAAGAAATATTCACTTAAATAGTGAGGGGAAAAAACAGGCAAATATTTATCAAAATAATGCTTGATAAAGCTATTAATAAAACACAAAAATGATTAATAGGGAGAAAAGGTGACATTATTCACTGATAAAAGAAACAATGGCCTATGACGATGTAACAATCATAAGTATGAATGTTTCTAAAAATATAGCCTCATACTCTTCAAGGCAAAAATAAAACAGAGAAATTGAAAAATCCATAATACCTTAGGAGATTTTCATATTCTCAGCTCAGAAACTGATAGATCAAACACCTAGAATATTATCAAGAATGTAGATTTAAACAGCACAATCAACAACCTTGATCTAATATAGAAATATGCACGCAACAGATACAGAATATGTTACTTTTTATTGATGTATAGTTAATTTACAATATTATATAGTTTGAGGCATACAACATAGTGATTCAATATTTTTACAGATTACCATATGAAGTTATTATAATATTACTGACTATATTCCATGTACTGTGCATTACCTCCCTGTCACTTATTTATTTTATAACTGGTACTTTGTACCTCTTAATCCTATTCAACATTTTGACCATCCTCCTAACTTCTACTCTCTGGCAACCACTAGTTTTTCCTCTGTACCTGTGAGTCTGTTTCTGTTTTATTTCTTCATTTGTTTTATTTTTTAGATTCCAGATATAAGTGAAAACATACACTATTTGTCTTTCTCTGTCTGACTTATTTCACTCAGCATAATACCCTCCAGACTGGCAAGACTTCATTCTTTCTTATGATTGAGTAATATTCCATTGGATACATACATCACATCTTCTTTATCTATTCATCTGTCCATGGACACTTAGATTACTTCCATATCTTGGCTATTGTACATGACAGTGCAATGAACATAGGAATGCATATATATTTTCAAATTAAGTGTTTTTGTTTTTTTCTTTTTTGGATAAATACCCAATAGGGGAATTTCTGGATCATATGATAGTCCACTTTTATTATTTGAGGAATCTCCATATAGTTTTGTACAGTGGCTGCACCAACAGTGCACAAGGGTTGCCTTTTCTCCATATCCTTACCAACACTTGTTATTTCTTGTCTTTTTGATAATAGCCATTCTGACAGGTGTGAAGTGATATCTCACTGTGGTTTTGATTTTCATTTTCCTGATACAGGTTGAAAATCTTTTCATGTATCTGTTGGCCATCTGTGTATCTTCTTTGGAAAAATGTTTATTCAGGTCCTCTGCCCATTTTTCATCAGATTGTTTGCTTTTTTGATATTGAGTTGTATGAGTTCTTTATATATTTTGGGTATTAACCTCTTATCAGACATATCATCTGCAAATATCTTTTCCCATTCAATAGGTTTCTTTCTTATTTTGTCAATGATTTCCTCTCTGTATAAAAGCTTTTTAGTTTGATGTAATCATGCTGGTTTATTTTTGAGTTTATTTTTTTTTTACATAGTGTGAAAATTAGTCTAGTTTCATTCTTTTACAAGTAGCTGTCCAGTTTTCCCAACACTACTTACTGAAGAAACTCTTCTCCCCATTGTATATTCTTGCTTCTTTTGTTGTAGATTAATTGACCATATAAGTGTGGGTTTACTTCTGGGCTCTCTATTCTGTTCCACTGATCTATATATCTGTGTTTGTACCAGTACCACACAGTTTTGATTACTATACCTTTATAGTATAGTTTGAAATCAGGGAGCATAATGCCTCCAGCTTTGTTTTTCTTTCTTAAGACTGCTTTGTCTATATTTGGGGCCTTTTGTGGTTCCATACAAATTTTAGGATTATTTTTTCTAGTTGTGTGAAAAATGCCTTTGGTGTTTTGATCTGGATTGCATTGAATCTGTAGATTGCTTTGGGTATTATGAATATCTTTACAATATTAATTCTTCCAATCCATGAACATGGAATATCTTTCCATTTATTTGTGTCATCTTCAATTTCTACAATGTCTTATAGTTTTCATAGTACAGGTCTTTCACTTCCTTGGTTAAATTTATTTCTATATATTTTATTTTTTGATACAACTGTAAATGAGATTTTCTCTTTGATTTCTCTTTCTATAAACATTATTAGTGTGTAGAAATGCAGATTTCTCATTTGTATCCAGCAAATTTACTGAATTTATTGTTTCTAATTTTTATTTTGGTGGAGTCTTTAGCATTTTCTATATATAGTACCATGTCATCTGCAAATAGTGACAGTTTTACTACTTCCCTTCCAATTTGGATGCCTTATATTTCTTTTTCTTGTCTTATTCCTATGGCTAGGACTTCCAATATTATGTTGAATGAAAAGTAGCAAGAGTGGGCATTCTTGCCTTTTTCCTGATTTTAGAAGAAAAGGTTTTAGCTTTTTACCTTTCAGTATGATGTTAGTTGTAGGGCTGTCATAAATGGCCTTTATAACATTGATATATGTTCCCTCTATACCAACTCTGTTGAGAGTTTTTATCATGAATGAATGCTGCCAAATGCTTTTTCTGCATCTATTGAGATAATCATGTGATTTTTTTAAAATTAATTAATTTTTTTTTTGCGGTACGCAGGCCTCTCACTGTTGTGGCCTCTCCCATTGCGGAGCACAGGCTCTGGACGCACAGGCTCAGCAGCTGTGGCTCATGGGCCCAGACACTCCACGGCATGTGGGATCTTCCTGGACCGGCACACGAACCCATGTCTCCTGCATTGGCAGGCAGACTCTCAACCACTGCACCACCAGGGAAGCCCTAATCATGTGATTTTTATCCTTTGTTTTGTTAATGTGATGTATCACATTTATTTATTTGCAAATATTGAACCATCCTTGAATCTCTGGAATAAATACCACTTAATCATGATTTATGATCCTTTAAGTGTATCTTGGATTTGATTTGCTAATGCTTTGTTGAAGATTTTTGCATTTATGCTCATCAGAAATACTGCCCTATAATTTTCCTTTTTATTGTGTCTTTGATTTTGGTATCAGAGTAATTCTGGCCTCATAGAATGAGTCTGAAATGTTCCCTACTCTTCAATTTTTTGGAACAGTTTGTAAAGGATACATATTAACCGTTTAATATTTGGTAGAATTCCCCTGTGAAGCTGTCTGATCCTGGACTTTTGTTTGTTGGGAGTTTTTGATTATTGATTTAATTACATTACTTGTAATCAGTATGTTCAGATTTTCTGTTCTTTCCTGTTTCAGTCTTGGAATATTGTATGTTTCTAGGAATTTAGTCATTTCTTCTAGGTTGTCCACTTTGTTGACATACAATTGTTTGTAAAATTCTCTTATGATTGTCTGTATTTTATGATATTGGTTATAAATACTCTTTCGTTTCTAATTTTATTAATTTGGGCCCTTTTTTTTTTTTTTCCTTGATGAGTCTGACTAAAGGTTTATCAATTTTGTTTATCTTTTAAAAAAACAGCTCTTAGTTTCATTGATCTTTTCAATTTGGGGGAGGGTGTCTCTATTTCATTTATTTCCACTCTGATCTTTATTATTTCCTTCCTTCTTCTAACTTTGGGCCTTGTTCGTTCTTCTTTTTCTAATTCCTTTATGTGTAAAGTTAGGTTATCTGAAACT
Organism: Stenella coeruleoalba; assembly: GCF_951394435.1. Lineage (NCBI taxonomy): Eukaryota > Metazoa > Chordata > Mammalia > Artiodactyla > Delphinidae > Stenella > Stenella coeruleoalba. Next base: position 28,383,549 of record NC_137149.1, on the reverse strand, counting down.
TTTTTTTATTTCTAAGGTAGGCCTGTATCACTATATACATTCTTCTTAGGACTGCTCTTGTTGCTTCCCATAGATTTTGGAAAATTCTGTTTCTAATTTCATTCATCTCAATTTTTAAATTTCCTCTTTAATTTCTTCATTGACCCATTGGTTTTTTAGCAGCATGTGTTTGGTTTCCACATGTCTTGTGTTTTTTCCAGTTTTCTTCCTGTAATTGATTTCTAGTTTCATACTGTTGTTGTTGGTACAGATGCCTGATATGATTTCAATCTTCTTAAATTTATTGAGACTTGTTCTGTGACCTAGCATGTGATATATCTTGGAGAAGGTTCCACGTGCACTTGAAAAGAATGTGTATTCTACTGTTTTTGGTTGGTATGTTCTATAGCTGTCTATTAAGTCCATCTGATCTAATGTGTTAAGACTAATGTTTCCTTACTGATTTTATGTCTGGAGATCTGTTCATTGACACAAGTAAAAGTCCCCTACTATTAATTTATCACTGTCAATTTCTCCCTTTATGTCTGATAATATTTGCTTTACATATTTAGGTGCTCCTATGTTAGATGCATGTACGTTTACAAATGTTATATCCTTTTCTTCGATTGATCCCTTTATTACTATGGAATTCCCTTCTTTGTCTTTTGTTATAGTCTTTGTTCCAAAGTCTATTTTTTCTGATATGAGTAATTTCCCCAGCTTTCTTTTTGTTTCCATTTGCATGGAATATCCTTTTCCATTCCTTCATTTTCAGTCTGTGTATGTCTTTAACTCTGAAGTGAGTCTCTTATAGGTAGCATATAGATGGGTCTTTTTAAAAAAAAAAAATCCATTCAGCCACCCTCTGTCCTTTGGTTGGGGCTTTTAGTCCATTTACATTTAAAGTGATTATTGAAAGGTATATACTTATTGCCATTTTATTATTTTTGCACATGTATGCAAACTGCATGTGCCTGCCTTGGGTGGAAGGGTGGACGCTGAAGCAAGCATGGGCTAGGGCTTTTTTCAGGGTGTGCCAGGGCCAGCACCTTGGCAAGGTGGGCTGAATACAGAGCCCGGCACGTACTAGAGCACGGCTGCCACTTTGGTGGGGGTTGGGCAGGGCTGGAACCTGGGTGGGCCAGGACCTCTCCAGGGGCATGCTAGAAGCTGCCACTTTGGCAGGGAGGTGGGGGGAGTGACTGGAGCCAGAACCCTTCCCAGGCCAGGGCTTCTCCTGGGGCATACCAGGAGGCACCACTTTGGAGGCGTGGTTGCAGCCACAGCCGAATGTGGGATGGGGGAGGGGTACTGATGTGCCTTAGCAGGACATCTGGCGCTCCAAGCACTTTTTGACCTGCTGCCTCTGTGCTAGGACTTGGAATGAGCAAATTTAGGTGCATGAGATTTTAAAAGCGGAGTCTTAATTTCCTACAGCCCTCTGACTCTCCAAGTCATAATAAGCCCTGCTATATTTGAAAACCAATTAAGGGGGCTCCTCTTCCCAGTGCTGGTTCTGAGGGTTGGGGTGTCTAATGTGGGATTAAAATCCCTCACTCCTTAGGGAGGACCTCTGAGTTTGTGATATCCCCTTCCTCTTTTGGGCCCACCTGGGGTGTGGGTCCTGACTAGATCACTTGTCTTCCTCTCCCATGCATCTCAGTGCTTTTTTTTTTTTATTTCATTATATCCTTAATAGTAGAAAAGCTGTTCTGCTAGTCCTTAGGTCATTCTCAGAGAAAGTTGTTCTATATGAGGTTGTAGTTTTGGTGCATTCATGGGAGGAGGTGAGCTTAGGATCTCCCTACTCGGCCATGTTGATCCCACCTCTCCCAGAATACACATTCTTTGAAGTACATATGAGTTATTTCAGAAACTGATCATGTAGCAGCAAAACAAGGAAGCCTCAATTAACTCTAAATATCAATATGAAAATCATATTGATAATAATAGGGCCTTGCAGATTCTTTTAAGGGAAGCCATTGAGGTTTTTTTTAGCAGAGGAGTGACATGATCTTTCTTAAGTTTTAAGGGTCATTGTGCTGCTGTATTGAAAAGAAATGGTAAGATTGAAAAAGAGTCACAGATGAAAGCAAAAAAGCCAGATTTCTTGATGTATAGATGATTAAAGAATCCAGAAACAAAATTAGTGCAACAAAACAGTGGAAAAACTATTCATGAAAGAAATATTCACTTCATAGGAATTAGGTTGAAATATCCATTACATAGAAATACAAGTTCTATGTAGAGGAAAATTATAGTCCTGCTCTAGAGTTAATGCATAATAGAAATGTAATATATGCAGGTTTTCTGAACTATTTTCTAGTTTTAAGAAAAACAAATTTAAGAGAGTTGGAAAAAAGCCAAGAAACCCCACCATTGTGTTAAGCCCTGATGAATCAAATTGGCTGGTAGCTTCTGTCACCACTCTCTCACAATCTTTGAAATTGATTGCTATATGAAATTAGGCTCCTTGGGGTCTTGGATCTCACAATAGCTTCAGAAAAAAAAATGACTCACTGTTTACTTACCAACATGAGTTAATTTATCAAAAAGAAGGTCACTTAACAAGGTGATTTATCATCTTCTACCATGTACAGTGCTCATATTCCAAGTTCTCCAAAGAAAACACTAAAGTCTACCATCTTCTAGATAAAAAATTAAATGAATGAGGAAGTGGCCAAAGGAGGGTCAGTAAGAGAGAGACTACCCTTTGTTTAAATACTGAGCTTTATATGAAAGACTGGAACAGGATTTTCTAAAGGACTTGAACTTATTTAACCATATCTTCTAATTTTGAAACCTCTCATTCTACTTCTCTCCTTTCCTTGAAAGTAGCTGAGTGTTGGCTAAACTTAAAATCACTTAGATTAGATTTACAACACAGTTCTTTAAAATTGTAAAGCAATTAAGAAAATTTCTTAACCACCTTTTAGATTTGCTTCTTCTCTGGCATATACACACAGATTTACACTACAGATTTTTAAATTTTCTGATCCTAAAACTATTTTTTTTTCTCCACCAGCTACATAAAGTTTCCCTGCTAATCATTACAGCTATATTCCTTACTGTCTTGATATTTCACAATTTCCTTTTGGAGCCCTTAAGAAGGAAAACGTAACTTCTTCCACTATGTAGTCATTTAGTATAATTTGGGATTGTTGATCTTTCCCTCATCTATCCTATGCCATAGCATCATGATGGTAAAACACTACCATAAAACTAAGAATTATATGTGCTCCTTAAACTATCGTATATTACCAACTGGAAAATATACCATAAGAAAAGGTGACCATTACACTGTTAGTTGAATAACATGCCTATAAAAAGAAAACAATTTAGATTTAAGCGGATAGTTATATAGAGTAAAAGAAATATTTGGGTGTTCTTTGGGATTATTCATTTCAACAAAGTCTGTCATGCTCAATAAGTTCCAAATGACAGTGTGGGAACATGTGAAATTGAAATTAGACTGCTGGAGAAATCTGAGAGGAGATATAGAAAATCAGAACATGCTCTGCACAATCCCCAGCTCAGTCTTAGAGTATCATTTTCATTATCAGTCACCTGATACCTTCTTCTCAGAATTTCCACTCCTAAATTGTGTTTGTTCTTAGAAATTGATAAACTATATAATAAACTTAATAAATGATTTTAAGCCCAGACATTTGGAACTGAAATATTTATATAAAACATTAAATTTATAAAAAATGATACCTAAAGTTTCAAAATACCTTATATAATAATACAAGTCATTTTCAGTTGTATTTTGCTTAGAGAAAAAGTCTTTTAAAAAGGAATAATGATTAAATGTATTTAACTAACATTTAATCTCTCTTTTATATGTTTGTATACCAACTGAAATGTCCAAATTATATTGAAACAAATGTACTTATATCCATGTATTTAACAACCATTTTATTAGATTTTCCCAAGTACAGAGCTCTATGGTAAGGATTGTATGACAATATAAGGATAAATGAATTAATATCTCTTTACTCAAAAACTTCTCAACAAACAGAAGAGTTGTAAACACAAGTAAATATTTTAACATGGAGGCTGATAATCCTGCCGTAGGTGAGATCAATATTGTACGATAGTTCATTTTTCATTCAGTCATTCAACAATAATGGAATTCCTTCTAAAAAACCTGACACTTTTCTAGGTATGATGGATAGAGAGAACAAGACCAACAATGAGAAAATTAATTACTTCACATGATTATTTTAAATAATGTGTAATCATTCATTTAAAACAGGGCTCCAGTAAAGAGGACTAAAGTTAGTTTAGTTTCTTACTATGGAGATCTACAGCACTGGTTAGGATCCACTTCCTTCTTTGTAAAGAGAAATTGTTTTGGTTTACATTTTGTAGGGATCAGCCATTTAAAGCCTTATTCCTTCTATGAAATCACATTTATGGCATTGTTACCATATAGATTATAATGCTTCTCTTAACATATATCATGCAATTATTTTATACCAAAGAATACAGCTATAGCGATATATGATCATTTCTAATTTCATCTTTTTCTGATACGTTATAAAATGTTATTGTTCAAATATGTTCCCCAAACATCTAGATTCCACAATTTGTGACTCTGGGAAAAAGTCCATTTGTCTCCGACCCAGTGCATGTGTATATGCCATGTTCACATTTAATTCATTTAAAATAAATGACATTTTAAAATGTGGAGTATTGTGTAGCTTGAGAATTCCCAGTAGATGGCTAAATACTAGCTTCTGTCCTCAGGTAGACCTATCTATGAGCTTCTCACAAAGGTTCTTGCCTCCTAGGACTCATAAAAAGGCAATAAAAACCATGGCTATAATTTCTGCACGAATAACTCACAATAAAGAAAATTGCCAGGGCAGCTTCTTATTACTAGAAGAAATTCCACATTTCAGAAAAGCTGCATTTACTACAATTTTAACTCTCTCAGTGCAACATATGTCCTGTTATTGCAAATCCAGACACAACTGCTTATATCTACAGTCATCCTTCAGTATCCTCTTGGGTTTGGTTCCAGGACCTCACCCAAAGATACCAAAATCTGCAGATGCTCAAGTCTCATAAAATGATGTAGTATTTGCGTATAACCTAAGCACATCCTCCTGTATACTTTAAATCGTCTCTAGATTACTTATAATACAAATTACAAAATAAATAGCTGTAAATACAATGTAAATGTTATGTAAATAGTTGCTGGAACAAGGCAAGTTCACTTTTTCTTTTTGGAACTTACTGGAATTTTTTTTTTTCCCCGAATATTTTCAATCCGAGGTTGGTTGACTCCAGAGATGCAAAATCCAGGGATACAGAGGGCCAACTGTATATGGCATTTGGAGTTTTACTCAATTATTCTTCCTAACTAGTTAATAAAATAAATAAAACAGTAATTATTATCCCTATTTTCTCCAGAAGAGTAAACCAAACCTCAGGCAGGATAACAGAAAAAATTGTAAATTAAGAACTCTAAACTAGGTTTTTAATTCTTAGTTGAATGTTCCTTCCACAATATCATAAAGCCTTTGCAATGATAAACTTGGTATACTGGAAGAGTAGTTCCTTTCACTTTAATGCAAACTGCACATGTGCAGAAAAACTAGGGAATTTTTCCATCTAGAATAAAATGGTAAAATGTAAGGCACAAAGATTTTTTAACAATGACATTAACGCTAAAATCCTTGAATTCATACTGATAAACACTGTGTTTATTTTTCACATAAAAGGAAAGTCACAATAACATTCAGAACTATTTCCTTCCCTGATAAAACGTCACAAACCAAATTCTCCATTTTCTAAGATTTTATAACCTTGCTTAATAGTCTGAAATTAAAACCTCTTTTTGTGTAGTACATAGTGTTTGTATTTTTTTTTACATAATATCTCATTTGATCTATACAAAAACTCCATGAATTAGGAAAATATTATCTCTTATGTGTGAGTAACTCGACATAGAAGGATGAAGTGATGGGCCTCTAGGCCAGGATTATTTTCACATTTTCCACAGAATGACATTTTTGGCTGATGTTGAGACCAGTACTTCATCACATTTAATGCAGACAATCTGATCGACTCCGAAAAAGAGTAAAGTCAAAGAGTAGCCATTGGCAAAGGGAAGCGATACCAGGAAACTCCAAAAGTAAAATAAACTCTCCTAATTTTTGAGCCTCCATGATTGAGTTATGCCCCCATAACAAATACTTTGATAATATCTAATATCCATCTCTATCTCTGGAAGTTACTGGAAGGGGCTACTTCTTAATCATCTATGTATCCCTAGGACCATCTTAAAGTCTGGCAATTATAGGTACTCAGTGAACTCTTGGTGGATGAATAAATAAATCAACTCTACAATTTTTATTTAAACGTTTTTTAACCAATGAAAAATATTCATTTAGAGACATTAATCAACCTGACTAAATAATCAAGAGATGTAATTTACCTGCCTCAGGTAGACATACTATGTCTTACCATTCTTAAACTTCATATTTTCAAAATAATGTAAAGATTTTTTTACAAAGTTTTCATAATGATTTTTAAATATACTTTTTATTTTAAGACTTTTGGTCATTAAAATATCCCCAAATTCCTATACTCCACTGAGACCATATTGATTCCTTAGAGAACAGAAGTTAGGATTTCTGTGATTGTATATAAGAAAAAGAAATGAAAGATGACTGATTTTCAATTGGGGTGGAAGAAGAAAGAGCATATGACCATAGCTTTTATAAATTACTCTTTCATTGCAGTTGCATAAGCTGTCAGACCTGCTTTCATTCATAATCGCTGAGTGACTTTTCAACTTCAAACACCATTAAGATGGTCAGTGAGAAGATCAAGACCTAATCATCTTCCATCTAAGAATATCTTTGTAGGATGATGTGAAAGGGGAAGAAATGTGATCTGCAATTTGATTCCACTGGATTTAAATTAATATAGACTATATATTAAAAGTCACTTTTAAAGCTAAAAGAACAAATGAACTTGTGGTTTGCTTTCCAGAGCTTTCTTCCTAATCTACCACTAACAATGTAAGAACAGTGTGACAGTGACAATTGCCAATGACTGAGCTAGGTTTGGAACAATTGCTGAAAGTCTGGGCCAGGATTTTCTCCAAATTAACAGTCACACTGAAATATCTGCAGCAATATTCCACCCCCCCAACTCCTTCAGTTACTGAGAGAAGATAGGTACAGTTCTTTGAAGGATCTAGAAAGAGATGCCCATGAACTATGGATGATCTAGTGAGGGGGTGAGTAGGGAACAAGGACATTTTAGCATGCTAGCAGAACTTGGTACACATCTGTCAACACATCTGAGTGGGGTTGGCAAGGACAGCACTGTCCTACTTGGGCAGCTGCTCAGGATTATGGAATCCGTATGGTGAGACCTGCAGTCTTTAAAGAGAATTACACATGTGATTTTGCTGAAAGCCAGGATAATGTTAGTCAAAAAGCCCCCTTACTGGTTTTTTTAAAGAATCCAAAGACTTAAAGAAAGGATCTGAAGAATAACGGTTCTACTGCTGACATGTGGTTATTGAATGTTTTATGTACTGTTTCTAACGATAATAATTGAATGTGAAATGCATTTTTATGTTTTTCATAGAATAATATCTTCCAAGTTAAAGGTTGAAAGAAAAAGATGTAAAACTCTGTGAGAGGTATTAACTCCACAGATAATTGGGTGAAGAAAGAAGGCAGACCAGAGCAAACGTTCTAAATGATTTAATATATCAAAGCAAATACTAATGTAAATTACCTAATTCAAGTTCAGTATATGTGAGAATGCTAATCAAGAAGATTATAAAAATGATTTAGGAAAAACAATAGCTTTCAAAATGTTTAGACAATCCTAATTATGTCAGTTATCTTGAGGTGATGACAGGCAAATTTATAGATGATTTAATAGAACACATATACAACATAAATGAGATTTTTTTAAGGTAGCTATTGTGATTTATACCTTTTTAGGAGTTGAACATTTCAATGAAACCATGGCAAAAAAATAAAGACACTGGGAAATAGTCAGGCACCCACTAAAATAAAAAAATAGAGTACCACAGCCAATAGAGAATCAACCAGCCATCCATCACTCTGTGTTTGACTATCTGCCTGCTCTCTTCAAATACTTATCTACTTCAGAACCACCCTTTTCCTTGGATGTTGGAAAGCCAGTTAATGTGTAGCTTTAATTTAGCATTTCCACATGTTCCTAAGGTTTTGTGTTTCCTCTTTTGAATGGAAACATAGAGTGGCAGGCACACCCTTTCCACGGTATTGGAAAGAAATTTAGAATAGTGGTTACCAAAAGAAAGTCTAAATTTTCTTCAGATTTTGGTGAAATGAGAAAAAAGGAAATAAAGGGCAACACAGTGAATTAAAATAAAATTATTCCTTTTTTGTAATTTTTCCTTTTTCATTGTTAAAATGCCCTTTAGATAATCAAACTATATTAATAAATTATAGTAGTTCTTTAACTTTGTTCTTTATCTTGATAAAATAAAAATGTCGAAACTATGCTGCCTGACCCCCCACCCCAGCTTTATTTTATTTTTACTAGTCTCTAAAAACCAAATGTCTTGAAACAACTGGTTTAGAGTTTCACACGAAAATAAATGGGTTGCCTTTGAAAAATATATTTAATTCATATTATTCTTTTGGTAAAGACAGCTTTTTTTCTGTCCATAATCTATATATCCTTCAAGCAAGTAAAAGCCCTAAACTGTGCTTTTGTGAGATGGTTTCTGACTCACACCAATGTGTCTTTTTGTGCGTCTCTTTCTATTTCCCCTCTTAGTCCCCATGACTCCTCAAGCATCTGTCCATGTTTTCAGACTATCATTAAAACAACTTTGTCCAAACTTCTGAATCTGGAATTTTCTTGCTTAGCACAGCTAAATGAACCAGTGACAAAAGAAGGCAAGCATAGTTTAAATCAAATGCACTCTAAATCAAGTTCTTGGTCACTTACTAGTAATTACTGCTGGAGACCGAGTTTGAACTGGGACAACTGCATGCAGCAAAAGCGAAAGTGAGTTATGGCCACTGTAAAGCAGAGCTCCCACGGATTTGGGACCACCCTTCATAGTAAGAAATTTGTTTCTCATTAGTCCCCAGAAAGCACATTCACAGAGACACAACCAAACATCCACAGCTGAAATTTAATGTCTCACAAAACAATACTTATCCTTATTCAGTGCAATGCACTCTCACATTTTTTATGCTATCGTTTTTAAGCTGACCACATTTGCTGTATTGATTTTGTGAACCACTAAAGCATCGCAGCTCAGTTTCAAAATTGTTCCATATAGCACGACTTATAATGTTGCTATTGAATTTCATAGCAATATAAAGTTCAAAACAGTTGATTTCTCTTAAATCAATATAAAATTAGAAACTTAGCCTTATCAAATAATTTCTTAGTGTGTTGCCATTGAATTCTTGGAGGAAAGAAACAAATATTTTTATCTCACTTTTCTCAGTTTCCCTTTTATCTGATCTGATTGGCTCTATCTCAAGACTCCTAGGTTTTTCTCCAAATAAATTCCTTCTGAACTGGAAGAAGTACTGGAGAGGAATGATAAATAAGTGTAGGGTTTTTTTTTTAAGTAAACTTTGAGGATCCTAGTTTTAGCATTGATAATGACTCAAATATTGACTAAAAATTCTGAATTATATGTATGAAATCCTGAGATGTTCTTAAAAATCACTAAAGAAATGCAGTTATCTTAAATTGCCTATTTCAAGTTTATATAATAATTCTCTGCAATGTTTTGATTTCTTTTCAAATAAATAAAAGGTAGATAAAATTTTAAATTGGTAAATACATTGGTTATACATACATGGATGTGTGTGTCTGTGTGTACAAGGACACACTTACACTTACTATGGTAAGGAGACCAGACTTAGGAATTCAAACAGAAGTAGTTCAAGTCCTGGTTCCAATGTCTTTTAGAAATTTTAAGAATTTCTTCTAAAATTTCCTCCTCTGCAAAGTGGAATAATAATCATACCTGCCTCAGAGGGACAGGGACAAACTAGATAGAGAAAGCAAAAATCAAAGTGCTATTAAATTGTTCGTTATTGCTATAGATTTCAGGGAATGAACTGTTTAAGTTTACTTCATGCCTGGGGAAAAAAAATAAAATTATCCTCGCTGACCATTTTAATTGATTTCCATGCATGACTCTAATCTTATAATTCAGTTAATGCATGTAAGTAGAGAAAAAGAGCCCCTTTAAGGCAAGAAAATTATAGAGAAAAGATTAATAATACAGTTGATGTTAGAAGAATATCAAATTCTGTACTTCCTAAAATCTTTAGACATTTGAACTTGACCATCAAGTGATTGCTACTGAGAGAAGCTCCCATACTTTAAAGGATTAAAATTACAGCTCCACTTGACTCCCTTAAATTAATAACCATGTAGAAAATCCAGTCTGTAGCCTGTGTTCCACCGACTACACCAGGCCCACAGGTTAAATGCAGGGACTGCCTATTTATCTACGGCCTGTGAGCTAAAAATGGTTTTTACATTTCTAAATGGTTGGAGAAAAAATTAAAAGAAGAAAAACATTTTGTGACAGTGAAAATTATATGAAATTCAAATTTCAGTGTCCATAAAGTTTAATTTGAGCACAGTGTAGGTCATTCATTAATGTATTGTCTATGGCTGCTTTCACGCTACAACAGCAGAGTTTAGTAGTTGCAGTAGAGACCACATGGCTTCTAAAGCCAAAAATTAAATATTTATTATTTGGTTCTTCACAGTTTTCCAAGCCTGGACTATACAGCAAAAAGAAACTCAGGGACAAAACGTAAATGATGCTTATTAGCTCCATAATTACTCCAATATAATTATTTTTAAATATAGCAAGGATGATTCTTAACCATAATAAGTATATTTTACATTTGATATAAAGAGTATGCCTCTTTCAACATGAACTGCATAACCTGTTTCTGAACAGCAACATGGTGTGTGCTTCAAAACCAAGTAAAGAAAAACCAATGGTTTTTATTTACCTAATAGTTTATACCACACACCCAGGCAATGAGATTAAATAGTATTACTATAATGGAACAGAAGCCAGCTTAAGATAAAACCCCAAACACCATCTTCCACAGGCCTTCCATCTATCACCATAAATGAAAATTCAGTATTCCCCCAAATCAAACTTTAATTCTGATCAAGTAACTTTTTATTAAACTCCTAGGACTATTAAAACAACTGATTTCAGCAGAAGGTAAGCACTAGCATTTGAAGGGGTGAGAGGATTCTATTTATATATTCAACAGTGCCAATTAAATAGAGACTAACAGATAATGGCTTCTTATTTATTATCTGCCAGCAAGGACTTGAGCAAAACAGTTAAAACACCAACAAGACCAAGGAATTTCAATGGGCTTATGGGTCAAAAGAGAATGTTGAACAAGGACATTCAGAATTTGCTTCTTCTAAATCTCAAGCACTTTATAATGTTATTATTTGTTTACTAATGAATCATCACTAAATATTGACTTAATTTTCAAAACTGACAAGAGAAAATTATCTACCAGTCAGGTAAAAGAATAAAGTATTACGTTAACTATAATATGTAATGTTTGACCTTCCTAGTCTAGATCAGTGTTCTCTAGACTGGAGGATACCCCGCACCTATTTCCTGTTCCTGTTTTTGGCTGTCTATGATGTACATTAATAAAATAATACTTGCGTTAGTTCATAAAAGAATAAATGTACCTATAATAAGAGTGTATCATGAGAATATTTTACCTACCAGTACACACAACCAAAAATAAGTGAAAACTATTAATCTAAATTACTCTAGTTTGGTACTGAACTATAATTAATTACAATAATTTAAAGATTTTTAAAATATAAGTTACGCTAATAGATTTTACAGAAGGTGTCTGCTTTCTCTAACACTTGATTGCTGTCTCTAAAAACAGTTGCCCACTAGAAAGAAAGCAGGGGTCCTTGAAGAAATGGCTGACTCCTGGAGTGGGAAATGTATAGGGTGAGCCTAGCACAAGAGTAAGAAAGCTATTGAAAACTATGGAGGGCATGTCTGAAAGACTCAGGAGACAAGAGAGGCTTTCATTGACCCAAAATGGGACCATATAAGCAACCATAAGGATAACTGCAGCATATTGCCTCTTTAAATTCATATGCATTTTCAGGAGACTAGAGAACTAACTCATTGTGAAAACTGCTAAAATAAAAATAATGAAGCATTTACTCCATCTTTTCTAAAAATAACAATAATAAATACTCAAGGCAGATGGGAAAATAAAGGGTAGGTGACAATGTGCACTTAAAGTAAACAATGGCACTTTTCTTCCTAACTGATGGCATAACTTCTACGCTTGTTCTCAGTATAGAAATACTCAACCAAAAGATATAGCATTATTTTTTCCAAGGAGTTTAGAGTTTGGTACCCTGAATGGTTGATTTTGAAAAGACAAATGATTCTGCTACTTAATTTAAAACCTTTTGGAATCTATAGTTCAGATCAATCTTTTATAGATGGTTAAAGTGAAGAAGTTTTAATAAAAGTGTCTTTCTTTTCGCTGGTTAATCCTTAAGACTTGAAAAAACCCCTCTGAGCTGATAATGTTTCTTTTTCTTTTTCTTGCCAGTAGAAATGAAGCCAAATAAAATCCTATTCCTCAGTTCCCTCCAAGGATATAAATGAGGCTGAAAGTGTCCTTGGCTTCGCCTTCTAAGCTGGCTAAAATCCCTACAGCCATTTGCTTATCTCAGGGGGACGGGATAGTTCCTTTAAATTATATTTTATGTGGTATGTCCCATGTTTTAAGAACTCTCTGGGCAAAAAAAAAAAAAAAAAAAAAAAGAACTCTCTGGGCAACAGTAAAATGTCGCATTCCTTAAACTGGTACAATGAAGATGCCTGCTCATTCCCCCTCGTGTGCTTTCCTACACACTCAACTCGTGCATATTTCTCCCTGCCACTGTCCCTAAGCCCTTCAAGGTGAGAACCAGATGTTTTAGCCACAGGACACCAGAATCAAGGAAATGAGCTACAAAAGATGACACCATTTTAAAATTTAAAAAATCACTCTTCCTTCTCATTTCTCAAACTGATCACTCCGTACACCACTTGGGAAACAGTCTTAGCTACTTGGAATTAGATGACCTAATTTCATATCTTCAATTCTTCTATTTAGTAGTTGCAGATGACTTAAAATCTCTGAGGATCAATTTTATTTTCTGTGCACAGTACACTATTATCTGTATTAAAAATAATAATTATTATTAATTCTATCAAACTGCAAGTTTGAAAGTAAGAAAATAAATATAAAATTGCTTGTACAATAAATGCATAGTATAATTATGTACACGTAATTATCATAAAAATCTCATTTGGATAATAAAAAAAGTACTAGCTTGTATATATTCCACAGTATCTATGTGCTATATTCTATGCTAAGCACCTTACATATGTTACCACACTGGATTTTCACCAAAACAATCAGGTATGTATTAATATCCTCCACTTACTAATCAGGACACTGAGATTCAGAGAAGGGTAAAAACTTATTGAAAGACGCATATGGAATAAGTAGCCCAAGGTTAAATGTGAAAATGTGAATCTAGATCTACCTGACGCCATAACCAGACTCTTGACTCTCACATTATTCTGCATTTCTACACAAGTGGAGGGGGAAAAAAAGGAGAGAGATTGATTTAAAATATAAAATGACATTAAAAAAAAATGTAAGCCACAGATATGCTGAGAAAAATGGCATCTATATCAAAAACTTGAAAGAAGTTTATGTAAATAAGGCTACCTTCATGAAGCATTGCTTAATTTTGTTAAGCAAATAATTTTGGCATAAATGTAATAAGTTAAACTACATCTATTATATGTGATTCCTTAATAATCTCTTTTACTCGATTAAGATCTACAAAAGGTATTATTTTCTTGCCTGCTCTGCAGGGATTACCTCAAGTGCTTTAAAATCCTCATATCCCTAAAAGCCTTTTTGATACAGACATGTTAAATCCTCTTACAGTCAACCTAACCTGAATTTAGAAAAAAACAATTTTCAGAGTTTCTCCAAAAATGCCACAGGAGGTTTATAATCCTCCAACATCACCATCAAAGTGCAAAGCTGCTGGGCTGCAAGTGCACACAACTGAAAGGGCAGACTTTGCTCTTCCAGTTCTCTGCTTCCCTTTCTATTTTGATCTTCCACTGCCCTTTTCCCCTCTTTGTTTCATTTTGGACTCTGCATCCCCCCACCCCAACAAGACACTGAATTATTTGTGAAGCTCATTTCATATTCGGATTTTTAGCTCAACTCCTCTGCTTCCGCTCTTTAAGGAACAGTTTTTAACAAGGCAGAGTCATCTTAACATCCCTTCACTCTTAAACACATGATTCAAGTATATGGAGACAAAGCAGAGAACTAAGACACCATCCTGTGAGTTAATAAGCCTAAGGCTTGTTTGACATGCCTGAAATATAAGTTAAAGTTTCCCGTGTTAGTTCCTCTCTTTTTTCTCCAGTGCATCAAAGCACCGCCCTCTATGATGGGAGAAAAGGAAGACACTTGCTTTCTTTGGAGCAGAAATTTGATCCCAGGGACATACACTTAAAGTTCTTGATCCAAATCCCAAAGACAGGGTCTGGGGTCATACAGTTTGTGCTTAATATTGTTAGGAAGCTCTCCTAGACTTCATTTCTCCCGGGTGAAAGCCTTATCCCCAGGTGACCGCTGCAGGGCGTTCAGCTGAAACTGCCTGAGCCTGCAGTGTAAATGGATTCACTTCATCTGAGGATTAGTAAAACAAGTCCATTTTTCCAGGTCCAGCTGAAATCCCATCTATGAAGCCTTCTTTAATGCCTCAAACCCACAGCAATCCCATGGCACTTACTGACTGTATAATTCATAGAGAACCCGGAAACATTTTTAGAATTGCTATTTAACACTTTCTTGGTTAGAGAGAAATTTCCCTCTCTTTTTGGCATTTAGTGAAAAATTGAACCAAACAAAACACTTTAATATCTACTAATGGTATCATAAATCAATATTAATATCTATTAAAATGAACCAAGACAAGGTAGTCTTTAAAAAATATGGAAAAGAATGGGATGGATTTTAGAAATATTTCCATAGAAACAACTGAAATATTTAAAAACTGGGGTTCTTAGCAAATTATAGATAACTGACACTCCCTGATGATGACAAGGAAGCTGCTGCAAAAAATAACAGCAAAGAACATTTACCAGGTGTTTTCCCCTTACCAGGCACTGAGTGTAAAGCACTCAGCCTTCCCGACACACAATAAATGTGTTATTGTAACCTACATATTACGAATGAGAAAACGCAGGCACTTAAGTCAACTTCTAGAAATGTCAGCTAAGTGGGGGAGTCAGGATTTGGAACCCAAGCAGTTTGACTACAGAACCGATGATCTTGACTTTCTAACTAAAATTAATGATTTTGGCTTTGGAGTAATTATATTGCATATCCACTTCATTTGGACAACAGAACAATAGAATTATGTAAGAAATAACGCAGTCTGTCCTACTGACGGTTATTGTAATCTCAAAGAAAGCTTACATTTAAAACATTGCTTTGAAAAGACATGTAAAGGTGAAATGTGTATTTGAGGGTTTTGGATTAGCAGTAACTGTGTTATTTTTCCTGAAGAATTGTAAATAATAGAGAAATGTAAAGAGTTCCTAGTGAATTATATTATTATGCTTCAAAAATAATAAATGTGTTAGTGAAAATTAAGAAAACAAACCTAAACACCATTGATTACTTCCTCTGCAGCACATGAACCCCAGAGGCCTGAAGCGGTGCGTGGAAGGAGCAGTGATGGGAACCTAGAGGCAGAGTCCCCTGAAAAAGGCACAGAGCCAGCCCACAGTGACCCAGTGGGGAGGAAGAAAAGAGAACAAATAACCTGACTCACTCTCCTCTTCCCCCCTTGCTTATGATTGCATTGGTCTATTCCAACCAGAAGCCAGAGGTCAGAGAACCCATTATTGCAGTCCACTTCAGGCCAGAAGGAAGGTGGAGAGCAAGGGGGATGGCAAGAGTGGACCTCAGAAGCCACCAGAAGGAAGGTAGTTAGAAGTGTCATCTATGCACATTTTCCATTTTTCTAGTTTCCTTCTTCTTAGAGTTAAAAATACATAGTTTCATTTGTACCATTCTGGAAAGTCCTCCTATGTATTAAAAATCTAAATCTAAAGCAAAATCACTAAAACATGTAAATAAAAACCTTCTGCCTTAAGAGACAATTTTATCTTTGCTTCTTTTATGCATTATTTCCTCATACATTTATTAAGGAACTCCTATCTGCCAGGTATGGTGCTGGGTATGAGAGATGACACAACAAGTAATATGTGGTCTTTATTTTCAGAAACTCACA
Source organism: Stenella coeruleoalba (assembly GCF_951394435.1). Lineage (NCBI taxonomy): Eukaryota > Metazoa > Chordata > Mammalia > Artiodactyla > Delphinidae > Stenella > Stenella coeruleoalba. The sequence continues at coordinate 28,367,154 of NC_137149.1, read as the reverse complement.
TTCAATACAAGAAAATACAATAGCTAACTAGTTAAATTACCATGGTGACTTGATAAGTAAATTCACTGGTGTTGGGGGCCCATTGCCTGGTTTACTACATTCCTGAAAAATACTTTTCTCCTGACCTCTGTTAGTTTTGAATCTTATAAACAATGAGCACAATGCTTGCTTAGTGATGTTTGTGGTAAATAACAATGTATATAGGTGTTCTCTATAGCCATAATGTTAAAACTTGGTGCTCAGAACTCGAAAGCCTGAACCTGGGGTCTTCTCACAGCTTTGACACTTTTCTTTACCAAGATGATTTTGCAGCAGGGTTTACTGTTCTTCCCTTCAATCTGCATTTCTAGAGCTCCTTATCAGGTTTCCCGATCTTTGTAAATTCTTTGATGGAATGCATAATGGGGAATGTAGAATGGTTATATAATAGGAACATGGTTCTTTACAATACAGAAAGATTAGTATTGGGATTTGGGCTTAGGCTCCTGAGACTTACTGGTTTACAGCATCTCTGTTTTTCTGGACCACAAGTAAATGTACAAATTTATAGAAGAATGCATTTAAATAAAAAGCAATAAACAAATCCTCACCCACCTCCCTCAGGGGAGGCATGTAGAGGGACTGAATCTCCTTAGGTTGCCTGACATTATCTTAGGCATTACTATCAAGGATTTTTAGAAAAGAGTCTCCTATTCATGGGCCCAGTGATGTTTTACAATTCAGCAGTGCTCTATGTGTAATAAATCTAAATCAGCTCTATTTACAACAGCCAGGCCATGGAAGCAACGTAAGTCTCCATCGACCGATGAATGGAGAAAGAAGATGCGGCACATATATACAATGGAATATTACTCAGCCATAAAAAGGAACGAAATTGAGTTATTTGTAGTGAGGTGGATGGACCTAGTCTGTCATACAGAGTGAAGTAACCACAACTAGAGGAAGGCCCACACGCAGCAACTAAGACCCAACACAGCCAAAAATAAATAAATAAATAATAAACTTATTGAAAAAAGAAAGCTATTCTATCCTTCCATCCAGTTGGCTCTATGCCCACCACCCAAAATAATCCTATCTTTCCTGTAAAATCTGATCTTTCTCTCTTGCTATTTTTACCTGCAATATCTCCATTAGAAAGTCTTTCACTATCTGTGCACATATATGATGATATATCCATATTCTATAGATTTCAAGGATTCTGGTATTAATACCTTCCAAAGGAAAATAGTAAATCAATGTGTTCAAATTGACAATGGTCACAGGAAATCTCTTGCTACCAGAAATATGAAGTTAGTCCTAAGTGGATACAAACATTAACTAAATTATTTCAAACTTTTATTAACAAGTATCCTATGTCTCTGTTAACTTTCTCCCCAAGTTTCTTTCTGACTGATGACTCTACTTATTAATCCCACTACCTCCTGCTGTTGCTTAAAATAAAGTGTTTTCTCTGGAGAATAACATTTTAGTACTTCACCTAAGAACTAATGGACTAAATAAATGTATAAATATCTCCACTACAAGAAAATGGATGGTTTTAATGCACTATACAGCTCAGTTAATCTAGACACAACCAAATCTGACGGTGTTAGTGACATAATAACTGTGAAATCACACAATCCCATGCCCCAAAGGCAAATGGCTCTTCTTGTCCTCTAGTCACGTATCTTATCATGGAATGTGTGAAGACATGGAAGCAAAAAATAGCATGATCACGTGTCAGCTTAGAATTTCAAGACCCGCCTCCCTCCATATATTTGAAAAAGTCACTCTTCATTCCACTTACCTCTGCTTTAGTTTTTTCATAGCATTTACCACCACCTGGCATGATTGTCATTTATCTATTTATTTATTTATATTCATTAATATTTATCTATTCATATAAACTTCAGGAGGGCAGAGACTTTGTATGTATTGTTTGCTATTCTACTTCCAGTATCTAAAATAGTTTCTGGCATACAGACAATACTCAATTAATAATCATTACATAAATTTATTAACAGTTTCCAGTAACTGGAAATTAAACTATTTTTCTTCTCTGTAATTAATACAGTATAAAGAAGATTTTTATATTAATGAGTTTTTCCTTATTATTTTTCTAGAAATAGTTATTTTTCTAATTAAATTTCCCTTTCTTTAATTGAAAATCAACCCAAACAAAAGATTTGATGAACTGCTAAATTTATACTTCTTTCACGTAAGCTGGTTCTGTTATTTTTAAACACACTATAATTTATAATACCTTTATAGAGAAAATAAATTCAAACTACCTCAAGCTTCCTCCTTACAATTTTATATATGTGGCACTTATCAATAACACTTTTACTGAGACATATAAAGTACTGCATTCTACTGTCCAGTCCAATCTCATGAAAATGATTTTCAGAGTCATTCTGTCTTTTAGATTTCTAGAGCTTTAACTTAATAGAAATAAATGTTAGGAAATCTTATTTTTATTCTAGATCTACCAGCCAATTGCCAATACCTCTAAAGCTTATTTCTGATACAAAAATAAATAGGCAAATAAATAAATATTTTATTTTTCTCATATGCTTTGTTTTATTCAGATGGTTTAGACAAGTGACAGGCCTGATATTTGAAGATCCTTAATACATATAGAGTCATGGACCTTGACTTTTCTCAGCTAGAGAGTCTCCTTAAACTTGAATCAAGTAAGAGAATAAATTGGTAAACAACTTGGGCTTTGAAATCATATTTTCTGAGTTTGAATACTGATTCCTCTGCTTGCCATACTGGCAACCTTTCAGGAGTTACTTTATTTCTCCAAGATTCAGTTTCCTCACTTATAAAATAGCAATATGCACAAATCTCATGAAAATATTGTCCAAAGTAAATGAGATAATCCCTGTGAAGTATTATATAGCTCAATGCCTGGCACAAAATAATTGCTCTAAACATGTTGGATGTTGTTTACACCATCCCCCTAAATGTATGGAACTTCTTCCTTCTTGAACCCCAGTGTATTTTTGTATGTGTGTATCTCAAGATATTTTCACATCCATCTAGTACTAAAGCTCTCTGTGTATTTCTCTTTTTCCTGTATTACTCTCACATAGGAAATCTTATCCACCTTCATCTTCTCTGAAGTGTTCAGGCTTGTGTCTTGAACATGACAGAAATTTAATATATTTTTTAAAATTGAATGAAACTAAAACAGGACAAACGTAACCATATGTCTATACTACATCCCTTTAAAATAAAAAAAAATTCATTTGTCTCTTGCAAATAAATAAAATTATTTTAAAGGTTTTTTAGATATAGTTTTCATAAAATATGAATGATAAGTTAATTCAAAAACTACAGATTGCTCCTATATTCATCACTTCAGAAGTAGGTTTTTTCTTATGTATATTGCTTTCAAATGTGTTGCATTTGCAATCCATGGAAGAGTAAACTAGAATTGAAGATTTTATACTTAATGATGGGTATGTAAATTTAATACACATTATTTTCAGAACACAGAAACTTCCTAGTGGATTGAAACAGTAGAGCCAAGACCTCTATTGAATCATTACAGCTTCCTACTTTCCTCTTCTATTCAAGTACACTTTTCTGCATTGATCTAACAGGTAATAACTACTCATATTTCACAGGAACAACTGGGACCCAAAGAGAATAACAAATATGTTTAAGATTATTCAAAAAAAGCAGAAAAAAATTGCAGTCTTTGGTTCTTAGTCCATCTAGTTTGGTTTTTAGCCCATTTAGTATCTTCTGATAATTTAACAACTAAACTTGCAACAAATAATGTAGCTTATTGAATTTTTAAACCCATGTAATCATTATAATAAATTTGATTTTGTTTTCTAAAATTTCCTATTCAAAGACAAAAGGACATCACATCTGGTACAGAAATTTTTAGTATTATGGTGACTAATCTACTACAGTTGTCAACAGAGCTGATTGGATAGAACACATAATTGATACAAAGCTGACACATAGCATGATGAATTTATAACTAAAAATGTCAACCTCTGAATGTCACCTGGAAGTCTCACTATGCTAAAAGCAGAGCATGTGATAAATCCCTGCCTTGCCTTGCTTTGCTCTGACTTGTTGATAATTTCATTTCTCAGAAAGCTAAGGAGGCAAGAGTGGAGAAATAATATTTTGAACTTCATTTTACTAAATCTTACATATCAAGGGTGATACTCAAACTACTTCATAAACAGTACTGTCAGGCACAAAGCAGTCAGGTCCTAGAGGCCCTCCATGCTTCAGCAGTTACTCCTGTAGCTGTTGAATTGTGTGTGTCCTGGACCTGGAGAGAGGTACAAGAACCCAGTGAATCAGGGGGACACCTGGGTGTCTCAAGGAAGGAGTATTTATCAACAAGTATTTTAATACTATGACAATATTATACCCGTACTGTTATATAATGGCTGCATATCAGTTTGTTGATAATTCTCCCCTCTTATCTCTTGAATCCATCCCTTACTTTACAACCCAGGAACACTTCTTTGCTTCTGAAACTCATTGCTACTTAACCTAAACAACCTAACCTAAACCGTAAGTCTCATGGTTTCTACCTCCTGAAAAACATTCCACCTCTTTTCCAGACCCTAGAGTCTCCATTTTCTTATCCATCTTGGTTTCTGATTGTGACACTTTCCAGCTCAAAATCTTCAATGTTTCTCCAATATCATCAATACAAAACCCAAAATTCTTAGCCTAAACACTAAGACATACCATTCGTCTGATCCCAACATAACTTTGCAAACTGTTTTCTTGTTACTTTTTATTCACTCTACAATCCAGCCAAAATAAACAACTTATTGTTCTCTGAATAAAGGACACATTTTCACACTCCTATTATTCTTTTGCTGTTACTTTGAACCAGAATGCCATTTCCTTCCTGTGTCCAAGCACTTCACAGCCAACCACAAACATGATCTTCATCACAGTTTTCAACGATCTCTACATCCATTGCAAGTTTTGTCAATACAATGCTCTATATTTACTGATGATGAAAGTAATCATCATGTTGAACAATTTATTTTTGCATATATCTAATCTCCCTTTGTAGATGGTAAGTTTTCTGGGTATGATACATGGTTGATTCATTTCTGTATCCTGATAGCTCTTAGCACATACTATACATACAGCAGCTACCCAATAGATATTTGGTGAACGAAAAAATGAATATAATGAAGGGCAAGAGAACAAATGAAATTGGCAAGAATGTTGGCAAAGAGGAATTCTCACCTCAGAACCTACTTAACTGAAAAAAAGAAATGCCGACTATAGTAAATAATGTGTCCTAGTCTCTAAAATGTTATATTCTTACATTGACTAAAAGGTAGATAAAACTAGAAATTCTAAAACAATACATGACCACGGAAGATAAAAGTCCATAAAAATTATATATGGTGTAAAAGTAATCTTTATACCAGAGACAGCTAAATAAATTTATCTGAATGCACAGGAGTTATTGTGTACATATGTTGGAAGGGGCCTCTCATGACCCAAGTCTCTCAATACAAATAGCAAAAGAGCTGAAACCCAAACAGAACTGAGTCTTCTGAAAAATGTTAGGAACAAAAATATAATTGTGGAATGGGGGGTAGAGAGTTGCATGCTGGTTTGTTGTTTTGTTTGGTTGGTTAATTGATTGGGCATTATTTAATGCATTTATTTCAACTAAGAAAAGAAAAAAATATACATAGGGAGGAAGAAATAAGCTACTGTGGGGAAAGGTAGTGATACCAAACATACATAAAATTGCCAAGAAACATTTAAAAATGTTTATACTAAAATAGAATGAAATCTCAGTGTAATCATGAAGAAAACATCAGGCAAACCCACAATGAAAGAACTTCTACAAAATACCTAACCAGTACTCCTCAGGTAAGTCAAGATTATGAAAAATAAGGAAAGACTGAGAAAGAGTCACAGACCAGAGGAGACTAAAGAGACATAATGGCTGAATTCAGTGTGGTGTCCTGGACTGAATCCTGGAACAGAAGAAAGGTATAAATGGAAAGCTGGTGGAACCCAAATAACGTGGTCTAGTGTCTGTCAGCTCTCCCTGAAGCTTCCATCTCCTACTGGCTAAGTGGGAATTTTCCTATTGCTCCTAAGCCAGGGGAAATTATGAAGAGAGTTAAGATCTCTTCCATGTCATGACTGAGTGAAAGGAGACAAACAGAGTAAAACACCAACAACCTCCTCTTTAACACTTCTGATGTTAACCATCTCTCTGGACTGTCATCTTTCAAGTGAACTTAACATCGCTGGCAATGGGAGAGATCACACCCACCTGGACACATCTACTTTCTAGGGCTTAGCTCCTTCTACCTGTAACACTATTTGTGAGTTTCCACATTCAGAGCTTAATGATGTTACAAGTTTCCATGCACCTTTTCATTTATTCAGTGAGTATTTATTGAGTGCTTACTGTGTGCCAAGGTACCAGTGCTTTTCTAAGAGCTAAAGATACAAAAAGACCAATAAGGTGTCCTTATTCTCATGCAGCTTGCACACAATGTTTACTGAATGCCTGCTGTGTGCCAAGAAGTATAATATGTACTTGATTAGATTATATAAAGATTACAATTAAAACCAAAGACTGGTAATTTATGCACTAATATGAACTTGGAGGGAAGACTAAATAAGATCTCAATAGGTTGGAATATTTGGACCATACTAACAAGATTAATTTTAAAGTCCTAGGCATAATTTTTTTTTTTAAATCAACAACTCAAATGGAGGCCTATTTTAACAGCAGCAGATCTTAATATATGTTTTTTAAAAAAGCCTCAGGGCTTATTTGTTTTTGTTTTTGTTTTTTTTTTTGCTGTATGCGGGCCTCTCACTGTTGTGGCCTCTCCCATCGCGGAGCACAGGCTCCGGACGCACAGGCTCAGCGGCCATGGCTCACGGGCGTAGCCGCTCCGCGGCATGTGGGATACTCCCAGACCGGGGCACGAACCTGTGTCCCCTGCATTGGCAGGTGGACTCTCAACCACTGCGCCACCAGGGAAGCCCCTCAGGGCTTATTTGATGTCTCTCTCTACTTGACTGTATATTAATCAACGAAGAAATGACAACATAAAAAGTCATGTACAATTTAGAGTTCATCAGGTAAAGTACAGTTTCCATTGCACTTTGAATGCTATATTCTAAGTGAGATATTAGAATAATGATGCATGCTCTTAAAGAAATAAGTTGTCCAAAGACCACTTCATTGGAGGAATGGTTGAAGGAACCAGAAATTTTTCACAAATAGGAGACATGCCTTAGAGAAATTGTGATAGGTTTTGAAGAATTGCCTTATCAAAGAAGAATTCTACTCTTTCTGAACAATGCCAAGATGCCCAACTACAACAAGCAGGCCAACGTTATAAAGTGACAGATGTTAGATCAATACTAACTAGAACTGGACAAGAATAAAGCTGTTTAGAAAATCACTTTCCTCAAGTGATAATGACCTTTTTATAGGTGAAAATGTAGGAATGCAGTAGAACTGTAGTGGGCAGATTATAAGACCTTTACATTTTCTCCCAACTTCAGAACTCCATAGTTCTAAGAAGATGTAGATGTCAACAATTTATGATATAAATAAAAGCAAATGAGCCTGCCTTCTGTGGATGTTATTCATGCTGTGAGTTTGCATCTCTTGCAGCTTCTCACATTTGCCCAAAATAAGTTCCCAGATATTTATCTGACTAGTCTACCTCATTTGCTCCTCCCAGCAGTAGTAACTCAGAGCAAACTGCTTTGCTATATTCCTGTACAAGCTCCAAGAACCAAGAGCAATGACATCCAACTATGTTTAAGGAAACAAATGATATTCAATCTTGGTTTGTTTCAGTGAATATTGGACCCCGGCCTACCTCCTTTAAGCGCTTGATATGGGACTTTGACAGTAATGATTTGTAAATCTTCTAAAGAAAGGTGAAAATCAGAGAAACGAGAATACCTCCAAGTCCTGATGTCTCACAGATTAGTAACCTGCCATTAAGAAAGTGTGGGGCATTGGGTGAGTGAGCTGGAGCCATAAACATTATCAGGTAAAAGTGAGGTTTCCTGGAGCTGCAGAAAGAAATGGGCTTGTAACTACTTCTGGTATTAATCATAATAAGTGTTTTATCTAAACCTGTCATGTTTAGTTTCTCCATGCAATTTACCTCTCAGGCACGCTGCTCACAATATCAGTTGGCCTTATCTTTTAACTTATAGTCTTCAAGTACCTAAATGTATTTCCCCCAAAGTTCCCACAGTTAACATGACAAAAGTCAACGTAAGTACTATTTTAAGACAATGCTGCACCCACATTATAAAAGACAGAGTTGCTTATGCCTGGCTACTCCTATCATCTGTTGAAAAGCATAACAGGCGGCACTGATTCTTTGCCTAATTGCAGTTTTAATGTGAGATTTTACAAGAGTTTAAGTGGGGATCTCAGGTGATTTTTAAAAATTCATTTATTTCACTTTTGTCTTTGCCAAAGAAATAAAATAGAGATGTGCTTATCCTATATCTTGCTCATCTTTTATCAAACAATACTTGTTAGGTGATACACTTAGGTCCACAAGTAGCTTCTGAGGGATCACATTATGAAGTTCACTTTCTAAGGATCATAGAACACGAGTAGGAGCAATCCAACCAACCAAATAATCAGACAATAAACAATTCAAACCAAAAATACTGCACAGACAGACTTTTTGTTAAAAATGTCAGGGCAAAATAAAAACTGGTAGCTCTTATAAACGCAGTGAAAGATGCCAACCTGAGAAGAAGGCACAACTTGAAGATTAGACAGCTAATAATATTCCACTCTGAACGACCCTATTTCATTGTAGTCCTCTTATGATCTGCTAATAATCCTTTATAATTAAGCTCCAGCATAATATTAAAACGTAATCCTCATGAACACCAGTCGCAGTGTATTTCAAAGGCTGAAGTGGTTATCGCTTCCAGCCGTGCATGACAATCACTCAGTCACTGTGCAGCTTTAATTTCATATTTTTTAAACGGTTTGCCCCAAGATTTTAGGAAAAAATTATGATTCATTTCTATCCATAAATACAGTGAAATAGATCTCAGTTAAACTCAAACTGATAAGAGTATGTCCAAGGTATAGGCCTTAGGAATTTGCATTCATCACTTTAGAACTAAAACCTTTGCTACATCGCCACAGAAGTCAGGTCATCTTTTGCAGAATATCTTATGAAATGTTTACAGTAAATAAAGCTGGTAGTACCAGAAACTGCATATGGATGTTATTAATCAACATGCAAAAAAATTCCTGATTCCACATTATGTGATAAGATTTGATTGAACATTACTGCCCATATTCAACTGTAGTACATATAATATTTTCCATTTCTTCTATTTCAGTATATTGTCCTCATCATATTTCAAAAAATTCAGTTTTTGTCCAATAACTAAATAATCATTCAAACCAAATAATAGATTATTAGAAGTAACACATTCAAAACATACTTAGTTTAACTGAAATAGTTTTATATTCAAGTATAACTGGATCATGAACATAATCTACTAAATAGATTTACTTCAGAACAGAATTATTGTTAGAATGTTCTAAATAATTGATCCCAGGGTTAAAAAAAAAATGATGATACACAATTTAACCTTATAATCTTTTCTGACTCTGCCTCTCATATAAAAACAAGGGAGATGGGGTGATATTAACAACTTTCACATTAAAAATGTTGACTCAGACTCCAATAAAGAAAAAAAATGTGAAAATTATTGCATGAGCTTTTAAAAGATTTGACCTTGATTTTTAATTTACAGATAACGGAGTGGTATTAGTAGGTTTTCCAAGCTGAGTGTTACCATAGATGAGGAAAGTAACATGCTGTTAGATAGGAAATAATGGCTTTCAACCATTATTAGATATGAAATATAGATATGACTATATCTAGACTTATAAAGTGCTCTGAAAAAAAATACTGCTCCACAGATAGCTATTTGGTGAGATTATTATTAGACATTTGACTAAATTTAAACACTTTTGCTGAAGGAAAAGGTTTTCCTTAATTTGTTTTTGTGTTTTTAAACAAAAGCAAGTTCTAAGGGAATGATTTACAAGTGTCATTTAAGCTATTTTAAAATGGTGTATGTCAAGATTAATGGTAATAAAGTCCCTTCAAAAATTTCTTGGAAACATTTAATTAGAGCAATTCTATTTTTATAAAAGTTTTATATAACCCTAAGCATTGAGAAAAACTGGCTAAGAGATTTAAAAAGTCAGCTTTTATTTAATGTTAAAGATATGCCAGGCACTGTGGCATGTGGTGATGGAAATAAACTCTATGAATACAACATAGGGTCTGACTTCAGAGAGGTTTTAATCTAGTGGTGAGGTCTGGGGAAGAGTGATAGAGGAGGAGTGGAAGGGAGAATAGGCAGAGGGGCAACTAAAATACACAAGCCACTGAGTTCAGCTGCAAACCTTTGAAAAGACAGGCAGGAAACACAGAGTCAGGAACTAGTTAATGTAAGACATTAGGGAGTGGCAGGAACTCTAAATAAACTGTAGAGTGCATGCCCCATGCAGAGACATTCAAAACTAACTATTTTTAAAACACTGTACCAGTACATCAAAATAGTTTATCAGCTCAATTTAGTCTGCAATTTACAATCTTTGTTTTAAAACTATAAGATGGATTAAACTGTGGTATGACATGTGGTATAGTCAAGGTACAAGTAAAATTTACTGAGAGCCTAAAGAGCAGAGTGAGTAAATCCAGGTGAGGGATTGGAAACGTCTTCCGAGAGAAGGTGAGATTTAACTGAATCCTGACAAATAAGGAGGATTCAACACATAGTGAATGGCAGACACAACATGATGCAGTGGCTAAGAGCCTGGAATTTGGAGCTACACTGCCTGGGTTCAAGTCCTAGCTCTGCCACTGACCGATTCTGTGCTCCCGGCAAGTTAATTAACCACTATAAGCCTCAGTTTCCTCATATGTAACATGAGTACTTACCTCCCTAGATTGTTTTAAAGATTAAATGATAAGATGCATGTAAATTAATGGTTTAGCTATTATATTTCTATACATAGCTATATGTATTAGGACCATTTTGTTTGTTAAAACAAACCTTAGGTTTTCATAAGAATTACCTTTAATATATCTGGTAATTTGGGAAGGAGCATACTACTATTATATTCGGTAATTAATGTAACATTTAGGAACATATTAAGTCTTTTCATTTATGCACATTCAACATGTTTTTTTTTACGACTCTCCTACATTGTATTTTACGTCTGAACAAACTGAAACACTCCCCTTTCTACAAACTTCTCTTCTTTGTCTACTTTCCCAAACCTACTCACCTCCTTCTTCCCACTGAAATTGTCCTCATATCTCCCTAATGATCACACCCACTTTCCAAAGAAACCCACTTCAAATGCCCCTGTCTCCATGGATCTTCTAATTGTACAGTGGTGGATAATTTTTTTTATTTTTCTAAACTTCTATGGGGGGAGGTGTAATTTTGTGGATAAGTTATGCCACATCAAAAATTCTGATTTGCTATTACTCAAACATCAGCTGTCCTTTTCTTCTTTGGTTCTCGAAATCTATCAACCATTTGTCTTTTCACCTTGTACCGACTTGTCTGCAAAACTATACTTTTTAACATTTCCCAAAAAGTACATTTGACAAATTAATAATTAATTAATAAGCAACAAAGGTTTTTTACAGAGAAATTTATAACTTGTAGGACAAGTATTTTACATTACAACCCTCAACAAACAATTTTAAAATCCCTTTTAAATCCCTATTAGCTATTTACTGTCTTCCTTAAGTCCCTGTCTCAGCTGGTCTGCCCCAGGCATTCTTATCTTCTTATGCTTTCCCTGCACAGTGAGTGCTCAGCCAACCAGAGTGGTCACTGCAATGGCTAACTGTCCCTCTACTAGCCAGAGGGTTTTCTCATCCTTAGAAAGCCTGGCTACCAGATGATAGCTGGACTTAAAAGACTCCTTATCAAATTATCATCAAAACATCATTGGGAGGCATGGGTGGCAGGAGTTCCTTCATAAAATGAAGTTTTATACCAGCTGCTAAGAAAGTAAAAATTTCTCCACATCAGTATTTACTTAGCTGTGACAACCTGTTGTCTCCCCAGTATATGACAAATTCTGTAAGTGCAAAGTCACTGTCATAATAATCTTTAAATACTCCACAGCACTACGTGCATAACCCACAATACCTTGCTTCTTGCAGATGAATGCTTTCAGATAAATAAATGAATGATTTGATAAATTAATAATTAATAAATGAACGGAAGTATGGCCTTTATGTGGCTCATAAAAGATATGAATAGAATTAATTTGAAGAATGCTCTATTTTATTAAAATGAGGAGACTAGTTTTCACAACTGCATGTCTTGTTTCCCACTTTTCTCCTTAGGTCCACAATATCTCATTCTCTTAGTGGAGAGTTTTGTTGTGGTTTTCAGTTTTAAAAGGAAACAAATCCACCTTTAGTTTCAAGTTTCTTTTTCGTTTGCTTGTTTTGTATTGTTTTTGTCTCTCATTTACTCTGAATCAGCCTCTCTCAAAATCTCATAGAATATCAAAAAAAAAAAAAAAGAAAAAAGAAAATTTGTAGCACCACCTAAATCTAATGCAACAGGATATAGAGTAGAATTTTTCAATTGTCCTAGAATTTGTCACTGGGACATAAAATTGAAAAGCAAATGAATCAAGTACCCTGTTTTAAAGACAGAAAAGGCCAGGAAGTCCATACAAGTTGTCAGAAGTGCAACAAGTTTCTTTAGGTATAAAATCTACCTTTTAAAATCACAACTTATGTACAGCAAAGGAAACCATCAACAAAACAAAAAGACAACCTACGGAATGGGAGAAAATATTTGCAAACAGTGAGCGCAACAAGGGGTTAATATCCAAAATATATAAACAGCTCATACAACTCAATATCAAAACAAACTACTCATTCAAAAAAAAAAATGGGCAGAAAACCTCAATAGACATTTCCTCCAAAGAAGACATACAGATGGCCAACAGGCACATGAAAAGATGTTCAATATCGTTAATTATTAGAGAAATGCAAAACAAAACCACAATGAGGTATCACCTCACACCAGTCAAAACAGCTGTCATCAAAAAGTTTACAAAAATAAATGCTGGAGAGGGTGTGGAGAAAAGGAAACCTTCACACACTGTTGGTGGGAATGTAAATCGGTGCAGCCACTGTGGAAAACAGTATGGAAGTTCCTTAAAATACTAAAAATAGAGCTACCATATGATCCAGCAATCCCACTCCTGGGCATATATTCAGAAAATATTAAAACTCTAATTCAAAAAGGTACATGTACCACTATATTCACAGCAGCACTATTCACAATAGCCAAGACATGGAAATAACCCAAATGCCCATCAACAGATGAATGATTTAAGAACATGTGTTATATGTTATAATGGAATATTACTCAGCCATAAAGAAGAGTGAAATATTGCCATTTGCAGTAACAGAGATGCACCTAGAGAATATCATACTAAGTGAAGTAAGTCAGAGAAAGACAAATATTATTTAATATTCACTTATAAAATATTATAGATGAATCTATTTATAAAACAGAAACAGACACACAGACATAGAAAACAAATTTATGGTTACCAAAGGGGAAAGGGAGCAGGGGAGGGATAAATTAGTACGGGATTAACAGATACAAACTACTAAACATAAAATACATAAGCAAAAAGGATTTACTGCATAGCACAGGGAACTCTATTCAATATATTATAATAACCTATAATGGAAAATAATCTGAAAAAAATACATATATAAAACTGAATCACTTTTCTGTACACCTGAAACTAACACAATACTGCAAATCAAATATACTTCAATAAAAAAATCACAACTTAAAATTTACCTTAATAACATGAAGCAAATTTACTGTTTTGAGAAAAGGTAAGGGAAGTTTCATAAATAGTGAGAAATGTCATGAACAATTATTGTGGGAAACTTTCTTACTTTTTAAATATATAATAAAGCAAATACATAAATACTATAAAAGGGCAAAGAAAATTAGATATTATTATAATGTCATAATATAACTGTGTACCCTACAGAGCCTAAATTTAATTTTTCTTTAAATATCCATTGGACATTTTCAAAGTATTATATGTATGTATATCACAAATGATTTACATAATATATTTACATATATACACAAATATACATATTGAACCATAAGAAAATCTCAATAAATCCCTAACTTCAGAGATTGTATAAGCCCCATTATCTCTATCTGACAATACAACAAAAATGGAAAATTAATAACAAATTTTAAGTGAAAAAGAGCCCTACTGGAATTTTTTTAAAGCTCATCTAAAGCATCATTGAGTTATATAATAAATGCTAAAAGCCATAGTAAGCAATTCAGGAAATAATAAAATTAAGAATACTACATTTCAACACTTATGAGACATAACCACAACTTAACAGAGACAGAAGCATAGCCTTAAGGGTAATCATTATGAAATAAAAATAAATGAACCAAGCATTCAACTTAAAGGATTATAATCATTTCATATAACATTAATAGTATCAACAGAAGCTTACTTTTAAAGCAACCACTCTGCTACAACATTCTATTAAACACATTGTAATAGTTTCTACTTTTAACTCCGACTTAATGAGGTAGGTGCTATTGTTTGAATTTTGCACATGGGAAAAAGGCTCAGAGAGTTTAAGTAGCTTGTGCAAAATCACACAGCTAACAAGTGTCAGCTTCAGGATTCATAATACAATGTGTGAGATTCCAATCAGGAGGAATAAAATATTTAAAATAACAGAATAGTGAATTATAAACCAAAATGGTATTAGTGTTAGAGTAATTAAGACTAGGGACAGAATTAACAATAAAAGGGACAGAATTCTGGTAAATGAAAAAGAGTATTTACAAATAACCAAATATCAGAATGAGACAAGATGCATTACAACAAAGAGATGAGATAGATCTAGCAAACGATACTAATAAAAGAATAATTTAAGGAAAAATACTACATTTGCTTAAGAGGGTTATTTTAATATAAAAGCAGTACAATCTTTCATAAATAAAAGCATAACAGAGATAAACTTTCAGTAATTAATGGTATCAAAATGTGTAATGTAAATATTGTTAGAAATTTTTTAGCCTTTTGGAAATTTTTAGATATATAATTGCAGTGGGAAGATTTAATTTAACACTCAATCAGATTAAGTAAATAAAAAGGGAATAAAATATAGAATATCTGAATAATGTAGGATTACTGTATTGGATTCAATCTATAACTAACAGAGAACCTATTTTCTTTTCTAAGTATTCATGAAATATTTATTTAAAAAATAATTATACATTAAGTCACAGAGGAAACTGCAAGAGAATCCAAAAAGCAGAAGTTTTAAAGGCCATATTCTCTGGCCATAATGCAATAAACTTAAAATCAAAAACACAGTAACATGAAATACAAAAAAGGGGGAATACTTGCAGTATATAGTAAAATGATATTTACTATCTAAATTTATATATATTTATTTTACATATAAGTGAAGCAGACATATATTTACTACATAAAAAGCTCTCAAAAATAAGAAAAAGTTTCACAACTCATTGGAAAAGCAGGCAATAGCAAATAGAGCAGCCAAAAAAGTAAT
The DNA here is from genome assembly GCF_951394435.1 of Stenella coeruleoalba. NCBI lineage: Eukaryota > Metazoa > Chordata > Mammalia > Artiodactyla > Delphinidae > Stenella > Stenella coeruleoalba. The sequence continues at coordinate 28,351,486 of NC_137149.1, read as the reverse complement.
AAAGGGCTTCCCTGGTGGCGCAGTGGTTGAGAGTCCGCCTGCCGATGCAGGGGACGCGGGTTCGTGCCCCGGTCCGGGAAGATCCCACATGCCGCGGAGCGGCTGGGCCCGTGAGCCATGGCCGCTGAGCCTGCGCGTCCGGAGCCTGTGCTCCGCGGCGGGGGAGACCACAACAGTGAGAGGCCCACGTACCGCAAAAAAAAAAAAAAAAAAAAAAAGTAATAAAATGGCCAACAAACTTGAAAAGTTGGTCACTCTCATAGTCAAACAAGTGCAAATAAAATAATATAGCTCTTTTTTTGTCTGTCAGATTAAAAAACAATAAAAAAGAATAAAATCATTCGTGTAATTGAATATGGAAGCCAACAATATTGTGCAAAGGAAGTTAAATTATAAATTAATACACTTTTTAAAAGGTTGTGTAGAATATATGTTGAAGTTTAAACATGGATACTATCTAACCTTTCATTTCAGTCCTGAGAATATATCATAAGAAAATAATAAGTGTGAAATGGCGTAAAGATATCATGCACCTGAATGGTCAAAATAGTAAAAACTTGAAAACAATCGTATCCTTCAAAGAAGACTGGTTAAATATTTATTGTACATCTATACAAAATAATACTTTTAGGTAATAAAAGTAATCATGTTAGGACAAGTTTTAGAAGCCTGTTACATATGAGTACTGCACACTCATTAAAAAAGCCAAAGTAGATATGTGTCCAAATGCTGGGAGCTGGTGAAGAATATAGAAATGTGTTCATTAAAGATTCCCATTAGTTCGTTGGCTCTACTTAATTTAGTCTTTCCTCTCTTCTGTTTTTAATTTGTGATTATTTTTATCATTTAAATATGAACTTCAAATTCATTTAGTAAAAAGATTTAAGTGTGTTCACTGAATCATATGTGTTCCAAGTATCAGACAAATTCTTGTCCTAAAAGCCAAAACCACAAAAACTTTAAGTTTTTGAGATAGTTCATCCCAAATTAAAATCAGCCACAATTTATTCAGACCATCCTAGCGTTATCCCATTATCCCTTGACTGAAAGAAGAGGCAAAATTCTGACAGAAATTGGTCTCATATCTGTTCTAATAAATGAGTATAGTTCTTTTCTGAAAAAATAATTGACCTGAAAATTCGAAGTTCAAATTCTATTCACATCCATCGATTTGAACACTATTTTTTTCCTCAGGTAAATTGTACTCTCTAGTTTACTTTCTGGGCTGTGATCATTTCAAATTTTGCCAGACAGACCAAGTTAAAGACTTCTTTAAGTGTGATCAGTCTTCTTGTTTTACTGCCATTTAGACCCAGGTTTCAAAGGTCAATGAATTAGGCCAGTATTGTTTAGATTATGGACCAACTACAAACATACCACAATGTGCAGAGCCGATAAGAAACATGATCGATAACCAGATAGCATCTTACAGCTGGTACTTTAGAAAGGAAAGATGATCAAAAATGACCTAACATTTTCAGCATTTGTTTACAACATATTGATCAATTGTATAGCAGTCAATGTATTTTAAAAAGCATGACTGCTCAAGTTGAAGTTGCCTTATATCATAAAAACCAAATAGAAACCCACGAAGCTGCGTTTCTCAGTGTGGCTATAGATTTTTTGTGTGTGTATTTCTATTTAATATATAGCTTAACGTTGCATCCTGGCACTTAACTTACAACCGTTCTGAAAATAGTGTGTTCTTCACTGAGTGAATAAGTCAAATACAAACAAGAAGTAGGTCAACTTAAGCCCTGAAAAATCTCAGGTCAAAGTAGTATATGAGTGTTTTAAAATCCATTTACTCAGTATCCCAAAGGATTTGAGCTTTTCTAAAGCTCTAAAGCTCTGGATAAAATTCTGATATAGAGATTCTAAATATTCCATCCAATATGAACCTTAAACAACTCAATATTTTCATTAACAAAATATCAATCTATGATTCCTGACTATAAAGTTCTAACCCTGGAAATTTAAATGCGGTTTAAGTGCATCTGTACTCTGGAGTCATTGCTACACTGCCTCAAGCTCATTCTCTAGGCCAGGCTCCATCTTAAACACTATATATATTATTTCAAATAATCTGAACAGCAACATTATGGTATAGGTAGTTCCCATTTTAGAGGAGAATGAAACATAGAAAATAAGTACCTCCCTGCGTACCTAGCTACTGGGTGGCGGAGCTAAGTTTCAAACCTAGCCAGCCCAGCCCTACAGTTCATGCTCTTAACCTCTGTGCCTTGGTATAACTATCCAGGGAGTTTCCTTATATTTGGCATGTACGTGCTAAGGTATGTGCCTTTAAAATTTCTAATGATTTAAATGTGGCACAAAGATTGCATTGCTAAAGCTATTTTCTGAAAGTTTTGTGATTATTTCAGTCCAGATGTAGTCTATCCAGATGTAAACTTGCTGTCACAGACTTTTTCCTGCCTCTTTTTTCTCTTTTTATTCTCAATTTCCCATCTCTTCTCTACTCATTTACATAGACTCCTTAAGTTCCTTTTCTCCCAGAAGGTTCACTCCATCTTCTCTTTTGTGCTACTTTTTCTTCCCCTCAGAGCTGCATCCCAGATCAACTGGCTTTCCTCTAACCCTACCCTGTCTACCCATCTCCCTCTATCCAAGTCCTTATTTCTTGGCCTCTAGCTCCGAGTGAATGACTCAATTATCATCCTTCGACAATCCTAAGATTATAGCCCCAGTGCATCTTATCGCAGAACTTAGAGTCAGTGCTGTAATAAAGATGTCTTTCAAACACATTTTTAATAGTGATAAATATAGTCTCATATAAGACTTTGAAGACTTTTACTCCAGTGGCCAAATTTTTCAATTTCATTTGTCTTTCTGATTTCGAATTTTATTTCCAAATTTCAGCTTAATAATTGCCTACTTATCAAACAGAACATAAAGGAATTGCTCTGCTTTAAAACAAGCCTTATCTTACATGGCGTTGTTTGACAATTAATCCCTGTTCTCTTCTTAACTATGGAAGTCAGCTGCTTTGTGATAAATTACTGTCTGACACCCTAGTAAACTTTACCACCAATAAAATAAATAGGAACTTAAAGGGGTAGAAGGAAAGAAAGAACATGGATCATGGAAAGAGAGAGGTGAAAGGGATGCTAACTAAAACAAACCAAACAAAAGTTTGAAAAAAATTAAATCTTCATTTTCAAATAAATACAAACATATATTACCTGTTAAATAGAAAAAAGTAAAAGATTTACTTTAAAAACCTGTTGAGTATCCAAAAACAAAATGCTTGTTTTCATTTCTACTGTGTAAGTTTTAAGATATGACTATTCATACAAAGAGACATCCATCATCACATTGATTGAAGAGGAATAAAATTCTTAATTTCAAAACTGGTTAGGTCAGAAACCATCAAGTGAGTGGCGCGTATGTTTATTTGTGTACAAGTGCATTCACACTTCACTGAACCATATCTTGGTGTTTTGCATAACGAATCTCATCTGTCATCTTCTGCTCTGTGGGAGGAAGTAAGTAGGGAGGGGGCAAACCTTGTCTTTCTTGCTCTTAAAGAAAAGCCTGCAATTAAATGGAGGAAAAGTAAAGGTCCTCATTAGAATCACAGTGATTCCCACCACTTGTTTGTAGTAGAGGGCTGCTTCTCTCTCTGGGGAGTGGTCTATGCTTCCCTTCTCCCTATTAGCCTGGATGCCTTACCTTCCTAATACTGAAAGAGCTGACTGAAGTTTTATTACATTTCTCAGAAGGCTAAACTTAGTGGAACTTTTAAGTGTGCCTTGGAACGCCGTGTTCATGGAAGTTTTTCCTGCTGTGGATTACTGATGCTGCAGGAGCAGGTAGACTGATGTGCCTTGAATTCCGACAAGGAGAAAGGGGCTATTATTCTTTTTGCATAAAAAGTGAGTATTTTTAAAAGGCTTTTTACTTCAATGTGCTCCATTTTGATTCCTGATCAATTTAATGTGAGTCATTTTAATGCCATGCAACACTAGTTTATATTTACTCATTTGAAAACTTTGCCTAGTTATTTGCTCATATTGGAATCATTTGAGACCGATCTGTAAACAATATCCAAATTCGCTGTCATGCAACAAGAATTAACGTGTGTGCACAGACATACAATGGAGATGCCAGGGATAAAGAGAAGGTAAATTATGGCAAAGGCATTAAAAATTAGCAAAGTGTGAGTCTTTATAATAACCAAATGGCTATTTTTCCATTTTTTTGCCCTTAAATCAATTTTGACCTCATCCTGACAGTTATGAAGTATTTACAAGGCATCACGTGACTCAGGAGAGTGGTGTATATAGTTCTATAGACTACTTTAGAAGATTAAGACCTTTCAGTGTATCTGATCCATCTGCTTCTTTAAGGCCCCACATTTTGGAGGAACTGCCATGTGATTTTACATCAGGATGTTCATAACCTGAGTTCTTAAAGCTGTATATGAAACAGATTTCAAGGAATCCAGGCCTGATTAAAAGAGTTAGCCTGTTCACATCCTCCCTATTTACTGCGGATTACAGGAAGGGAAGTTGGGGTTAAATCAGCAGGTCTTCCTGCTTCCCCAGGAGTTAACCTGGCAGCCGGTTTGGCACCCCCAGGAGAGCTGACAGGTAGCAGGATTTGTCTGAGCAGGCTGCCTGAGAGCCAACAAGGAAAACTGAATGCTCTGGATTAGTTCTGGATTATGTTGTCAGAGTGAAGGCTGATGGACAAACTGCAGAGAAATAAAATGCAATCTGTTTGGGAAGAGAGGCAGCGTGCATAGCTTTCATTTTTCAAGAAATGACAAGAAAAATCATTAATAATTTGTAAATCCATGTCCATTAACTTTTCTCCTTGTTGTCCCAAGACAGCCTTTTTAACATGAGTTTGCCACCATCCTCTATCTCTTCTGTCTAGTGACAGATAAGATAGATAAGAAATTGGATTTATAATATAATATCCCCACCTCCAAGAAAGACGGAGCTTTATTCTCCTAACACTGCTCTGGCTTCCTCCACACCTTCCCCCCACTCCGCCCCCAGGATGAAAGGAAACTTTGACATTGGTGAGATAGCCAAATGACATGTGTTTGCTTTCTTCCCTCTGTAATAAATTTCCAAGACAATGGTATTACTTAATGAAATTTAAAGACAAAAATAAATAAATAATCATGACAGTAATCATGATAGTATTAATATTATTATGATGATAAAATATGCTGTGGGATTTCTTCTCTTTTTTTTTCATAAAGGACCTGAGCATCAGTTCCAAGAACTGAGATAGTTAATAGATGTGAATACTCAAGTATATTTAATAAAAACAAATTTAGGTCCCTATAGGAGGGGGTTACATTTTTCCAATATAGGTGTTACTAAAATTCTTTAAAAAATAGTTGTGAAATAATTAAGGTTACTCAATTTCCATTTACTAACAAATCTAATGTTCTAAAATAATTTGGGTCATTTTTTTCTTACAAGTTTCTTAAAGTGAAAGTTACTTATCATCAGAAAAAATCTCTGCTTAGGCTTGGTTGAAACTAAGAAAAATATTTAAGTGTTTTTAAAACAGCAAAAATTAGTATGTCCAGATGTTTTGGATTATGGCTACATGATGAATATTACTTAACAATAATTTCAAAAATGAAGTTTTATGGGTGCAAGGAGCTAGTATTCATAGACTCTAACAGTAACAGAGCAGGATTCTTATGTTCTCCTTTATGATTTCAATAACGAATTCTATCTTTTCTGACATAGAAGAGTTTGCTTTCTTCTCCACAGGAAGCAGTATAAATTAAGTGATGCATTTAAAGAGTCTCTTAGCTCCTTAAACCAGATCACTATTTCCTGATGGATCAAAGGCATAGTATTACTTCATTACTCTTCTTTTCAAAAATGACAATAGCTTCTCCTGAAATTCATACAGAATCCAGGTAGTCCAGGTAATTTACCTGGACTCCCATGGTAGTTTTGTAGTTTTTCTTGTAGATGATCTATTGTTTTGTATCTTTACAACTCTTTTTGTTTTATATCTTTGCAAACCTAAATAAGAACATCAGATTATAGTGATATTTAAATTATTGTGAATTTTCTAGTGTAAAATAAAATCCAACTAAAAATCAAAGCAATTCAACAATTATATATGTCTTTTTAAGTCCAGTGTCTACTCCAGTAACATAAGGATGAAAAATGAATAGAATATAAATAGAATATAAAAAGAATGTGTATAACAGAGTCACTTTGTTGTACAGCAGAAATTAACACAACATTGCAAATCAACTATACTTCAATTTAAAAAAAGGATGAAAAATGGTTGTTGGGTTTGGAAAACTAAAATATATGTGTTACCTTAAAAAAAGAAGTTTCAATATAGTGGTCAGGGATGAAATCACATTTCAGAGAACTGAAAAATTAAAGATAGAAAGTGAAGACTGCTCTTTTGTAAAATTTAGATGAGAAAAGGAGAAAAAAATAATGAATAATAACTACTGGGACCCCAGGGTTAAGGGACATTTTATTTGAATGGGAGAGATTTGAGTATCCCTAGAGGCTCATGAAAAGGAATTTTTAGAAAGGATGAGTTTGAAGTTTTCAGGGCTGGGGCCCTGAAAAGTGGAGTAAGGTGCAGTGAAATGGGGAAATTATGGAACCAAAGGGTAGGGTAGATGGATACATCCACCAGCTTTAGGGAAAAAACATTTAAGACTGGTCTGAATGTAGACAGCTTATAGGTAGAGGAGTTTGCAGCACAGTTGTGATGGGCACAATTTTTCTCAATAAATCGAGAGATCATTCCCTGGCAAGAGGAAAAGGCTGAACAAGTTACATGAGAAATCTGACAGGTGTTTATATTCTTTGAAAAGATTGGGAAAATATATTGAAATGGGGGACCATGTTACAATGACTGGTCAAACTGGGGACCATATTTTTATAATGGTCAATGTCCAAGTTTATGTGATTATTCTTTGGTAGGTTCAGCTGCCTGGATGTGGGGGCAGAGAACGTGGATCATGGCAACAATCTAGGATGGGGACTTTGTAGGTAGACGATGAATAGGCATACACAAGAATCAAGGATGTTGGTAAGAGATTAATTCGGGAAACCAGTCACAGAGTCCAGCCTGGGGGGAAAGAATGAGAGAAGAGGAGGAACCTAGGGACTTGGAGGGGCCACATGAAACAAGAAAATGGGCACTACTGGCACAAACAGTAGGGATTTTTAAAATCTGGGTAGTGTGTGAGATGGCGCATGGAGTAGGAAAGATAAAGGCAAAATCCTGGGGAATACTGGCATTCAAGGACTAGGCATATTTTTGTTCTAATTGGTGGTATTAGAGGAAGAATTTTTGACTTTCAAATATGAAGTCTGATAAATGCATCCAGAAATACCTTCCAAATTTTTTGCCATAGAGATTCTGAAACAATTACATGGAATAATACGAGTGATGTCAAATCATTTCCTGTCCAATTCAATAAATAAAACTATTCAGTCCCTGAATAAACTTTTAAGGGGACATAACGGCAGAAAGGAGTCACCATCAAGACATGCACTTGTAAAGTGATTTATTCTTTGACCAGAAGTGTTTTCAGAGCCTCCTTGGGAACTTCTCCCAGAGTACAAAAAATTAAAATGTGAGAATGTGACATCCAAATCCACCCCTGCACCCACCTTTGAAAAAGGTTCATGATTCCACCAAGGCAGAATAAGATGAATCTGAGAAACTCCAGAGAGAGCGGGCACCTCAGATACTTGCAAGTTAGGGGACAGCTCTGTTCCTTCAAAATAACAAATGAGCAGGAAATCAACAAGCGTTCCACAGGACATGTGTTTTAGCTTTTAAACCTCTGTAGGCTGGCACACTCCAAAAGTACTACCTTTTATGACTATAATAATTCCAAAGGAAGAAAAAATATTATTATGATCTCTTTAAAATAAAAACACAACCATGGGACTCCCCTGGTGGCGCAGTGGTTAAGAATCCTCCTGCCAATGCAGGGGACACCAGTTGGAGCGCTGGTCCACATGCCGCAGAACAACTAAGCCAGCGAGCCACAAAACTACTGAAGCCCACTGCACCTAGAGCCTGTGCTCCGCAACAAAGAGAAGCCACCGCAATGAGAAGCCCGTGCACCACAAAGAGTAGCTCCTGCTCACCGCAACTAGAGAAAGCCAGTGCGCAACAATGAAGACACAACGCAGCCAAAAATAAATTAATTAATTAATTTAAAAAAAAATACAACCATGAAATTCCAACCATCCCTAACATCCAAAACTAAACCTTCAAATCATGGATTCAGTTCAATTTGAGGTCTAAGACCTCAGCTACCATTTAAGTCATTCAAAGCTGACAAACAAATGTTTTCATTACATGTAATTTTAAAAGTAATAAATACTATTTGCAAAAAATCAAATATTTTAGAGATTAGAAAGTGTTCCATAATACTACTCCTTAGAAATAACCAGGGTTAATTATTGATTCTATTGGTTTAAATTTGATAGTTGCAGTCAAGAGAATGAGTTTACCAAAGAGAAATTAAATGGACCTAAAACAGAGTAAGTAGGGGTATGTTTAAAAAAAAAAAAAAAAAGGATCCAGGAAAGGAAAGAAAGTAGTAAGAGTCATCAAAGTACTAGAAGAATTTGGGTAATGACACACCAGGAAACTGAAGAAAAATAAAAAGAGTTTTAAAAAGGAGGTGCTAGTCTAGAATCACAGGTTCATAGACAAGCCAAGGAGATGTGAACAGAAAGTCAATTTGCTTTTAGCACAGTCCTTGGTCTTTTTTGTATGAAACTAGTACAAATGTTATGGAACACTTATCAATAAATTCTGCTACTTTGAATAATATTAACAGTATAAAGGAAACTTCCGTCAGAAAAAAACATAATTTTCATTCTTTTCTTTGGAATACATTAGTACTTTTGCGCATTGTACAAATTACAGTTTTGTGCTTGGCTATTCGTTTATTAATGTAAGCACTAATCATTTTGTGGAGACAATTTCACTCATTGACAGAAAGATTACAATCTCTTTTACCCTTTGTTTCTGACCTGCTGAAAGACAAGAGTAGCTAAAACTCTTTTTATCTATGAAAACATCTTAAGTATAAGGTGCCATAAATACCAAATTCAATGGACAGGACTAATGGAATCTGAGAAAATAGCAATTTCTTCTGTTATTTTTTCTTTTTATTTTGAGTTTCTATATATGAAAAACAATGAAGACTGGTTCAATGTGCTAAATATTTGCAGAGATAAAATGGCAGAGCCATGTAGACTCCAAAAAGGTTTTGAGTTACTTTCAAATGAAAACACCACTAAACAAGGAGAGGAAATGAGTAATGATACAGAAAGAATAGGAGGCAAGAAATTGTTGAAAAAGCAGCCTCTGCAGCCCTCCAACCATAGTGAATCAGAAGCCCTGGTAACAAATATTTTTGAGGTATTTTTAGTACATATACACACATCTACTGAACTACCAATATGTCACTTTATATATATAAATATATATATTTATATATGAACATTTATATATGAATATATATATATACACACACTAATATATATAGGCTTAATTGATGATAGGAATTTTACACTTTTAGGAAAAAGCAATAAAGAATGAGTCATGATTTGGCTCATATACTTTATTGCTTCTCATATTCCAAATTAACATATTGCTTTCCATAAAAAGCTCATTAAATGCATTCGGATATATATTTCTTTTTAAAATGCACTTCTTCTAAGAAATATTGACAACGGTTTTCTTAGCTTGGTCATAACATGGGTCAAAAATTCTCCTCTAGAAGTCACTCCTGTAAGGAGGATCCACAGTGTGTTATACAACTTGAGAAAAATCATACTGTATGTGTTCTCCACATGAAGGGTTTTGATTGCTGAAATCCAGAAGGAAGCTCTAATGGTAGAAAGATTAGATATTAGTTCACATTTGTTATAATAAAGACTTGACCTCCAACTCTTCAAAGCCCCCGGTGAACATCATTATTATGTTCCATCATATAAGGCCGGTCCAGCCTGAGATGACCTTCCTTCTCATATTCACATATATCAAATTTAACTAATTCACAAGTGGATAGAATGGAGATTTTTCAATCGCTGTTCCATGCACAAAGTTGGTGTATTTATACAAATAAGGGAAATCAGGATCCAGATAATTAGGAACTCTATTAAAAGAAGATTATGATCAATTCAAGAATGTAAGGCTCATTCTCCAGTTTTATTCTATTCTACTCAATAATTACAGATTGCACTAATGCTGCTTTTCTTTCTCTCTCATTAATTGCTTTTTTACTTTAAAAAAATCCCTTTTAATCATCTATGTGTTTCATTTGTTATGCAACCTCATCCTTAATTCCCAAGGGCAATTGAGGGTTAAGTATAGATCAGAATTATATATATATACAGTTAGCCCAATGAGAAAAAGGAGTCAGACACCATTATCTCTATCCATACAACCCTCAGTAGGAATTCTTCATTAACTGTCAGAAAACTATAACCAAAATTGCAGGAAGAGAATGAAGCCACAGAGAAATTTTTTTCTACCTTCAAGTCTTTAAATTTAATGGCAAAATATCTAACACTTGTAAGCAATTATACCATGTTTACAAATAGCATTTTTGTACCTAAAATAAAATGTTTTAAGTACTTCCAGACAACCTGTTTTACTAGTAAATTAAAACATTTATTTGACAAGCAGAAGCTGGACGTTTCTAGAATGTCTTTTGAATATGTTTTCCCTTTGCACGCTTCTGAATCACAGAGGCAGCTCAGCTGGCTGAGAAAATAGCATCATTGGGCCTTTTGTGCACCAGTCATTGCAGGTCATCTAAACACTACTCAAGTAGCAGCTCAGAAATGCCCCAATTGAAGAGGGCTTGGGAGGTTAATTCTGTCATTACTGCGTTGACATGAGGCATGTTGCAGCCTTCAGCACAAAATGTTACTCGTAATCTTTTAATCCCAAATTAGGTCAATATTTTATCAAGTTAATCTAGCATGAAGATTAATTGCATTAGTCACACACACATATACGCCTGCAGGTTATTTGTTTTAGAGATACTTTTAATCAAAGAGCAAACCCTTGGTTCTAACAGGCGATTTTTTAAAAAACATCCTTTCTCCAACAGTCTTTATCTTTCTAAAGGAGACATTTATTCTTTTCATTGATCTTTACATCAAGACGGATGTAAGAAGAAGGATAACGGTCTGATAATTACTAAAACAATGACCACTTAGAAAAGTTGTTTATAAGGGAGTAATGACTTCTGATTGAAGTGTTTTTAATAAAGAACCTCTTTGGTCTATTATTTCAATTTAATTCAACTTGTTTTCTTAAAATATGTGATTAGTTCTGCAAAGAAAGTCAATGGTTTTCTGTGTGTTTGCACGTTTGTATCTCTAGGCATGTTTAAAAACGTTGTAACAAAGAATATGAACTAGAGTGATTTTCTAGGAAATTATTATTATATTTTTTTTCAGTTATCAAAATTGCGATCAGGCACATCTTCCTTTTTTTCTTTCATTTTTTTAAATCTAAGAAGTAGAGTTTAGGGGGTAGGAAGGTAGAAATATATTGATCTAAGTGGCATAAATCTGCTAACAGAAGTCATTAGAGTGGACAAATGCCTTTCTCCCTGAATTTCTTAGATAAGAACTATCTGGTAGTTTAAAATACCCAGGCGTCATTCTGGGTAGTATTACAGACCCCCCAGGGTGGCAGGACAGAGTTCATGCCCTGTTTCATCAAATATCCAATGACATTCTCCAAGGGTCATGCTAATTATAGGGATTTCACAGCCAATGTTTAAGAATATTGCATCTCAAAATTTTAGCTCCTGTCTTCAAATATTGGCTTTCTGGCATTCTTTTAGTGAAAAATGATAGGTAAAAGGATTCAGAAATATTTTCATATGACTAGTCTTTTCTACTAATTAATGGATTAATATCAAATCTTTCATGTGATGAATAAATCAACAGCAATCTCAGTACCCAACACTTTAAGAAGAGAATGCTTGAATTTGGAAGTAAAGTTCACAATCCTGAATGTCAACCTTACAGTTCATATGAAGTTCTGACAAGCTACGCTGAAGAAACATGCCAAAGAATTCTCTATCCGTCCACTTACTACAATGTAATATTCTTCTCATAATAAATAGTAATAAAAATCCACATTCAACTTGCTGAAAATCAGCCAAATGCATGATAAACATAAAATGAAAACAAATATTTTTAGGAAAGAATACTATTTTAAAAATCCCAAATGAAATAAAAAATCATTTAGGGTCCAAGTTTCAAATTTTATTTTTTGTACTCTGTTCTCAAATTCTAAAAATTTTACATGCCCCCCATGTCAATTCAAACAATAAGAGGTATAAAGAAAAGTTAAGCCTCTGTTTCCTTCGATTCAATCTCTTTCATCAGAAGCACCTAATATTAAAAATTTAGTGCATAGCCTTCTCACTTCTTTGTCATGTTAATTTAAATATAATTTTGTAAGTATATACACATCAATTTACAGGCTTCTTTTAATTTCTAATTTAAACTGTATAAATATAAAAACAGATTCTCTTAAAGTTTTTAAAATATATAAATATACATGTTTTATCACAATATTCTATCTTTTTAAAATTAATAGCATATTATTATCAACTTTCCTCATCAAGACATATAGATATAACACATTATTTTTAACAACGCAATTAGAAACTTCCCAGCCCTGATAAAATGCTGCCTAATCTCTATTAATAGCTTATTTTCTTACTGAGAACTTATGTGTACCTGTCACATAACAGGTTAGTGTGGTATTCAACAAGAAGTACTAGATAGAATTTCTGACAATATACTTTAATTTACAAGAAGAAAAAAGACAAAACAGAGACAACATCATCAATGGTGTGGTCTGGGTTAAGAGTATGGATTCAGGAGTTGGCAGATCTGGTTAGAAACTAGGACTCCACTATCTACCAGCAGGATAAACTCTGGAAAATGTCTTATCCTCTCTATGCTTCAGTTTCTTTATCTGTAAAGCAGGAATAATAACAGTACTTTGGGAATGACTAAATGAGATAGGGAAAACAAGCAGTGATATACTGCCTGATACTTGATAAGTGTCTGATAAATTTTAGCTAATATTATTGTCACCATTATTTATATGATCCATAAGAAGGAGCTAAGTTGGAAAAAAAGGTATGAGCTCCAAAGGTGTGAACAGTAGAGTAAAAACTGAGGACATCTGGGAAAGCTTCACAAAGATGAGCCGATCCAAATGGGCACATGTAATATTTCAGAGGATTAACTCTCACTGCCCACAAGTTTTATGATCACCGTAAGGAAGGAGGGCTGAGGATGTGTGGGTCACTCAGGTGAGGAAGGAATGCAGGGGAAGAAGGCAGGGATACACAGGTCAGATTTTGTATAAACTCATTGAAAAGGTTGCAGATTTATTATCACAGGTATATGGGATTTTAGAGTTATAGGGAACTTTATGACTCCACTAGTTTTATTTTGCCTAGAAGGAAATGGAGAGTAGAAGGACACATCCAAAGTCACCCAGCTGGCAGTGGCCGAGCCAGGATCACAGTCTAGGTCTCCTGTCTCCCAGTTTATCCCCCTCTGCTCCATTCTGCCTGCCGTTTCAAGGCACTAATGTGATGACAGCCACGTTTTAGGAGGATTGATTTAGCAACCACGTGTAGGTTGAATTAAAGGAGAAAAGTCTAGGGAGAGAGGAATGAGGAAAGAGGCTATAGTGGTAATCCAATCATTAGGTGATGAGGCTAATAAGCCCTGGCGATTTCCCCATTCCACACTATTCAACATTGCATGGGCTGCCTGAGGCAATGGTGAGCACCTGAGGATGACCAGTGCTCATGTGGGAAAAGACCCTTCAAACAGTGATATTGTTGGCGGGGACAAACCTGATAGCCAGCTATCACAAAATGTTCATTTGTAAAATTAGAAGGAAAAGTGCTTTCACAAAGATAAATTAGTTCAAGTAAAAGATATATTCTGGGCCTTAATCTCATTATAGGAGGGACTTCCTTGGTGGTCCAGTGGCTAAGACTCTGCACTCCCAGTGCAGAGGGCCCCTGTTCGATCCGTGGTCAAGAAACTAGATCCTGCATGCATGCCACAAGTAAGACTCGGTGCGTCCAAATAATTTTTTTTTAATCTTATGAAAGGAGAACGTAATAATATGTCTGTGAAATCTAAAATAAAAAGAACATTTTTCCCCTTCCCTAAGGTCACTCAATGAGATCATTAGCAAAAAAAAAAAAGATTATAACCTTGAATTCCTCTCTTGGAGACTTCAGTGGCCATTTTTATTATTCCTTGACTAACATTAAAACTGCAACATTTGAACTTGATTGTATTATATATTAATTCTCACCTTTAGTTTTTACACAAGTAAAACTGTCACACCTGTATTGGCCCCCAAAATTCAGCTGGACTCTGTGTACTTTCACAGGAAATGGAAAAACAATTTTCCATTTGATCTCCACTATTGACAGTAAGATCTATTCCAAGAACGTAAACCATATCCACGTTATCAGTTTTATGAAGGACCAGATATAGGAAGAAATGTCCCATAATTTAATTCTCTCAACATAGTAATGGTGGCAATAAGTTGAGTTAAAATAGAATTGGCTTCCTTTTTATAAATTCCATACAATTTTAGAGACTATGTATACTTACAAGTAGCCTGGTTTGTTTATGTTTGATTTTTGTTGCTGAAAGATTAACACAATTTGCTGTAGATACCTATGAGGCTTGGCTATTGCCAAGAATATCTTGGGAATTAAATCTAAAGTTATTCTCATGACTAATATAGCCTGTAGAAATTTGACATAATTTTTTTAGTGGTACTGATAGAGAAATAAAATATTTTAAGATAATAAAGGAGTGCTCTTACTACAACTTTCATTTTATCACAGCAAAATAGTATATTGCTTCAATTTACTTTGTGATAAAAAATTCTGCATTTTTTGTGACCTAAAATAAATATTTTTTGTTTTGTTCCTTTACATTTTATCTATTCCATTTACTTTCATTTTTTTCAATAAAACTGAAATAAACATTTTTTAAATGCTTCCACACTATATTTGATAGACAAAAATAAGAATAAATAGAATCATGATAGAACTAGTGGCAGCAGACCAATAACAATTTTCATGCATCAAACCACTAAAGAATTATTGTCCACATTGATTGCTTAGTTGGCTATGTGTTTCTGAGACAATAAATACATCTTGTCTAAGATTTGCATATGGAATCTTTTCTCTAAGCAGTGCGCATATTGGACAAGTGAGCCATTTATTTGCAACACCACACTGTTAAATCTATCCACTCCCCCTTAGCAAATTTTATGAAGTATTTAATTATTTTAGCAAGTAAATGAGGTTTCTTGTAAGTATTTATAAAGTTACAAAGTAAGTGTAAAGTTATAAAATAATCAGGTAGAAGATGGCCAGAGCTCCCAGCATTCATAATTTGATTTAACTGCGTAGTGTTTAGATTAGTCTAATTAGTATATAAACACCCAAGTGAGGGACTCAAGGTCATAATCCCATTTTCTTTCTAATTTTTATCATGGTATATTTATATATTTAGCAAAAATATCAATTTTAAACAAATGTGAAATTCTGATGCATTTTCCTCTAACATTTTTTTCTGAAAGTTTTAAGACCTACAGAAAAGTTGCAAGAGTGGTAAATCAGCATCCATACATCTTTACCTGGATTTAATAGTTGCTAACATTTTATCATATTTGCATGCTGTCTCTCATCCCATGTGTGCACATGTGTGTGTATGTCCGCATACATACATTCATATATATTACTCTTTGCAACTATACATGTGTTTCCATATATGATATATATACACACCTATATACACACATACATATATGTATATATATATGTAGCTGAATCATTTAGGAGTTAGTTAACATGCACATTCATAATATTACTCCTAAGGCTAGGTATTATCAAGTGGCATGAGTAAAATAACATTTCTTATTTCTGTCTTAATACTTAAATACATTGTCTTTCTCATGAGAATTTAGCAAAGTTAATACAATATATTTATAAATGAAAGAAAATTTTAGATCATCTTTTTCCCGATTACCACAAAGGTAAAACACATTTTATTAGTTCACTCAAACTAGTGTCCATAACTGGCCTCCTGGCTACCACTCTTGTCTCTTCCCATCTCAAGCCTATTCTCCATCAGCAGCCAAAAATCCTGCAAAACCATAATCAGATCATGCTAACATCCACTCAGAACCTTCTGTGATTTCCCATCTTACTCAGAGTTAAGCCAATGTTTTTAACTGGTCTAGGAACCTGCACTGACTCCCTATACCCCTTTTACCTTGTCTCCTGATGTTCCCAAAGGCCCAGAAAAGCCCCAGCCTCAGGAACTCAGCACCTGCTATGGCCTCTGCCTGGAACATTCTTCCCTTAATGTCCTCATGGCTTGCTCCTTCTGCCCTTTTAGATCTTGACTTAAATATTACTTTCTCATGGAGTCTTTTCCTAGCCAATCTTTTTAAAACTACACACACACACACACACACACACACACACACACACACACACACACATCTAACCTGTATAAAAGCACTCCCTATCCTCTTTCTTGCTTAAGTTTTGTAAGCACTTACTAGAATCTAATATTCCCTGTCTTTTATTTATTTACCCACATGTAAGCTTCAAAAGGACAGGGATATTTGTCTTTCTTTGCTGCTGTATTACCAGTCCTATAATGGTACCTGGTACAAAGAAGATGCTCTTGAGACATTTTGTTGTTGTTGTTAATGAATGATACAAATACATATGGAGCAAAAAATAAAGTAATATAATTTATTAGTCTTTTTGCATATATTACTTTCTTTAAGGCAACTATTAACAATATTAATGCCTCAATTTTACAAACATTTTGTGCTTGTCCAGTACCTTCCACATGTTAGCTTATTGACTGTATTAGTTATCTACTGCTGCATAACAAATTACCTCAAAACTTAGTGGATAAAAACAAGAAATGTTTATTACCTTAGTCTCTATAATGAGGAATGTGGGTACTGCTTAGCTTAGTGGGTTCAGCATCTCTCCTGAGGTTGCAGTCAAGCTGAGAGACTCTAATCCTCTCAGACTTGTCAAGGGCTGATTATCTACTTTCAGATTCATTCAGGTTGTTGCTGGCTGGCTGTGGGTCCTCACCACACAGGACTCTCTTTAAGTTGCTTAAGTGTATCCCAATGGCATGGTAGCTGGTGCTCTGAGACAGAGAGATAGGAAGGCCTTCTGAAACAGAAGCCACCATCTTTCATGACCTCATCTCAGAAGTAATATCTCAGTCCAGCCCACATTCAAGGGGAAGGGATTACACAGGGTATGAATATCAGAGACAGGTATCATTGGGGCCATCATAGAGGCTACCTAAATTTTTGACCATTTTATAGACACAGATGTTGAAAACTAGAGAAGGCAAATTTTCCCAAGTTACACAGTTAAAAGCAAGATAGAGTAATTCTGATTCCCTAACCAGCACCCTATGAGAACCACTGATAAATTTAAATGTAATAACACCATATTAACAAATTGAAGGATAAAAACCATATGATCATCTCAATAGATGTAGAAAAAGCTTTTGACAAAATTCAACACCTATTTATAAAAGTTCTCCAGAAAGCAGGCATAGAGGGAATCTACCTCAACAAAATAAAGGCCATATATGACAAACCCACAGCCAACATCATTCTCATTGGTGAAAAACTGAAACCATTTCCTCTAAGATCAGGAACAAGACAAGGTTGCCCACTCTCACCATTATTATTCAACATAGTTTTGGAAGTTTTAGCCATGGCAGTCAGAGAAGAAAAAGAAATAAAAGGAATCCAAATTGGAAAAGAAGAAGTAAAACTGTCACTGTTTGCAGATAACATGATACTATACATACAGAATCCTAAAGATGCTACAAGAAAAGTACTAGAGCTAATCAATGAATTTGGTAAAGTAGCAGGATACAAAATTAATGCACAGAAATCTCTTGCATTCCTATACACTAATGATGAAAAATCTGAAAGAGAAATTAAGGAAACACTCCCATTTACCATTGCAACAAAAAGAATAAAATACCTAGGAATAAACCTACTTAGGGAGACAAAAGACCTGTATGCAGAAAACTATAAGACACTGATGAAAGAAATTAAAGATGATACCAACAGATGGAGAGATATACCATGTTCTTGGATTGGAAGAATCAATATTGTGAAAATGACTATACTACCCAAAGCAATCTACAGATTCAATGCAATCCCTATCAAACTACCAATGGCATTTTTCATAGAACCAGAACAAAAAATTTCACATTTTGTATGGAAACACAAAAGACCCCGAATAGCCAAAGCAATATTGAGAAAGAAAACAGAGCTGGAGGAATGAGCCTCCCTGACTTCAGACTATACTACAAAGTTACAGTAATCAAGACAGTATGGTACTGGCACAAAAACAGAAATATAGATCAATGGAACAGGACAGAAAGCCCAGAGATAAACCCATGCACATATGGTCAACCTTATCTTTGATAAAGGAGGCAAGAATATACAATGAAGAAAAGACAGCCTCTTCAGTAAGTGGTGCTGGGAAAACTGGATAGCTA
The DNA here is from genome assembly GCF_951394435.1 of Stenella coeruleoalba. Lineage (NCBI taxonomy): Eukaryota > Metazoa > Chordata > Mammalia > Artiodactyla > Delphinidae > Stenella > Stenella coeruleoalba. The sequence continues at coordinate 28,332,827 of NC_137149.1, read as the reverse complement.
CATGTAAAAGAATGAAATTAGAACACTTCCTAACACCATACATAAAAACAAGCTCAAAATGGATTAAAGACCTAAATGTAAGGCCAGACACTATAAACTCTTAGAGGAAAACATAGGCAGAACACTCTATGACATAAATCACAGCAAGATCCTTTTTGACCCACCTCCTAGAGAATGGAAATAAAAACAAACAGATGGGACCTAATGAAACTTAAAAGCTTTTGTGCAGCAAAGGAAAACATAAACAAGATGAAAAGACAACCCTCATAATGGGAGAAAATATTTGCAAACGAAGCAAATGACAAAGGATTAATCTCTAAAATTTACAAGCAGCTCATGCAGCTCAATATCAAAAGACAAACAACCCAATCCAAAAATGGGCAGAAGACCTAAATAGACATTTCTCCAAAAAAGATATACAGATTGCCAACAAACACATGAAAGGATGCTCAACATCAATAATCATTAGAGAAATGCAAATCAAAACCACAATGAGGTATCACTGGCCACCTCTGATGGCTGGTCAGAATGGCCATCAACAAAAAATCTACAAACAGGGCTTCCCTGGTGGCGCAGTGGTTGAGAGTCCATCTGCCGATGCAGGGGACACGGGTTCGTGCCCCGGTCCGGGAAGATCCCACATGCCACGGAGCAGCTGGTCTCGTGAGCCATGGCCGCTGAGCCTGCGTGTCCGGAGCCTGTGCTCCACAACAGGAGAGGCCACAGCAGTGAGAGGCCCACGTACCACAAAAAAAAAAAAAAAAAACAAACTACAAACAATAAATGCTGGAGAGGGTGTGGAGAAAAGGGAACCCTCTTGCCCTGTCGGTGGGAATGTAAATTGATGAAGCCACTATGGAGAACAGTATGAAACTCCTTAAAAAACTAAAAATAGAACTATCATATGCCCCAGCAAACCCACTACTGGACATATACCCTGAGAAAACCATATTTCAAAAAGAGTCATGTACCACAGTGTTCATTGCAACACTAGTTACAATAGCCAGGACATGGAAGTAACCTAAGTGTCCATCGACAGATGAATTAATAAAGAAGATTTGGCACACATATACAATGGAATATTACTCAGCCATAAAGAGAAACAAAATTGAGTTATTTGTAGTGAGGTGGATGCACCTAGATTCTGTCATACAGAGTGAAGTAAGTCAGAAAGAGGAAAACAAATACTGTATGCTAACACATATATATATATGGAATCTAAAAAAAATGGTTCTGATGAACCTAGGGGCAGGAAAGGAATAAAAGCACAGACATAGAGAATGGACTTGAGGACATGGGGAGGGGGAAGGGTAAACTGGGATGAAGTGAGAGAGTGGCACTGACATATATACACTGCCAAATGTAAAACAGATAGCTAGTGGGAAGCAGCTGCATAGCACAGGGAGATCAGCTCAGTGCTGTGTGACCACCTAGAGGGGTGGGATAGGGAGGGTGGGAGGGAGGCGCAAGAGGGAGGGGTTACGGGGATATATGTATACATATAGCTGATTCACTTTGTTATACAGCAGAAACTAACACACCATTGTAAAGCAATTATACTCCAATAAAGATGTTAAAAAAATTTTAACGTAATAAATATTTTCAAAAAGTCAGGAGATATCTTTTTGCCTTGCTACATGCCAGATACTGTTTAATTGCTTTACATATGTCAACCCATTTTATCTGTAAAACAACCCTATACGGTAGGTCTGCTTATTATACACATTTTACAGATGAGAAAAATGAGGAATAGAGAATTACAGTAACTTTCTCAGGGTCATATAGCTAAAGTGCGTCAAGGCTGGCATTCAAACCCAGCAGTCTGGCTTGAGAGTTTTGCTTCATAACCGGTACTCTGTACCACATGCTTCTCATACATAAGAAAACTAAAGCATTTGACTGTCTTCAATTCATCAAAATCCATTTTGTATCTCTTGTCTTTTTAAACTCAAAGCAAGAGAGGAAGTAATGTTATTTTAAAAACTGTCTGGTGAGGAAACTTTCATCTAACGGGCAAAAATACCTACGATTAAAAATCATACCCATTGCGTGTACTGACCTCCAGTGAGAAGACAATTGGGCAAGCATGTGTCCGTTGGTTGGATCTGCTCTAGACAGAATGTCTCATGGCTGACTATAATGTTCTCAGGTGAATAGCCCTTCCCCCTTTCAAAGGAATAAGAAAGCCACACACACAGAGAATGCCATCCAGTGCATGGGAAATACTTCCTCTCTCTTTCTTCTTTCTAGCTTATAAAAGTTCCCCTTCCAAATGGTAATAAGTCACTTCAGAGAATGCATTTTCTAAAGGATGATTGCCCTCCTTGAGTAGTGGTGCACTTAAGGCAGGCATGCAATAATCCCTAGAAATATACTGCCTGGAGTGTCTTACTGGTTAATTAGAGCTGGCACTGGGCCACTGCTTCTCAGCCTTGAATCGGTGCAAGAGCACTGGAAGGAGGCAGGGGTATTAAAAGTGTTATTTCAGGGGGATATAAAGCAATGGCACCATGCCAGTCTGCAGAAAATAAAGCCAAACATTCCTGTTACCACAATAAAATGTCAAAATGCCTGGCTTTATTGTAGTCAGAGATTAAATCGATCACTGTGCCCATGATCAGGGTTTAAATATGATCTCTGTTGTTCTAAAAGACTTTACAATCATTACTCACAGGACAACTATAAAAGTAAACATAACTTCCCCCAAAAGTATTTATTGAATGGAAGGAGGAAGCCATCATTATAATTATGTAAACATATTCTCTTACTTCCATAAATAGCCTACCATCTATTTTTTTTAATAGTACTACATTTTATCAGAGAGTAAATGGATAGTCCATAGGAACTAGATGAAAAATGTCTGTGGCTCCAGCTGACACCCCCCAGCTTCCACATGTGCTCAAGAGGCTTCCAGAGAAGTTTTACAAGTAACAGCAACACATTACAATGTATTGATATGGCAAATTTTACTTTTTTATAATCCCTACATTAGTAATGTCCTATTTCAGTTTTGAGACAGTCTATCTGGGGGCTACAGCACCCTATAAACTAGATCCTTTGTTCTTTCCTCAATAATTGATTCCCATTTCTCCATCTCTTATAGTAGTGGAATTTATTCCTGATTATCTCAACCTCTACTGGAACAGAATTTCTTGACCATAATCCAGCCTTTCCATGAGTTGGTCCTAAAACACTGCTATTGGTTCTCCTCGATGCTGGCTACCTATCCACTTAGAACTCTATCAATTACCTATTTTGGAATTTCTTTAATAGACATTCTGAGTCTCTGACTAAAACTGATTATTTTGCCAATGGTACTTGCACCTCACCTCTTCCTTTCTCATGTTGATCATTTTTAATTTTTAGATGGCTAGTTAAAAATTGCTAGACCAGTAGTGACAACCTGAAAACAACTGACATTTTTCTACTCCCATATGCAAATCCCTGCAATCTCACCAGGTGTGTTTGGGTTCTTATCCTGGCCATCTCTTGGCCAGCCCCTGCTACCACCATCCAACACAAAGTCATGACAAATGAATAGGCAGTAACAAGATCCTCCAATATTCAGAAGAGGTAATGTTTTCAGGTAGCGCAGGAAAGAAAGTTCTAAATTTCACAAATACTGCATAAAAATTCATTGTAAAAACATAGGTAAGAGAATACCCCAACTGGAAACTGTGTGTTTTATATGATGCTATGAGATTAAGTTAAATAAAATTTCAGTGCTCATGCTTAAAAAAAAAAAAAAAGTTAGCCTAATCTTAAATTGCCAGAAGGCATGGCAGCTGGGGCTTCAAACCTATGCTACATTTTAATTTTTTATGGAGACAGAATAAATTGCTTTATTTTTTCAAACTGAAGTACGTAAGAAAAACTACAGGCAGATCCTAGAGCGCCAGTGAAGAACAAAGCAAGCTCCTTAATTTAAACTCTTCCTTACCAAAGTATTTCAACTTGTCCACTGACAGAATTGTCCATAAGAAGAGATCTTTGTTTTTACAGTGAAAGTCAATGGAAAAATATATATGATTTTCTTTATAAACAAACTTTCACAATCATTGGACACCTACATCCTTCTTCCAAAATCAGGCTCTGTCTAAACGAACAATTTATTGAGTCTCAGGTATGTTCTCATGGACAATGAACCCACTCTCCCTACCAGCAGCAATGTACCTAGACACCTAGAATCTGAAAGAAATTTTTATTGGAAGTCAAGACCAGTCATATAATTTGTGGGTCCCAGGCAGAATGAAAATCCTGGGTCCCTCTACCAAATTTTATTAAAAATTATTAAGAATTTCAAGGCAGCAATGGCAAATGCAAGGCCCCGCTAAGTGTGAAGTCCTGAGGAACTGCTTCAGTGTCATATACATGGCTGTGCTGGGAATCTAAAACACCATATGTAAAATGCAATTGAATATATATGCTCAGTAGCACTGTTACATAGGCACAGTTTTTTTAATGTATACAGGTAACCTGTTAATTCAATCCTTTTTAGTCAATTCAGCAACACAAACAAAAGCATCTTCACTCCCACTGCACCAACAAAAAGACAATTACCTTACAACAGGAGAATTCATCCTCAGCTAACTGGTACTCATGCCTTTTGGCAAAGCTGGTGCATGTTCTAACACTAAGGCAGTATTTTAAGAATATATCTATGCATGTGTTTTAGTCTGTTGAAGAGAGTTATTAGTTTGTAAAACTTTTTGAAAAAGGAAGACATGGCAAGTAAAGAAAAAAATGGGTGTGTTGGGGGAAGGAGTCCATGGAGGTACTAATGGCAGAGACTGGGCTTCCAGGTTCCAGCTGAGTCTTTTGGGCATCATGTTTTGGAATGCCACATTGGCAGTGCATAGATATTCGGAAATACTATAAACCACCACAGGCTCTTCTGTTTTTCTTTAAGCAGTGTATATTTCTCCACCATGCTGATCTGGGAAAACAATTGACATCAGTCTTGACAGTGCTGGAGTGGCAGGTTACAAAGAGTCTCCTGGTGGAGAGAAGCAAAGGGCAGGAGATGCCATAGGCTAAGTTACCTCATTACTAATATCTGCCCAACAAGGATTGGAGTGAGATTTATGTGCTGAGAAATCAAGTAATCATTGATGTTCCAGGCAAGCAGCGCCAAAGCTTGGATTTTACTGGATCATATCAAGTGAGGGAGAAGAAACAGATGTATCTTCCCAACTGGGAAAAAGGAGACAGGGTTATAGCTCAGAAAGAAACTATGTGTGATGCATATGTGCCTGATTACACAAAGATGCCTTTCCCTTTCACATATATCTAGAATATTCATTTCAATGTTTGTGTATTGCTTGATATTCTATTAGCTTGGGGGAAAAAATGACTGTTCCTATAAATGTCATCATGGAATAGAATTATAACTTGTTTGTTCAGATAACTTTTGTTTATCTCCTTGAGTTATTCCAATACTGACAGAGACTCATACCACTCTCTTACCTCCATCCAAACATGTAGTCAGAAAACGTTCTTAGGAAAGTATCTTTTTCTTGTTTTCTTAGCACAAAATACTGTTTTCTCTCTTTTTTACAATCTCCTGACTTTATAGTCACTTCGTATTTTTAGAGTATTTAAAAGCCTTGAGACATAATATTTTTTTCACTGAACAAGTCATGTATGAGTATCTATTATGTGAGAAGCACCGTTTTTGCTCTGTAATTTTAGGTATTAGTTCAGCATTTATCACTGACTCACTGAATGAAAAGTTTTACCTTTAAAAATAGAGTCAAAGACACTCAACAATATAAAATGAGAATATTGTGTACTAATCCCTGAAACAGAGAACTGTGGTTGTCTTTAGGTTTAAGACCAAAGGAGGACTGCATGACTCTTATATCCCCCTCACTCAGCAACCTTTGTGTGCGATTTCCCTCTATATTCATTTTTAACTAAGTCTATAAGTTTGGAAGAGACCATAGTCAGCTCTAGGAATTAACAGTAAAATTTTAAAATTCCTTTCTACACTAGAATACTGTAAATCTAATCCTCTTACTCTCAATAATTCCATAGTTTATGTATACGTAGAAAATTTCCGTTTACTTTCTTACCTTCCCTCCTTTCCTTCCTTCCCTCCCCTCCTTCTTTTCTTCTCATTTGTATTAAGTTCTTGTGCTTTCAAGCTTCTCTAGGGATCACGCGACTTTCTAGGACCATTCTGACTTACACCCTGGTATCTAGGAATATACTGATGGGGATAAACAGGAGGCTGGACGTTATTTGCACTCTTCCTTGATTGATGGGGGTTATTGGGTTGCTTACATGCTCTTTACTTATTCAACATCCAAAAGTCAACCACTATAAAAACACATATTTAGATGTCAATGATGTAAGCTGAATTCACACAGCCGTTAAGTTGAAATTGGCAGCACTAACAGTGGTCCCCTCCACCTTAGATATCTTAAATGGTTTAGACAACTATTTTATTCAGGTAGTGATAAGTCAATACATGTTCTGGGTCACAGTACTACTTCAAGATGACAATGAGTATGTGATTTTTTTTTTTCCAGAGTAGCCATAAATTAATGTTTTTGTTTTTGTTTTGTTTTGTTGCTTTAAGAAGCTTATGGGAGAAAAAAATAGTCTCAACTTCCTGATTTTTTTTCCCACTCCCTCTCATAGTTAAAAACTGACTGCCTGTTGTCTTTGTTTTTGTAGGAGCACCATATCCTCACTGCATTTCTTCAGCCATATTAACAGTTTATGAGATGCTTTATCCAAAAGAACATAAATGAAGTAAATTTAGTCATTTCTGTCTTCCTTCTTTTACATGTGCGATTGGATTTCTGAATTCCATGGTAACTACAGAAACAGATGTGTTGAAATATACTTAGTTTTCTTTAAAGGAAAAAAGAACACTATTTCCATCGATCATTATTTTTCCTCTATTGACATGAATTTAGAAAACCGTGCTACTAATTTTGCAAAATTGTGATGTTAAAGATTCTAAAAACCTGAGTGCTTTCTCTTTTACCTAGAGTTTTTAGTTATCATATAACATTTGGTCTACTTCACACTTCATTGACTAAATAGGAATTATCTGTTATCATTCATTATGTAGGTTATTGTCAACTTGAGATACTTGCCCTTAGTAAAACTGCAGCAGGAAGGGCTACATAATTTATGAGGCCCAGTGCAAAATAAAAATGTGAGGTCTCTTGTTTAAAAAGGATGAAGAATTTCTAGACAGTTACAGTAGAGCATGAAACCAAGTTCAAGACCCTTCTAAGTGTAGGGCTCTATGCAGCTGCACAGATGGGATACCCATGGAGGCAGCCTTGAATGGTGGCATATCTCAGCTAACTTCTAAATCCTATGCTCTATAATCACATTTCCTACCACCAGTCTGCACCAGAGATGTGCAAACTTCAACAGATTTGGAGCTTTTATTTCTATTTCCACATATTAAGGAGGTATATGTTTTCACAGATTACTTTGACTAAGATTTTTTTTTTTTTACATTTCATGAGCTTTTGGGCCTCACCCAGGTTGATAAATATCTCAGTAATATTATTCTAAAATGGAAGAGTCCCAATATCTCATGTGAACATACTGGGGTGGGGGAAAGTAAAGCCTTCCGATTTGGGATTTATTCATGTCATTTGGAAAGTTTTCCCCTAAGTTTGCATGAATTGATTTTGGTGAAATACAATTTTTTTGTTGAGAACACACAAATAAGATTCACAGAATAGGGCTTCCCTGGTGGCGCAGTGGTTGAGAGTCCGCCTGCCAATGCAGGGGACACGGGTTCGTGCCCCGGTCCGGGAAGATCCCACATGCCGCGGAGCAGCTGGGCCCGTGAGCCATGGCCGCTGAGCCTGCGCGTCCGGAGCCTGTGCCCCGCAACAGGAGAGGCCACAACAGTGAGAAGCCCGCGTACCGCAAAAAAAAAAAACGATTCACAGAATAATAACCAAAACTTTCACAAGAAGCCATGTAGTCATTCATTAGTCAGTCTGGTCGTCTCCAGTCAGCATTTTTATTCCCCAGGTGTAGACCTTCATAAAGAAGGTGGTCCAAAAAAGAAAAAAGGAGATAGTCTATAAGGCAAATGCTGTCATCTAGAGAGAGAGAGAAAAGAACATACAGACAGTGGTAATTTTCCAAGTATAATTCATATAAAACTAGAAAGCCTCTGTCAGAATTTCACATCTCAGAATGTAAAAATTTTCCAAGGAGAAATCATCCTTTAGAAGAAATCAGCATTTTGTAAAAAGGAGCCATTAAGTATTCCCTGAACTTGAGGTGAAGGGTTATTCTGTTAATCTTTTTGTATAATAGAATCTATCAAGAGATTTTTTTTTTAATTTTAAGCAGGAACTTTTAAAGATGGTACTCTTAAGTCCGTGTAAAATAACTGCATGAGAGCCAATTGTTTTAGCTGTGTAAAAAGTAAATGACTATATAGCATCATGTTTAAACAAATAAAAGAAGTTAAAAGAAGGTTGAATTATCTGTAATATATTGGTCAGTTTACCTTGTTTTCATGATACAGTACAAAGACACTCCATTTACTCTGGCTTTAAAATGACACGAACTGTAAAATCAAACAGACAAATACCAAAGGAATCACTAAAAATATCTGAAAAACCAAGGGAGAAGGTAGGGATCTAGCCTGTCTCTATATATTAGTTGTGCAGACATTTAAACAATTTACTTTATAAGAATGAATTGTGCACACTGAGATAGCAATACCCAAATCAATTCACTTAGATATTCCCCCAAAACATTTCTAGTACAGGTTTCCCCTGATATCCAAAAGTAGGACATCCCCATGTAACCTTTCATAAGCCAAAATGGAGTAAAGCAAAGAAGCAGTACCTTCAAACACGTCTTGCTAACGGACACACAAAATAAATTGAGAAAAATCACAGATGCTCACAGACACAGGTCAAAGCTATCGCAGCTTGATGCTGAGATGGTGAATGTAGATCCTGGGGAAGGAGTTGGTGGTACCACTCTCACTGCTAGGGGTGTCCGCTGCCTCTCTAACAGCTCATTGCAAACCAAAGGCCAAACGCTATTTTTGCTTTTTTCGTAAAAGTGAAAATCCTCTTCCAATTTCTTTCCATTATGGAAAACAGGTACTGATGAAGGTCTTCCGTAAAAGCAAAGTGGCATAAAACAAACTTTTGAAAAGTGGGAGGTGCCTGTAGATCTTATTAACATACACGCTGCCTAGATTACTGGAAAACAATCAAATTGTTATTTAAGGAATATCCTAAATCATTTTAAAATTTAAGCAGTATGAACTGAAGTAGGTTCTATTGTTCTTTTTTTTTCAGTTGTCAGTATTTGGTTCTGTGAAAAGTTTTGAAATTTAATATTGCACTGTAAATTTGAAATTTTTCTGAGCTATGTATTTCTCTGAGATATATTTTGATAATACATTTATATGTGTGCTTATATATTATACATACACTTGATATACTTAAAATCATAAAAATAAGCAAACTGAAATCTTCCATTTAAATTTGTTTAAATAGAAGGGCTCAGGCTTCTTCTTATCTAATAAGATATCATTAATTGAGTAACGTTAAAGCGTTATTCATTCATTCATTTAGCAGATACTTATTAAGTACCTACAATATACCAGGTGATGTCATAAGTGTTAGGGATGCTGCAGAGAATATAGGTGCATAGTTCCATGTAAACCTCATAATATCCCATAAGCAGTAACTGTTTCCATTTTACAAAAACTTGCTCGAGAACTTACTGCTGGCGAGTGAGGGAGTGGATTTAAATTCAGTCTCTGCTTACTTAGAAATCATGTTTTTATGTCACTTTTGGTGCCTCCCATATAGTTAGCCCTTCCTGTGCTGATGAAAGTTTTAAGAAAAAAGTTTTGATTTTCAATAACTTGACAAGCTGTGACAGGTGAATTACCAGTGCAGCTCTTGGAAAGTTTATTATAGTTTGGTCAAAACACTTAAATCCTTCACAAGCAACATCTCTAGTCATTAGGGAAATGCAAATCAAAACCACAATGAGATACAACTTCACATCCGTTAGGATGACTAGTATCAAAAACAAACAAACAGAAAATAAGTGTTGATGAGGAAGTGGAGAAATTGGAACCCTTGCGCATTGTTGGTGGAAATACAAAATACTATACCTCCTGTGCAAAACGGTTTGGTGATTTTTCAAAAAGTTATGCATAGAATTATTCCATATGATCTATGAATTCAACTCCTAGGTGTATACCCAAAAGAAATGAAGGCAGGGATTCAAATAGATACTTTTATACCAATGTTTATAGCAGCATTATTCATAACAGCCGAAAGGGGAAGCAACCCCAGTGTCCATACACAGATGAATGGATAAATAAAATGTGGTACATACACACAATAGAATATTATTCACCTGGTATATATATACAATGGAATATTATTCACCTTTAAAAAGGAATGAAGTTCTGATACATGCTACAACATGGATAAACCTTGAAGAAACTATGGTAAGTGAAGTAAGCCAGGCATAAAAGGAAAAATATTGTATAATTCCACTTATGTGAAATACTTAGAACAGGCCAATTCATAGATACAGATAATAGAATAGAGGTTACTGGGATCTAAGGGAAGGGGAATGGGGTGGGTGGAGGAGTTTCTGTTTGGGATGATGAAAAAGTTGTAGAAATAGTGGTGACAGTTACACAACAATGTAAAAGTACTTAATGCCACTAATATGTACACTTAAAAATGGTTAAAATGGGAAATTTTATGTTATGTATATTTTATTACAATTTTTAAAAAAATCCTCCACAGGTAGTAATGGAGTTGTATGCATCCCAAGAACACTGAGAACTGGAAAGGGCAGGCAAGCGATCAGAAAAGAGAATGAAAATATAACACTATTTTTAAATAAAGAAGCAAACAATTTGCCTATTTCAAAATTTCAATAAGGTCTTCCCCTAAATACATAGCTTAGAATAAATTTCTTATCCTTACTATAAGTAATCATCCATAAATGTCAGAAAAAATATATCCACTTTAGCAGAAGAAGTCAGACAAGATCAAACAGAATGCATTTGGGGTGATGGTTTATATTAGGATATTATTCTTTGACTTAACTTGTCTGAAGAATGTAACACTAGTTAACCTTCTTAAAAGATCACCATGTGGGAAAATGGGCTTTCACAAAAAAGGAAGTATTAAAGGCTTTTTTATCTTCTTCATTTTCTCAATGTCTTATTTTCTCAATCTCACATTGAGATACAGATTCTCTCTCACTCATATGTGTATGTGTGTGTGTTCTAAAAATGACAGAACACACTAATAAGAATTTCTGTATTCATCAATCTTATCCATGTGTACTAAGCAATTTCTTCCCAATATAATTTTGTATTAGAAGAAGTTCAATAATTTAAGGTGGAATGTAGTGTTATTCCCCTATAAAAATGCAATATATTATGAAGTATCCATGTCAGAGACTTCAAAAATTATATTTCTATATGGTACTCAATAAAAAGCTATTAAATCAACATCTTAATATCTGACACTTAATTGACAACCATGCATGCCTACTGTTGACATCTACCTGGTTTTATGTGAACCCAAGGACGACTGGCATCAGTTAAGTGTTAATATCCTTATATGCAATTCACAACTAAGTTCATAAATTCATATTTTCTTTTTCTTTTCAACATTCCTTTTTTTTCTGTTGACTATTCCTATACATATTAATGTAGGTCCAGAATCTGAAAGCTTAAAATAAATTATGCCAAATGAAAATAAATTTGAAATTCAGTTTAACTGGGAAGGATCTCAATTGTTACACATCTTTAAAATTCACCAGGATTAATATTATATGTCATTATTTTTAATATAAGCCTAAAAAGCTAAAGAAAATTATGGAAGCAGATAGATTTTTCTGAACTTATATATAAATATGAAGCATCTATTACTTATGGGAACATCTATCCTATTCCTTAATACATGCTCAGAATAACTCTAATGCAAAAGGGTTAAATGATGAAAAATACATGTACTGAAGTAGTATTTCCTGGGTTCGAATCCTGGCTCTGCCATTTATTAATTGTGTGAAAAACTACTTTCCTTTTCTTGTCTTAGTTTCCTCCACTATAAAATGGAAATAACATACTCATGGTGTTGTTGTGAAAAGTCAATAAAGGACTTAAAGCAGTATTTGACACAGAATAAGCAGGTGACAAATATTACGTATTATTATTGGTTCCCTTTTCAAAATCAAGAGAATTGGGGCTGGAAATCAGGTACTTTCCACACCAAAGTTATACATGTAGTAAGATGTATAGTCAGATGCTAATTCTCTTCTAATTCTTGTTATTTTAGAGGAAAAAAGGAAACTATCTATAGGATACTTCATCATTGGAAGGTTATGATTATTAAAATTATATCAATGGCATTTAGGTAGGATACTTTAAAACACTTGTTGCTTCTACTTGGCATTATAATAACAAAATTTTATTGAGGAAAATGATTAATGAAATTTTGAAGTCAAGGTATCTCTCTTCCTGCAGACAGCCAAAGCACACAAGAATATTTTTTGACAATCATTCATATAATTTAAAGTTTTTCTTTTGTAATATTCTTTGTAATAACTCAGCTGTTTTAACCAAAAGCCAACTTTATGGTAAATAACAATAAACAGATGAAGTTCTAGTTTGGTCTGTAAAATATTTGTTGGTGAGTTTATTAGAATAAAATCTTAGGAACAATCTCCCCAGTCATAAGTTATTCAGGTTTTGATGTTAGTAAAGATCCAATGTCCTCCCACATATTTTATGGAGTTTAGCATAAACCCAAATATATTTTAAACCTTCAGTAATTACTCTACCCCCCAAAAATGTTCAATATAAATATTATTGACTAAGATAAAAGTACTGGGAAAATATTAGGGTAAAAGTTTCAAGAAAGTTAACAAGGTTATATTATCATAAACAAGGCAGTCCATCCTCTTCCAAAGCAAAGCAAAGTCATCCCTGCTCAGGGCGATTTCATGAAGATATTTTCTTATGTGATTGACTAATGTTTGGTTTTGCTTGTTTTTGTGCTATGGGAGTTTAATATGTTTCCATCTACCATGATTTTGCCCTCCTCCCTGAAACAATAAACTCTACATTCTACTAACAGTATCAGCTACAAAAAATTAACCAAGCTAACTTTTACTTTTACTAGCTAACTTTTACTTTTACTGGCTTGTTTTCTTGGACTACAAACATGATGAGATGAGATACACTCCTGACCCCCTGGACCATCAAGTCAAGTCATAAGACTGAAATGACTGGCATTTATGGCAAGATCTATTGTCAAAGCATTGTTTAAAAACTAAATGAGGAAATGTCTCTCACCTACTATGATAGGATAGTAAGTTATTCTATTGTTTAGAATCTGGGCTAACATTTAGTGCTTAATTTTTTTAAGCTTTAGGGTGATTTCTATACTTATCTAATATCTAAAACTTTTTGATAAATTTGAATAAGGTTTTTTCTTTTTTTCCTTGTACTTCACATTTTTACCAAAGCTCCTTTTAGACAAAAAGCAAATGAGCTTTTCTATATTCAAATACAATGTTTTTCAACATCTGGGTTGGAGGTTTGAGAGGAGGGAAGGAAGAAGGCAGATACAATATCCCAAGTCCAAAAATCATCTAAACTGAGATAGAAAGTAGCAGCAGGAAATTAATACCAGGTTTAAAAGAAAAAAAATGCTAATATAATGAAGCAAATGTTGAGCCAGATGCTACATATGAAAGAGCCTCTCTCCTGAGAAGTGCTGGCCACTTCTATAATATCCAAGTGGCCCGATCAGAGTTGATGACCTTCCTAAAGTTCCAGACTGAAACAGTAATTGAATTATTCTTGGGATTTGGCTTAAGAAAATTTTAGACTTGCAAAACCCACCATATTTCTGTTTTGTATTTGTCAAAAGGGATGGAATTTCTTCAAATCAATACATTTCACTTGAAAAGCCAAGTCTGTCATTTTTCTGTTGTTACCCTTTGCTCATATACAAAAACTGTATTATTATACTTGTATTATTCTAAAGCCCACGATCAGACTTTATTTCAATATATTTTCAAGTCAAAAACTTAATTATAACTTTTGGAAATATGAATAATATTAGCATTTATCTGCCTGGCCATTCAGACACAGACTAAATCAGTTCTGAGACACAGATGTTTAAACTGAAGGAAAATATCAAAATTCTCCTTAGATACATATTAATTAATCTAATTTTTTATAGTCATAATTGGCTTGTGAGAAAATCTGATAAATGTACTATAACTTTGGAAGCAATAGTAAAAACAGAATAACAAAAGACCAATCTTTTGGGAACCCCATTACTGGAACTGAATATGATAATGGTGATTAAAATGCTTCATAGAAAGTTTACCAGTCTAACCAGACTGAAAAGTAACCCAGTAATTTCAACAACATTGTTAAATCGTTAGCAAATTCCTTTGGTGAACTTCTTGACATGAACTATAGAGCAGCCTATTAAAAATTCACCAGCATGCAAAGCGTATGTATACTTGCATGCCTTCAACCAAGCTTATTAAGGTCTACACTCATATGTTTTCAAATATACTACATAAACCCCTGGAGGGCCAAGGCCAAGGCCAGATGTGGTATTTTATCTGCATTCTACCCTTGTCTGTCCCTTTGCTAACATTTCCCTGAGCACTGTACACAGTTCAGCATGCAGTGTCAAATAATTGTTACAGAGTGCACACATAATATATGGTATCCATGAAATGCAGATATTTCAAGTATTTTAAATGTACATCAAATTAACTAAAAGAGAACACAGTGGGGAAAAGTAAAGCAAATTTTATATACTTTCACTTAATTTTCCTGTTACTGAATGTTCAAAATCAACTATTTCAAGAGGACTATACATGGAACACAAACTTTTCTAACCATGGAAATGAGAGATAATTTCAGTTCCTGGAAGTAACTAAAGATAAATTACCAAAGACAACCGATCTCTTTTTTTCCAGCACTTCATCAAATACAAAACTTAAAATTACTTAAAAAGCATTGTGGTAATATGTTGCTCCAAAATGCTGTCAGTTAGAAAACACATTTTATCATTTGGCAAGCCTTTATTTCCCCAGCCCTCCTTCATCATTAAAAAAAATACTTCTGTAGTTTGATGCATTTTTCCAGAGAGCAATAAATAGGTTAGATCATAAGTGACTTTATCCACTGACATACAGACTGACTGATGGAAACTTCTAACAGCCTTAAGACTTTAAGCCTTGGTACAAGGGTTTACATCAGACCCTTCGCAGGAGAGGAAAGCCATTTAATCCTAAGAACTTGCTAAACTTTCTACAAGATAAACCAGAGATTTTGTGTATTTTATTAATTCCAAAAAAATCCAGCAAAAATATACTTTTATAACTCTGGGTGTTTGTACTTCTTTTTTTTTTTTTTTGTATAATTGTGTATTGGAAAAGACAAATGCGTAAGACTGAGCTTTGGGTGGCAAACCCAATTTCACCCTGTACCATGCATCATTCTTCCTATTCAAGGCTACTGCTTGCTTGGGTCCCTGAGAATAATTGCTGCCACTTTATTCTGAAATGATGTGCAGGGTTTTGTTTTGCTTTTGGAATTTTTATTGGAGTATAGTTGCTTTACGTGCAGGTTTTTCTAAAAAAATAGAGAGAGACAATGCCAAGGAACACTGTGTTTATCCTCCTAAAAGTAAATTCAAAGGTTTCATAATTTAAATAGAAAGTGACTAGAGCTCACATTTGCCCAGGTGCTTTTTATTAAATTATTGAAAGCTTTTTTTTATTTCTCTGCATTTTTTAATTCTCAACTCCAATGTATATTTTCTATGTATTTGTACTGAATGAGAAAAAACTCCCAAAAGATTGCATACCAAAGAGCAGAGCCTCCTGTTCCCTGAGATTGATGTATGTTTATGAGGAAATCCAGCATGCAATTTTCAAAACCTGCAGGTTCACTGTAAGTTAAACCATGTGGCCTCCACTCAAATCATTCCCTCCTTTCAAAATCAGTCATCAGAACTCCCAGTTGCCCTCTTCCCTTGAATCTTTCCGCACTGATGTGCTCCCGCCAAGCCCCAGTTCTGTGTGGTGGAGCCACTAGGGGTGGTGGTCCACCAGCCATCTGTGTCACTCCTGTCACTGAGGCACCACTACAATGCCCTCCCCAACACTGAGCCTTATTTAACCGTCATTTACTCTTTTATTTCATAAAAGAAAATTTTAAATAAAAAAGGAAACTTTCTTCAATAAGAAATATAATTTTAGGTGTGCATCAAAATGACCTGGAGGGTTTAATAAAAATACAGATCCGTGGCTTCATTCTAGAACTACTGAATCAGAACATTGATGGGTAGAGAGAGATCCGCGTCTTAAATTTGTGAGCTTCTTATAGGAGCCTTAATATTACTTTTATGTCATTACAAGAGTGAGGAAAATATGTTCAAAAGTACATGCTTCTTTTCATAACAAAACACAAACATTTCAAAACTGTGTATTGTTAAATAGATAAATGAGAAGCAAGAATATCCAGCCTCAGCAGAAATGAGAATTTTAAGAGCTATGTAATGTCATCAGTAAATTTTAAAAAGACAGAAAAAAATAATAGAAAATGCAGCTTTTGTTTCATTATCTGATTTTTTAAATAGTCATGTAGCATTGTATAAAGTCTAAAGGCCACCCATCATCATCTGAAGTGAGGTAGGAGGACCTTAATTCTCAGATGAAAGAAATTAAAATTCAGTTTAGGTAAAGAATTTGATGTCCACTTTTAAATCTTTTGTTGGTTCATTGTCACTTAGCCTAGGCCTCATTTACCTCTGGATTTTCACAGAATCCTGCTGGAGAGTCTCAGGGTTGTTAAATGACAATTTAAAAGCCGATTTAGGATTAGGCAGCTTAACCAGGTGAGCGGAGGGTCTCACTTCCGGAACGAAAGAAAGCTGCAGCTCTGTCAGGAAGTCCGTACCATGAGGCCGAGAGCTTTATCAGCCCCATGTGCGGATGAGCTCACACTCAGCGCGGGGATGAACTTCGGCTCAGGAGACACGGCTCCAGTGCCTGCAGCCCACGGTCCGCGCGGCCAAAGCACCGGGATGCCAAAAGTATAAATGTTTCTGGACTCTTCTGTGTATTAATTAGCACTTTCTAGGGGGTCGCTGAATATTAACGCAATCACTCCCAAATCATGTTGAATAAGTGCACACTTATGATACATTCAGAAGAGTCGTAGCAGAAACCAGGAAGATTTCTAACTTACAGAATCAGTGAGGATGCTCTGGCTTGCGCCTTATTTCTTAAATGCCAGAATTATTAGATTTGTCCATCGTGAGGCTGCAGTGTTTTCCTCAGTAGAAAAAGGCACACTTATGATACATTTCTCAATCAATATTTTTATAGTAAGTGTTATTTCTCTCAACCGAAAACTGTATCCCTAACCTGTGCCCGTTCCTTCAGTGACTTACACTGTGTCACAGTGTGGCATGGCCACATTCAAAGAGGCACGGAGTCTTTCCATGTGCTCAGAATTCTGGGCAAGGGCATGATTCAAAGAAATGTGTTTGCTCAGGAAATTGGAGAGCAAGGGATTCTCCTTCAAAGGCACTGAGATGTGGTTTTTTAAAGGGTGGCCGTACCTGTAAAAAATCAGGTTCATTTACATTTCTGTAGATAAAACAGATCTCAGAGAAGAGAGGAATGTGTGCAAGAGCACAGACAAAGACAAGTGGGCAGAAAAATCAAAGACTGTTAAAAGGGGTGATGAGTAGAACAAATGGCTGTTTGCTAATGTAACAAGGCTCTAGAATCTAGAGTCTCCCTGCTCCAAACTGTGGTTCAGGGGTCAGCATCACCAGCATCACTTGTGAGCTTGCGAGAGCAGCAGCACCTTGGGCCTCACCCCTAGATCTACTGAATCAGACTCTGTATTTTAACTAGATCTCTAGGTGGTTCGTACCCATATTCACGTTTAAGGTGCCCTATTCTAGAAACTATAGCAGGAGAGCATGACGAGTAGAGATATGGGCTTTGAGCTCCAGAACACATTTCAGATTTTATTTGTAGATGAAGGATGGTAAAGTAAGAGTTTGAGCATGGGAGTTATTTTAGAAAGAGGGCTATGCTACTGTGTAGTAGAATATTTGGATATATATATATATATATATATATATATATAACACATATACATATGTATAAAATAAAAACAATTAGAAATCTATTGAGGTAGTTCACTTGACAACCATGTAGGATAAATAATTTAAGAAGTATTTAAATGCATTGTAGTTTATCCTGTATTTTCTTTTGTACTAATTCCTAAAACATATCAAAACTCCTTGCTCCTAGTTTTCAGGAAACTAAATGGTCCCAGGAGTGTCATTCTCAGGCAACATTTTTTCAAACAGCAATTCAACAGAGGCCTACATGATGAGCTCACAAAACATACATCAACCTAGTCAGCACCTAAAGAAACCTAATGCAAACTCTGATAGCACCATGAAAAGCAAGGGTCAAGATGGAAAGGCTAATTTGTGTGAGAGAACAGAGCAAAAAACATATAGGTGTCCTCTGCCATCCAAATCCAGGAACTTGATGAATTCTGATAGCAGGGGATGACTGTACTGGCAGAGAACACTGGGTAAGAGAGAGACAGTGGTGGAGGGAATGTAACCAGTGTCATTTACCTAGAAGTTCATTGACAAAGAATTGATAAACTATCAAGAAAAGATTTAACCCAGCCATCGTTCTATTAATGAATCATGATGATTTATGTTGCAGTGGTGTGATCCATAACTCAAGAGTATGAAGTTGTGAGCTTTTTATCTGTAGCTTCTTTTCCTCTGTTCTTCTAGTCATTTTCCCATGAGTAAGTCCTCTCTTAAAGGTAAGCATACCAGAGTTGCCTGGTGGATATAAGAATCTTCTGCAATTGTAGACAGAGCTGATGTGGGAAACCATCTATTGAAGACTGTTATCTATGCTAATCATACTGCACTCAGACACTAAAACAATTTTCCTGCCTCAGTGATATGTCACACTAACTCCTTCCACCTGACTTGCTCATATGCAAGCGTGGCACCACCTATGGACAAAGATAACAGCTAGTCTAACTTGAAGCTAATAGCCAGTTAACAACTATCTGAGTTTGCTATCATAGTTCCATAAGCTTCACTTTAACAGTTGTTAAAGACATTTCTCTGGTACGGTATATTACAAGAGCCAGTTTAGAAAGCCACTTAAGAAGCTGTGTTATCTGGACAAACTACTTAACACCTCTTTGGGCCCCAGTTCCCTCATGCATAATATAAGGATAATATTAATGTCTACTTCATAGTGTTGTTATGAGGATTAAATTGTGTGTGTGTGTGCATGTGCTCACAGTACCCAGTTCATAATAGGTGCTATGTAAATATTGGTTGTTATTATTCTCAAATGCTATCTCCCCAAATATTACTAACACAACCTGTCAGTAAGACAGAGCTGACTTTATTGCTTACCTCAAGGAGGGAAAAGACTGCATCTCGAAGGGAGAAAATTTAATCTTGTGCTCAAAATTTGATGAGAATTAAAAGCTTGGATTATTGTGGGTTTTTCAGTTCGGGGGCTTGATTAAAATTAAATAAAGATTAGGATACAACTGTCCAGCCCTAACTGTTTTTTGATTCTTTCCACTGAAGATTTGGTAGGTCTTTAGGGAAGTTCGTATAATGAACAATGAAATCATTTGCCTGGACAAAAGTCTCAGGAAATAGCAGTCATGTTAAAGTAGATATATATTTTGGGGTGGGAGGCTTCAGTAGAAGGGGCTGATAGGTAGTTTCAGTCCGCATTATCAAGATGTGTATGTGGTAGCAGAGCAGCTCCCTCACTGCAATCTACTGAAAGTCAGCCCTCGACGCAAGGGTTTGTAAGAAAAATTAAAAGTAGAAAAAGAAAAAAAAAAAAAAAGATGTGTATGTGGGTAACTGGTTTTGGTAGTCATTATTATTGTTTATTCTTGTTAGTATTATTATTGTTACAGTTCTCAGAATTAGGTACCACCACATTAACTAAGTTAAGAGGATAATCTGTTTTTACCCATAGTCACTCAGGAAACATTAAGACCTTGAGAAATCAGAGAAAATGGAAGGAAGTCCCTGGGAAGTCAGATCTGAGTAAAGTAGAAACGCAGAGGGCTGGGAAGGAATGAAGTAGACAGAACGAGCAGTGAGATAATATCAGAAACATACTGCCTATAGCACATTTTTTTGTGTGCGTCAGCCTGCTTTCTTCCAAAATTTACTTATTTACATCGGGTTTGATCCTTGGAGGGCAACAAGTATCAACCATTGCATTTGTACTGCTTTGGTTTTCCCTTTGTGGCCAGCAGGGTAACTAAATCTTTTGAGAAAGGCAGTATACACAGCATTATCAGAAATAGGAGTGATATTTGTAGATAGATACATGTAGATATATTAAAATGGAGGCAACGTGACTACAAGTACCTGGCAAGGGCTTTGAACCTAAGTGGATCTGCCTTCCAACCCTGTTTCTGTCACATACTAGCTGTGGTGCCTTGGACATGTTATTTAACCTCCCTAAACTTTACTTTCTTCACCTATAAACTAAGACCACAGTATCTACTTGCAGGAATGTTATAAAGAAAGAGATGATTATTAGCAAATAATACTCAATAAGTTATAGTTATATTAGAATGTACAGATATGCTTTATATTTTATAGGTTACATCTATATATACATGTTCTCTTGCTTATGATATATGAATATATCACTATATAGTATTTGTGAATTACATATTATATAAGTAAAAATTAGTAACTGCAATATATGTATGTCATTTCTGTTTTAAATAAAAAACTGAAATCTCCTCATTAGTTATATGTACACTCAAAAATCACAGAATTTGGTTTTAATTGTCAATCATAACTAATAAGTATAGTACCTAAAATTTCCCCTACGTAGCAAGTAATCCTATCCTTATTTATACTCAACGCACTCAATTTTTACATCAGTTATTGTTATTCATTTCCTCAGATAATATATGCTTTTGAGTTTTTTCCATTTTTATAACATTATAAATTCTAGATTATTTTTAAAATCTGAAATTATACCAAGACTTCTTAAAGTCACTATTTCAGCTGCAGCATTTTTAAAAAGAAAATTTATTTGGGCTTATAATCTAGTTATTGTAGCAAATAAATATCAGATCCACATGCTTGACTAGAAGATCAGATTGATAAAATAGGTTTCAAAGAATCTAATAATAAAGTAAATAAAAGTCAAGCTGCAATTCTAATTTCAGATTTTATGGAAGTGTTACTTTTCTCTTTGGGTTTTTTTTTTTACATTAGTTAACACCATAACTACACTTGTCATCTCTGATTGTTATTTAAGATAAATTTTTCCCCAAAGAGGTTTATAATGAAAAGGGATAAAATCGGCATCAGAAAAAATGGTATTTTTGAACATGTATAATACATTTCATTTTTTTTAATACATTACATTTTAATACTATGTTGAAACTGAATAGCAACAGTGTCTTTTCTCCTCTTCCTTTCCATGGTGCCAAAAGAGCCCATATATCCAGGTAGCCTTCAGATATAGTGTCAGAGAGCCCCCATTTCTATCACTCCCTGATGATGAATGAGCTTCTTCGTCTAAACAAATAAGCACTTCAGAGGGTTACCCTTGACAGGGTTGTTAATCCAGAGAGCCTGCCTTATCGCAGCAGAATTCAAGGGCTGAAGTTTTACAGGATCCCTGCACTGCCTGGCTCTTGGGCAGTTGTGTGGAAGCTGCATGGCACATGGCCACTCTTTGCAAAGAACCGCCAGGCTCTGTTCCCTGTGTTTCCAGATCTGGTCTTCAGCTAACTTAGGATTTTCCTTTTAGCAAACTGAAATCGTTTATATTATACATGCAGCAATTGGTTAATATGCTACATTAATATAGCTTTCATTTTATCTCCAGAAAAGCAATATGCCAACATAAATTCTCGTGCATGCAAAGCAAATAAAAGACAGGAAGGTTAAATGACCATTCCTGGTCCTACAAGAGCAGAACTAGAAACACCACCTCTGGATTCCTGCATATGAAACACAGAGACAATTTCCACCTCTTATCAGCAACGTATAAATGTCTTACCAAAACTCTCTGGCTCTTGACTTTGCTTCCATTGACATCTAGACTAAAGGTCAGCATTTCTTTTACATTTCAGAAGCTATTAGAAATCAGCTTAAATTTATATTCCTGTAAAGAATTGATGAGTTGACCTTAATTCAATAAGGTTCAACAAATCTCTCAGTGGCATCTCTAAAAATAGGTGTCCAGATGATGATTAAGAAGTCAGGAAGAGGACTTCTTTAAGAAGCATATGCTTTCTTGATATTTTTTAAGTATCAACATTTTGTTTTCAATAAAAGTCACAAGTTAAAAATCAGTTTTGCCTCTGTAAATGATGCAGGCACTTCTAACCTCCTTCTAACCTCCTCTATTCTTCCAATCCCACAGTGTAGCACCGCAGGAGATATGTAGAAATAAAGAATGCATATTTTTTATCCGTCACAAGCCTTATGTCTTAAAAGGTTTAGGAAAGGCATCTGACAAAGCCTGTTTGAAAAGCAGAGCATAATGTGTTTTCAGTTTATAAATTATAAAATATTCAAAAGCACAGGCTAACACCAAGGAATTGGTTACTGCTAGATATCTGGAACTGTTTTTTCTTTCTTTCTCTTATCTCCTTGCTTTCTCTTTTTTTCCCATTAAGAACGAAATGCAAATAAAATGCAAATGAAACCCCTTAGGCCTGAGAAGGAGGAAAACAACTGTGCCAAGAAAGAATATGGGGGGTCTCTTTGAATGCTTATCAAACAAATAGTTTAATCACGGGATTTTTTTGATTGACCGGTTCCTAAAATGTTATTTTCTAATTTGCATGTTGGTTGAGTATTAAATTTTACAACCCCATGGTTAAGCATAACAGACCTACTATTTGCATTTTGATTTTAATTCCTGCACAAAGAGCCTAAAAATTGTAGATTACAAATATTGCTGATCAGTATAGAAAGTTTGCTACATTATTTCAACTCAGAATTGATGCATGGTAGTTATTTCACAAAATGGGGACTCTCAATATCCCATTAGATTATGTCATTGCGTTTGTTAAGAAGGAAGAGCTGGAGGGGCTTCCCTGGTGGCACAGTGGTTGAGAGTCCGCCTGCCCCTGCCGATGCAGGGGACACAGGTTTGTGCCCCGGTCCGGAAGGGTCCCACATGCCGCAGAGCGGCTGGACCCGTGAGCCATGGCCCTGGAGCCTGCGCGTCCGGAGCCTGTGCTCAGCGACAGGAGAGGCCAAAACGGTGAGAGGCCTGCGTATCGCAAAAAAAAAAAAAAAAAAAAAAAGAAGGAAGAGCTGGAATATGCTCTATCACCATGATAATATTGAGCTTCCTAATACTCAGAGTCTGTGTGGATAGCAATTTAAGCCTTAAATTGGGATCTGCAGGCCTTTCTGAAGATTCTATATAAATGAAAGATTAAGTGAATCATATTAAAATGGTTCAAGAAGATTCTACCTTAGAAGGAGAGCCCAGTGTTGGCTTCACATAAGTCTATACACATGCACATCAGATCTAATTGAAAAGATGAAAATCTTAGGAAGGATCAATTCTACTGTAATGCTTACAGATAGGGTTTTTAGATTCACGTAAAAACACTTTCATTCAAATTCCATGGCTGTTCTTTTAAAAATTATTTGTATTTATTATGAACTAGTAAAAGGGAAAACATTATTTAGAGTCTCAACATAACTAAATCACAGTGAAATATTACAAGCAGAAAGTTAAGCATAAGCCCCAACTTCTCCCAACCTCTACCCACTCAACACTTTATTTTGTGGCTATGTCTTACTTTTCTTAGGCTATGTTCAGTCTTTATGGTAAGGAAAATCGTTTCCCTCAAGTTGTAAGACCATATAAGTATGTAGTTATGATAGTTATATTTATCAAAAAATATGTTAAGTATCTTTTTGACCTAACTTGAGACTCAATTAAAAACATCACCATGATATATTTATCATTGTAGTTCTTTATATATTTCATGGAGATTTCAACAAATGGATGAAAATATATTATTTCTAATGTCAAGTATAGAAGCTATATTATAATACAGTAACTATTAAAAGAAGAAAACTTAATTTCTAGATAGATTTTAATCAGTGTCCCCTGTATCAAGATGGATAGCGTTGCTGAAAGATATGTGTAAGTGTACCTAAGATAAATATACAATGGAGATTCTTAAGAGAGATTAGATAAGTGAGAGACAATTCAAAAGAAAAGTAAAAAACGAAATAAAGGATTGATTTACCCAGTTTCAAATGCCTTGGTTTCAGATGATTATGACAAGAATCATTTAGAGAAAGTAAAGAGAAGAAAAATTTATTTTTTGCAATACATGATTTTTTTAATTGAAATAGAGATGAAAATTTAAGGCATAAATCTTTTATAAGCAATGGAAAAGATTTCAAAATAATGCCTGAAACAAACCAGAGTCACCTTAGAGCTTTTTAATGGTAAGTTCCGTAATGGAAATAAAAGGATATCGTATAAGACAATTATCTTTGCCCTTAAATATCTTTCTATAGTCTTAGCTCTATTCTGGCGGATAAATTAAGTCTTATGAGGAAATCTTGTTCCTTAAAATAATTGCTATGTCTATCTTAAGTGAATTTACAGTCCCTTATCTTAGAATAAATAAGTGATTAGATAGTTATATTTCAGTCAATGACATTTTCCTGAGAAATTAACTAAAGAGATTGAGCTTGAGATGTTTGGATAGAAGAGAATCTCTCAGGCGTTTCAGAGTGTATTCCTTTCCAATAATCAGGAAGATGTACATCTCAATTACTCTTTATTTCTATGTATCTATTGACTAGGACATTCACTCTGCTAAGGAACAAACACAATAGCATCCATGAGAAAGCTATCAACTGTGATGTAACTGCCCCACAGAGATTGTGTCCTTGTTTTCCTCCCTCTGTTATCTCACTAGACAAATCTCCAGCCTTTAATTGCAGCCTTGACTGTGCAATAATTAACAGTTTGGGTTGGGGAAAGGGTCTTTTTAAAAACCTATGTAATAAATTCAGTGTTTTAACCATATAACTCAATTTAGTATGGAATTGATTTTTTAAATAAAAATTGCTTGGCAACTGTCATTTAATGGTCCGCTTGGACACTGCAGGAAAGCATTTAGATTGATTGAATGTTCTTAAAGATGGACGTATAAAGTTGATTTAATTGATATCAGAGTAGCTCTTCACATTTATCGTTGGATACAATCTGTGTAGCTGCATAGCATGTTATCTTCTTTTTGAAAAAGATCAACTAACACGAAGGAGATTCTTCCTTTGTAGTTGCCCCCAACATAAACATTAACTCCTGCATCAGAGACAGGAGGATGAGGAAAGGCTCCCAGTGCAGTTGGTAGTGGACGTGCAGTAGAGGCTGCTCCTGAGAAACTCAGATTAGAGAATCCCCTTCAATAATGAAGTCAAATAAACCCCAGATGAGATAATTCACTGGGCTTTCATCAGCTACACTCAGATCTCAGGAGGTCCTATCCAGGACAAAGTACTGAACTGAACAAAAAAGATCTCCAAAATAAAATGAGCAATATAGCAGCAGGGCTCACTGTCAGATCTAGTTTAAATGCTTGCAAAAAAGAAACTACTAGCTCAATATTAGAAATCAGTTTAACAAGAGTGAAGTGAAAACAAATAGTTTTCTCCATGAACACTAGAGAATTTATTCCAAATGAAGACTTGATACAGTAGAGATTTATTTTCATAAGGAGATAGCATGGAGGTGCATCGCTTCATACATATGAAAATTTTAGGCTTGATCCAGTCTGTTTTCATACTGTAAAATAAAATTGTGATCTTAAAATAATTTATATTTATCACTAAACTTATTCTCAGATGTGTGCATGTGTATGTTTGTGTGCATGTGTTAGTTGATCAAGTTTAGAGAACATAATAAGGTTTCTACTTAGGAACTCAATCTAAGAATAAATTGTTTCTTCATTCTATCTTAAACATGAGTTATGATGTAAAAGTCTTACAGGTATGATCTCAACTTTCCATCAGATTTGGCCCTGCTTAAATCGGCCCCCCAGGGCCTAGAGCAAGTAACGGCAGGTCAGATATTAGGTATGAAAAGAGCCTAAGAGATCTCTCCCTGCTGACCACCATGATGACCATTTAAATCATCCTTGGTTTCAAGGACCATGTGAACCTGTGGTTTCAGAATTTAAAAGTGAAAGTGTCATGTGCTAAAAACACAAGAAATACAGGTCTAAAATGTATCGGGCATGCTCAGGACTGGTGGCATAATTTACGGGACCCAGTGCAAAATGAAAATGTGGGGCAAGAGTAGAGCATTAAACCAAGTGCCGAGTCCTGTGTGGCTGCACAGGTCACACCACACAACCGTGAAGCGGCCCTGCGTGTGCTGCAACTTGTCTGGAGGGAATAACTTAGTTTTTGCTATAAGTAACTTCTCTACACTTCATATTATTCCCCATCAAATAGTCTCAAAGCACAAATGTACATTTGCATTGACTAGATATGCATTCAGAGACCTTTTACCTGGCCTCTGTTTGTGTGGCTTCATATCTTTATGACATGGAATGAACAGCTTGGCGCCACGTTGCTGTTATCCATTAACCATTCCTGTTTTCCTAATCATCTTTGACTCCATCTTTCTCTGTCCTATCTGTTATTGTCTTCGGAAAAGAGATGTGAGGTTTCCTTAGCCTGTTCTGGTTTACATGACATGATTTGTGTATCTGCCTACAAGAGTTTCTCAAATGAACCCTGTGTATTATCTTCTTCCCCCAGTCTCTCCTCCTCTGAAGAAAGAAGAAAAAGGTCATACATCTGTAAAATGACAGCACTTATGAAAAATGAGGGTTTGGGCCACATGGCTCTCATCAGACACAGACTCATCTGCTGTGCCACAGACACTGCTCATTTCCTTCAGAATCAGACTACAGTTAAAAACAGGAAACACCTAATAAATTGCCTGGTCTATCAAATTAACAAAGCATAAAGAAACTTTCTAGGTATCAATGAGTATCACTTGCTTTAAAAAAATGCAAGTATCAAACATAAAAAATCTAGAAATGTGACCATACTTTTTTCTATAAAACTACTTTAAGATGTCAACCTTAATTTAAATTTAGAAATAAAAAACCTACTCAGAGAAGAGGTAAAAAATTGAAGTTTCTACCTAATTTGCAGTCATAGATGGACTTTAAGTATTTCAAAAGCAGTGAGAACTTTTATCATATATTCACAGTGCCAGGATTTTTAGGCACACAAAGTTTTTTAAATAATAAATCAGGCATACGACAATCATACAAGTGACAGAATTCCTAAGGTAATCTCCTTTTGTGTGAAATTAATCAATCCCATTTTTTAAAGGTAACAAAACTCAGCATTATGAAATATTTTATCACACCAATACCTAATTGCCAAGAGCTGCTTTTTTTCATGTATTCTTGCCTAGAGTGAAATCAGTAATAAACCACGAAGCAAGGGGATACTTTCTTGAGCTGTATTTTGGATAACAAAAATACAATTAAATTTATGTTTGGAAAAAAATATGCTATGCAATTACAACCCTTTCCTCTCCTGCTGCTAAAGAAATCCTTTCTCCGTGAAAAAAATTGAGGGTAAAAATCTGAAAAAACTGTGCCCTCATTTCCTTCAAAGCCTTTGAAAGTCTAATCTCTCTAATGCTTATGTGCTCTGGGTTTCATTCCTATCCTTAAAACAAGCTTCTAGGAAAATGTCAAGGAAATAAAAACTTTTCAGAATTGACAAGAAGAATATCCCTTAAAATCCTACATTTCAATACACTCATTAGGAAACAACCTTTATTTTCAGAAAGAATTCAATTGCTCTGTCCCTCAGAAGTGACACAAAATGTTTCTACCACCACTCAAAGACATTTCACTATTCAAATCAAGAGTCTACTCCACTGAGAGTAGTATTTGTCCTGTGCATGAGTGACCCCTTCAGGTGCTGTATTGAAAAGACTATTCTATGCACAGAGTGGGAAAGGTCCCCCGACACAATACATGAATGCTAAGAATTTACAGAAAATTTTCAACATAGGAATTCATTCAAAAGTGCTCTGAGAATAATAATTATGATTTTAAACCATCTAAAAAAATGCTTCTTCTCACAATGCATTTCATATACCATTCACCATTTCTTAACCAAGAAAGAAATTTTGAACACTATTTGAAAGAAACTGTGCTAGAAATAAGACTACCATAGTATTCAGAATACAATTTTAGGCCCTATTTCAAATAATCCATGCTCTGACCCTATCAATGTACTAGAATTTACCAAATCATGTATCTGGATCTTTTCCGCAAAAAAATGAGATTACTACAATAGAGAATATTGATTTCTGCCCTTCAGACGTTTAAAACTGAATTGAAAACTGCATGAAAAAATAATTTAATAATTAACTAGAATTGTCCAGGAAGACATGATAATTTCATGATCTTCATAGTCTCAGAGAAAATGTCTGAAGCTACCTGAACAGTAGGCTGCCAGGAAAAAGCAGGTATTTGGAACTGGGGTAATTCTGAGTTTGTGAATCGTGAAATGAGATTGGAGTTGGACCCAAGCATAATTACCAACAATCCAAACTAAATGCCTAAGGCGAGGCTCATGAATGGGAGTTCCATTCAAACTGACAATACACAAAGTGCATTTGAGAAGGCAGCGTCATAATGATGTGAATCTGGAAAGTGGCAATACCTGTGTGTAGGCAAGTAGTGTCACAGACCTGGGGTAGAAGCAGAAGATAGAGTGAGGCAATGCCTCAGCCAGTGTGAGTAGCTGTTAAGTACAGAATTCAGCTTCTCAGAAATGAAGGGTTAGGGAGGGCTAGGCCCAAATCAGCCTGATGTTCAGGGCAAGATTTCGTTTTGGATAGTACTGGTACTACAAACTAGTAATCGTGGGATCCACATGGAGTTAGTTGAGCAAAAGGCAAGCCGGTGCACTATCAGTGCTGCGCTGAACATCAGATTCAAAGTTGAGGGTAAGAGGGTGAGTGATTCCTTATCCCTTCTTCACGGCAGGACATAAGGGGTCCTTAATAAGTAGTCAAAGTTGACATTCATTGCTTCAGCAATTGTGCCAAATATTGTACAAACTGGACAAGCAGGAACGGACACATAGAAGGGATGTGATTAGAGCCTTTGCGCGAGGGTGAGATTTTGAAAAGGGAGCAGAGGAATGTGGAGTTTGTGGGGGACGAGTGATATTTCATGCTGTATTTAGGAAGTAAAACCTGATTATTGGGCATTCTGCCAACCATAAACCTCAATAATCAATACTTTTGTATATGAATGGTATAAAAATCATTAGCATATAAAATGATGATATGGAGACAATAAAGTTCTTCAGAGTTCCTGAATGATTTTAAATAATTTTTTTAAATTTGTGTTAAAAATATGTCAAATTGTATCTTAAAAATATAGTTTTTATGTTAAACAGTTAGAGATTACTTAAACCTCTTAAATAGATCATAAATCCACGCCATTAAATTTAGTACATGGCTCTGTCCTGCTAACACTTTTAACAATATTTTGCTGAAAGTCTAAACGCATCCTCATCAAAAATGTTGAAGCTAAGCAGATTAGGTTATACACTTATATATTAGGTGACTGGCTAAAACAAGACAAAAAATTATCTTGATAGGGATAAAAATGGGCCCAAAATACAAATATGAAATTGAACATCATTAGATATAACGCACTTCCTTAAAGTTAAAAAAGAATTCAATATTCTTAGACGAAAAACTCAAAATTGTACAGATTTAGTTCTCCTACATTTATTTGTATATTTAATGTAATTTAAATAAAATATAGCTTATGGTGAAGGTGATGGAATCTGTCGAAGAGCTATAGATTTTCTGAACGAATAATTACAAAATAATAGACATTTTTAAAAAAGAATGATATTGGGAAATTTGTTCTATCAGCTTAGTGAAACATATTATAAAGCTATAGCTTTATAACTTGACCACATCAAGTTGATGTGGTCAAATCCATGCGTATACTCTTGTGATAAATTCTTAGAAGTCAGAAAAGCCTATTATTTGACTCTGCTAATAAACTCTTTTTTTAAGCAGGGTTAATCAATGAATTATTCTTTGCAATTAGATATGCTCACTAATAGAATAATATACTACCTAGATTAGTAAAACTCTATTAAAAATCTACTGGACACTGACCTTTTGAGTCATTCATTCTGCTGCCACAAACTATGAACCTCAAGGAAACACCTGAGGCAATTTACAACTGAAACAGTTTACTTTGCAACTTTGCATTCCTTTCCTTCTTTTCCCTCCACGACTTTTTCAAAAAAAAAAAAAAAAAAAAACTCTTTTTCAGTACAAACCTGACCTAGAACATTCTGAGTTCCTCCCACCTCTGCCATGAACTCCAGGAGACAGAAAACAAACTGGCTCAAGGAGAGTCGTTATTTCCAGGGTAAACAGAAGATGTTTCACCGACAGCATGTGTCATCAGAGCAAATCTCCTTATCATCCAACCTTTGCCTAGTCTGGAAGGTAACAGGAAGCAAAGAGAAAAGCTTAAAGACAGACTTTTAAACACTTGCAGGAGGAGAAACAGAATTCTCCACGATTTGTGTTCAATTCTTATGATAAGGAAACAAACCTTCCAATGCAGACGAGTCAATGAAGAGCCCATACTGCCAGCCCCATCTGGCCAAGAGTTCCACCATTTTTAGTGAGGTAGGACCAAATAACCCTGTTGGTTATTTGTATTTTGTGAACTTTATGGTCACACTAAATTAGCTGTTAATTAACAGTGTATATTTCTTACTCTATTGAACATGTTCAATTATTCTTAGCTAATCATTTTTATGAGCTGTAATAAATTCTCAAGTAAAAATCCCTCTTTCTCAAAAATATGAGGTAGGAGCTATATTATTATTCAAATCAAGACTATATTTAAAAAAACACCCCGCAGAACAAGAAAGCATCACCCTTTATAGGATGCCCCTTAAGAAAAATTATTTCTATCAGCATACGTCATGTATTGCTTTAAAAATACTATAAAAATGCAATATCTAATGCTGTCATAGATTCTATGTAGCCTGAATTGGTTAGTTTTTAAATTGGTGCATAATGCTTATGAGGCCAGTGTGATAACATCAGCACCCACTAAACTACTGAGATTAAGTACCTTTAGGTTCTTTAAGCACATGAATGTGAGCACATGGGCACATGCACACAGGCAAACACATACACACAAATACAAAAAAAGTCACGAGGAAAACCGGAAAAACTATGTTAATAATTTAGTGCAATCCATTGCTACTTCTGGAGTCTAACCTAAATGAACCATGACTTGCTATGAACATGTCAGTTGTTTGTCTCACATAGATATATCCTAAGTTCTTGAAAGCAGGACTATTTAGTGGCAAGCAAACCAGCTACTATTATTAAACATTAAACATCAACTATGCCAGGCACTGTTCAAGTGCTTTACCCCGCATTTCAGTCAATCCTCACGACACCCCTGTCCAACTGAGTTAAAAATAAATTAACCTGCCCAACATTCTAACATTAAGAGAAGCTGTGATTGAATCTCAGGTATGTCTGGCCTCCAAGCTGAAGTTCATTAACTGCTACGTTATGCTGACTAATGAAAATATCACATGGATAAATTTAAATTTAGTTCTTGTTTCAAACCAGTTGGTCCATGATTTTTTTAGCTATATTTTATTGTTCAATGTGGAAAGGATATTATGATTGAATTGATAATATTCACAAGCAAATTCTCTACATTGTCTAAAATCCTTTGTGGGAAAAGGCAGGTTAAAAATAACTGAATATATACATGTGTACATAGATTAAAATATCTGTGAGTATTTTTTTTCTGCTAGAAATGAGACAGCAGAAGCGAGTAAGGTGGACTTGGGAGTTATTAAAAAAAGGAGATTCCAAGTCCACAAGACAAATGTAGCAGAGAGGAATGTGACACTAAAAACCCTAATCTGAGCCTTCATCTCATTTGAAGGCAGGGAATTTTCCCTCGGTTATTACTGGGGGGATTCCCAGAAGTCCCATGCAGTGTCAGTACATGAGGAAGACTCCTCTGGACTTCTCCCTGTACTGGTTGGTGTACAGATGTCCCCTGTCCAAGCTCATGTGGTGCCCTGGCAACTTCTTCACTTGTACCACAGAAAACACAAGAGAATCTCAGCTGAGGCTGGAAACCAGAGGCCAAGGGCCCACCTCTAGGGCCCATGTGGCAGGGATTGCCCTCCAAGGACTTTCTACCACCAGCTGGGGGGCTTCCAGGCCCACCCCAGCCTCAAGTAATGTCCTTGCTCCCAGCTCTCTTTCCTCAAAGAGTTCAAGCTTCTAGAAAACAAAATCCAAAAACACAGGTTATTTCGAATAACTTCTACTTTTGCCCTCTAAACAAACTTCCCGAGGGCACCAGAGTCTGCCTACAAGTTTGGACCTGGGGAAAAAATAATAGGGGAAAAGCAAAAAATAAATTAGTCTCTTAATAAATTATTTTGCCTGCAAATAATGCACAAAGGTAAGGAAAACAGAATTTTGCCTCTTTTCTCTCTATCGTTCCCTATTTCTCAGTTATACTTGCTTCATATCTTACTCTTTCTCTACTTCGTTCTATTTCTTTCATGTTTTCGTCTCTCCTTCCAGAGCCCATACCCCTTACTTGTAAGGGTGGTGCTCTAAAGCACCGCCATGTTGAGTATGGCACTAACTTCAATTAAACTGGCTAGGAATCTTTAGAAGTATTTGCCCATAACTAATTCCATGTCTTTTCAGTTTTGAACTCTGTGTTTACGTGTGTATGTGTGCGGGGGCGGGGGTATGTAAAATAATTTTTTCTTTTTTATTCTCAACAATGTTTGGCAGTAGATATTCCAATGGTCTTGAGGATACGCTGGTCAAAGCACCCTATCTCTCACCCCCAAGTGGTGTTTATAATTTAGATGAGAAAATAAGCATTTTAATTTGCAAAAGCTAGTTCTCTGGCTTTTTCAAACTTATTTTAGACACAGGCACTTTAATTTTTTTCAAGTTTCCATGCCACTAAACTGTTTAACTCATGGAGTTTTAGAATGTTACAAAGTGCAGTTGCATTTAACAGATGTTCATTTCAAGGAGTTCCATAACTTCATAAATTATTATAAATTAATTTGCTCGTTTCAGAGTTTGACAAAGCGGCTCTCAGGGTTTTCCATGGTCCGGGCTGGAGGAAGGGAAGAGTGAAAAAAGGAGCAGGTTGGAGTCCCAAGGAAAAAGAGGGTCTCCTGTGTTTCAGTAAGTGGTTGCATCACATAAAACTTATGTCGGCTGTTAAGTGGCCAAGCCAGCTGCATCCCATGTGCCACAAATGCTCTGGCCTCTTATTTCTCCCGCTCAGTTATTGTGTCTATAAATTCAATGGCCCACCTGTGCAATGTGCTCATCCAGAAAAGCCCCAGAGGAAGCATTAACATATCAAGGCTCATAAAGCACAAATCCTTAAATGTAAAAACCGACACTTTCATCCTCTCCAGGCTACATCTATATAGATTTCTTTTTAATGAAAACGAAAAAACGGTTTATCTTTCTGCTTACAGTAAAATACCTATGAATGGCGTTATACAATTAACAATTGCATTTTTTAAATTTCTACTGCTGTGAAGCCACCTAATTTTATTCTCTGAAACTATATGTCAGTCTATGGTTAGAACACCCATCCCTATCAGTAACTCACCATTCAATTTAATCATGAAAATGTCCCATGCCGAATGCCTGGCAAGCATCAACTCATAGGACCAACAACGACAAAAAGTGTAAACTTTAAAAATAACTGAATACACCTTTCTCTCCTTTCAATTCTCTTTTCAATTAGTTTTCCTGAAAATCTGTTGTCTACTGGCAAATCTAATAAAGCCATTTCTCTGTGTTGTCTCTTCCCTTTCACAATGTTAGTCAAACATTTTAATGCATTTAGTAACATTTTGAACATATCCCTATTAGTATTTCACCTGGAGGGTTGTGACTATTTATTTATGTCTCCCCCCGCCCCTCTTTACATTGTAAAATTCTAATAGCAGTTCTTAATGGTAGTTGGAGAGGAGGTGAGTGGATCATTTAGAGACCTCTTTGTATATACACATTCACTTTCCAGGCACTTCCTATCCCATCCTAAAACACTAACAGAACACAGGAAAGTAGAGAGCAGAGAATAAAGGAAGAAAGGTCATGTGTATTTCTGCAAAGTTCCCCACTGTAGGGAGGAGATATATTGCATTCATATTTGTTTGCATATCAGTAAACCTGGCATATCACAGGAGATTAATAAACTCTGAATGAGTAAGTGAGTGGAACAAGATAAAGCAAAAACTTTCAGTTCAAATAATTCAATACTAATAATTTTGAGTCAAGTCATTCACCAAGCCCATTCTGGAAAAAATATATATATATATTTTGATATATTATTTTCTAATCAACATTTATACCCTCTAAACCAGTGATGGGAAGAGCAGAGAAGATGATAATGTTTAGGGAAAGAAAAGAAGCAGTACTGATGCATAAGGACAAGCCTAGTGTAATATATAGAAGACAAAGAGAAACCCTACAGTTTGACTGTGTTGGGCCTCAGGTTCCTGCATGAGAACCAGAACATTTACCTTACAATCTGTGCTGAAAAGCTGAACCCAAGCTGCTGCACACTTGCATCATTCCCTAACTGATAAAACATTGGAAGTTAATCTCAACACATGACAACTATTTAAGAGGAGGCAATAAGGCACATATTTTGTAAAACCTCTTAGGTGATCGGGACCAACTTGTCTCCTTACCAGGGAGTGAGGGAAAAGAAATGGATCAGGTATTCAGTCAATTAAGAGAGTCCAATTTCAGAGTACGTAGGAAAGAATTAACCTTACCAAAGAGAGGTTTGTTCTTTCCCCTTGTCTCCCGGGAGATGATCTCTAGGAAGAGTGTCTTTGTTAACTTGGGGGCTTTGTGCCACACCAAACATTCTAACGATGTGACTTATAATGGGGCTTTGGGCCATGCTGTATCCACTACCTCTAGAGGGGCTGGAGACTAAAGGACA
The DNA here is from genome assembly GCF_951394435.1 of Stenella coeruleoalba. NCBI lineage: Eukaryota > Metazoa > Chordata > Mammalia > Artiodactyla > Delphinidae > Stenella > Stenella coeruleoalba. The sequence continues at coordinate 28,297,603 of NC_137149.1, read as the reverse complement.
GACACTCAGGCAGTCAACTTCACAATGAAACCCCAATAAAGACTAGGGACACAAGCCTCAGGTGAACTTCCCTAGTTGGCAGTGCTCCACATGTATTGTCACACATCATTGCCAGAAGAGTAACACAGCCCCTGACTGCACGAGGAAAAGGGTAACCAGAAGGTCCTTGTTCAGAACTTTCCTGAATTCTGCCCCATGAATCTCTTTCTTTGGCTGATTTTTTACCTGTATCCTTTCCGTGTAACTGTAACTGTGCGTATAATAGTTTTCAGTGAGTTCTGTGAATCCTCCTAGTGAACTAGCAAACCTGAGGGTAGTCTTTGAACCCCCAAGTTCTGCAGCTGGTATCAGAATGGTCTTATGGACTGTTCCCTAACTTTGTACAGAGCTTCTATGATTTGAGGGGTGGGATTAGGAGAGTCACAGACACTCAGGCCATTGCAACATAGGAATTAAGTGAGCAACAGAACTTCCCGAAATTAGAAGGTTCCAGTATATCCTGTCATTGGCTACATTGACTGTGTGGTGCTTCCAGAAATTCTGTCTTACTGTCAGCAGTGCCTCCAGTGCTGACAGAAAACCAGGGCTTCACAACTTTGGAAAAACCGTCTGCCTAAACTGTTTCTCATTTACTTTGAAAACGTATGGAATTATTTTCTAATTACCTGAAAAGCAAATGCACTACTTTGTTTTTTAATTCTCTCCTGATCCATAGTAGGGAATCACAAGTGAGCATCACTTTAATATTTAAATAAATAATAAGAGATTTGACAATCATAATTATAATACATACATACACAAATAGTGTTTGGTGCAGGGACTACTCTGAGTGCTTTAAATAAATTAACTCTCAATCCTCACAATCATTAACCCCTATTGTGATAGTCGTTCACCCACTGATAAACTTTTTTTTTTAATTTATTTATTTATGTATTTATTTTTTAACATCTTTATTGGAGTATAATTGCTTTACAATGGTATGTTAGTTTCAGCTTCACAACAAAATGAATCAGTTATATATATACATATATTCCCATATCTCTTCCCGCTTGCGTCTCCCTCCCTCCCACCCTCCCTATCCCACCCCTCCAGGCGGTCACAAAGCACCGAGCTGATCTCCCTGTGCTATGCGGCTGCTTCCCACTAGCTAACTACCTTACTTTTGGTAGTGTATATATGTCCATGCCTCTTTATCGCTTTGTCACCGTTTACCCTTCCCCCTCCCCATAGCCTCAAGTCCATTCTCTAGTAAGTCTGTGTCTTTATTCCTGTTTCACCCCTAGGTTTTTCATGACATTTTTTTTTAATTCCATATATATGTGTTAGCATACGGTATTTGTCTCTCTCTTTCTGACTTACTTCACTCTGTATGACAGACTCTAGGTCTATCCACCTCATTACAAATAGCTCAATTTCGTCTCTTTTTATGGCTGAGTAATATTCCATTGTATATATGTGCCACATCTTCTTTATCCATTCATCCGATGATGGACACTTAGGTTGTTTCCATCTCTGGGCTATTGTAAATAGAGCTGCAATGAACATTTTGGTACATGACTCTTTTTGAATTATGGTTTTCTCAGGGTATATGCCCAGTAGTGGGATTGCTGGGTCATATGGTAGTTCTATTTGTAGCTTTTTAAGGAACCTCCATACTGTTCTCCACAGTGGCTGTATCAATTTACATTCCCACCAACAGTGTAAGAGGGTTCCCTTTTCTCCACACCCTCTCCAGCATTTATTGTTTCTAGATTTTTTGATGATGGCCATTCTGACTGGTGTGAGATGATATCTCATTGTAGTTTTGATTTGCATTTCTCTAATGATTAGTGATGTTGAGCATTCTTTCATGTGTTTGTTGGCACTCTGTATATCTTCTTTGGAGAAATGTCTATTTAGGTCTTCTGCCCATTTTTGGATTGGGTTGTTTGTTTTTTTGTTATTAAGCTGCATGAGCTGCTTATAAATTTTGGAGATTAATCCTTTGTCCGTTGCTTCATTTGCAAATATTTTCTCCCATTCTGAGGGTTGTCTTTTGGTCTTCTTTATGGTTTCCTTTGCTGCGCAAAAGCTTTTAAGTTTCATTAGGTCCCATTTGTTTACTTTTGTTTTTATTTCCATTTCTCTAGGAGGTGGGTCAAAAAGGACCTTGCTGTGATTTATGTCATAGAGTGTTCTGCCTATGTTTTCCTCTAAGAGTTTGATAGTTTCTGGCCTTACATTTAGGTCTTTAATCCATTTTGAGCTTACTTTTCTGTATGGTGTTAGGGAGTGATCTAATCTCATACTTTTACATGTAGCTGTCCAGTTTTCCCAGCACCACTTATTGAATAGGCTGTCCTTTCTCCACTGTACATTTCTGCCTCCTTTGTCAAAGATAAGGTGACCATATGTGCGTGGGTTTATCTCTGGGCTTTCTATCCTGTTCCATTGATCTATCTTTCTGTTTTTGTGCCAGTACCATACCGTCTTGATAACTGTAGCTTTGTAGTATAGTCTGAAGTCTGGGAGCCTGATTCCTCCAGTTCCTTCTTTCGTTCTCAAGATTGCTTTGGCTATTCGGGGTCTTTTGTGTTTCCATACAAATTGCAAAATTTTTTGTTCTAGTTCTGTGAAAAATGCCAGTGGTAGTTTGATAGGGATTGCATTGAATCTATAGATTGCTTTGGATAGTAGAGTCATTTTCACAATGTTGATTCTTCCAATCCAAGAACATGGTATATCTCTCCATCTATTTGTATCATCTTTAATTTCTTTCATCAGTGTCTTATAATTTTCTGCATACAGATCTTTTGTCTCCTTAGGTAGGTTTATTCCTAGATATTTTATTCTTTTTGTTGCAATGGTAAATGGGAGTGTTTTCTTGATTTCACTTTCAGATTTTTCATCATCAGTATATAGGAATGCCAGAGATTTCTGTGCATTAGTTTTGTATCCTGCCACTTTACCAAATTCATTGATTAGCTCTAGTAGTTTTCTGGTAGCATCTTTAGGGTTCTCTATGTATAGGATCATGTCATCTGCAAACAGTGACAGCTTTACTTCTTTTCTGATTTGGATTCCTTTTATTTCCTTTTCTTCTCTGATTGCTGTGGCTAAAACTTCCAAAACTATGTTGAATAAGAGTGGTGAGAGTGGGCAACCTTGTCTTGTTCCTGATCTTAGTGGAAATGCTTTCAGTTTTTCACCATTGAGGATGATGTTTGCTGTGGGCTTGTCATATATGGCCTTTATTATGTTGAGGAAAGTTCCCTCTATGCCTACTTTCTGCAGGATTTTTATCATAAATGGGTGTTGAATTTTGTCAAAAGCTTTCTCTGCATCTACTGAGATGATCATATGGTTTTTCTCCTTCAGTTTATTAATATGGTTTATCACATTGATAGATTTGCGTATATTGAAGAATCCTTGCATTCCTGGAATAAACCCCACTTGATCATGGTGTATGAATCTTTTAATGTGCTGTTGGATTCTGTTTGCTAGTATTTTGTTGAGGATTTTTGCATCTATGTTCATCAGTGATATTGGCCTGTAGTTTTCTTTCTTTGTGACATCCTTGTCTGGTTTTGGTATCAAGGTGATGGTGGCCTCGTAGAAGGAGTTTGGGAGTGTTCCTCCCTCTGCTATATTTTGGAAGAGTTTGAGAAGGATAGGTGTTAGCTCTTCTCTAAATGTTTGATAGAATTCGCCTGTGAAGCCATCTGGTCCTGGGCTTTTCTTTGTTGGAAGATTTTTAATCACAGTTTCAATTTCAGTGCTTGTGATTGGTCTGTTCATATTTTCTATTTCTTCCTGATTCAGTCTTGGCAGGTTGTGCATTTCTAAGAATTTGTCCATTTCTTCCAGATTGTCCATTTTATTGGCATAGAGTTGCTTGTAGTAATCTCTCATGATCTCTTTTATTTCTGCAGTGTCAGTTGTTACCTCTCCTTTTTCATTTCTAATTCTATTGATTTGAGTCTTCTCCCTTTTTTTCTTGATGAGTCTGGCTAGTGGTTTATCTATTTTGTTTATCTTCTCAAAGAACCAGCTTTTAGTTTTATTGATCTTTGCTATTGTTTCCTTCATTTCTTTTTCATTTATTTCTGATCTGATTTTTATGATTTCTTTCCTTCTGCTAGTTTTGGGGTTTTTTTGTTCTTCTTTCTCTAATTGCTTGAGGTGCAAGGTTAGGTTGTTTATTCGAGATGTTTCCTGATTCTTAAGGTGGGCTTGTATTGCTATAAACTTCCCCCTTAGAACTGCTTTTGCTGCATCCCACAGGTTTTGGGTCGTTGTGTCTCCATTGTCATTTGTTTCTAGGTATTTTTTGATTTCCTCTTTGATTTCTTCAGTGATCACTTCATTATTAAGTAGTGTATTGTTTAGCCTCCATGTGTTTGTATTTTTTACGGATCTTTTCCTGTAATTGATATCTAGTCTCATGGCGTTGTGGTCAGAAAAGATACTTGACACAATTTCAATTTTCTTAAGTTTACCAAGGCTTGATTTGTGACCCAAGATATGATCTATCCTGGAGAATGTTCCATGAGCACTTGAGAAAAATGTGTATTCTGTTGTTTTTGGATGGAATGTCCTATAAATATCAATTAACTCCATCTCGTTTAATGTATCATTTAAAGCTTGTGTTTCCTTATTTATTTTCATTTTGGATGATCTGTCCATTGGTGAAAGTGGGGTGTTAAAATCCCCTACTATGAATGTGTTACTGTCGATTTCCCCTTTTATGGTTGTCAGTATTTGCCTTATGTATTGAGGTGCACCTATGTTGGGTGCATAAATATTTACAATTGTTATATCTTCCTCTTGGATCGATCCCTTGATCATTATGTAGTGTCCTTCTTTGTCTCTTCTAATAGTGTTTGTTTTAAAGTCTATTTTGTCTGATATGAGAATTGCTACTCCAGCTTTCTTTTGGTTTCCATTTGCATGAAATACCTTTTTCCATCCCCTTACTTTCAGTCTGTATGTGTCTCTAGGTCTGAAGTGGGTCTCTTGTAGACAGCAAATATATGGGTCTTGTTTTTGTATCCATTCAGCCAATCTGTGTCTTTTGGTGGGAGCATTTAGTCCATTTACATTTAAGGTAATTATCGATATGTGTGTTCCTATTCCCATTTTCTTAATTGTTTTGGGTTCGTTATTGTAGGTCCTTTCCTTCTTTTGTGTTTCTTGCCTAGAGAAGTTCCTTTAGCAGTTGTTGTAGAGCTGGTTTGGTGGTGCTGAACTCTCTCAGCTTTTGCTTGTCTGTAAAGGTTTTAATTTCTCCATCAAATCTGAATGAGATCCTTGCTGGGTAGAGTAATCTTGGTTGCAGGTTTTTCTCCTTCAACACTTTCAATATGTCCTGCCACTCCCTTCTGGCTTGCAGAGTTTCTGCTGAAAGATCAGCTGTTAACCTTATGGGGATTCCCTTGTGTGTTATTTGTTGTTTTTCCCTTGCTGCTTTTAATATGTTTTCTTTGTATTTAATTTTTGACAGTTTGATTAATATGTGTCTTGGCGTATTTCTCCTTGGATTTATCCTGTATGCGACTCTCTGTGCTTCCTGGACTTGATTAACTATTTCCTTTCCCATATTAGGGAAGTTTTCAACTATAATCTCTTCAAATATTTTCTCAGTCCCTTTCTTTTTCTCTTCTTCTTCTGGAACCCCTATAATTCGAATGTTGGTGCGTTTAATGTTGTCCCAGAGGTCTCTGAGACTGTCCTCAGTTCTTTTCATTCTTTTTTCTTTATTCTGCTCTGCAGTAGTTATTTCCACTATTTTATCTTCCAGGTCACTTATCCGTTCTTCTGCCTCAGTTATTCTGCTATTGATCCCATCTAGAGTACTTTTAATTTCATTTATTGTGTTGTTCATCGTTGCTTGTTTCATCTTTAGTTCTTCTAGGTCCTTGTTAACTGATTCTTGCAATTTGTCCATTCTATTGTCCATTCTATCTCCAAGATTTCGGATCAACCTTACTATCATTATTCTGAATTCTTTTTCAGATAGACTGCCTATTTCCTCTTCATTTGTTAGGTCTGGTGGGTTTTTATCTTGCTCCTTCATCTGCTGTGTGTTTTTCTGTTTTTTCATTTTGCTTATCTTACTGTGTTTGGGGTCTCCTTTTTTGCAGGCTGAAGGTTCGTAGTTCCTGTTGTTTTTTGTGTCTGTCCCCAGTGGCTAAGGTTGGTTCAGTGGGTTGTGTAGGCTTCCTGGTGGAGGGGACTAGTGCCTGTGTTCTGGTGGATGAGGCTGGATCTTGTCTTTCTGGTGGGCAGGTCCACGTCTGGTGGTGTGTTTTGGGGTATCTGTAGACTTATTATGATTTTGGGCAGCCTCTCTGCTAATGGGTGGGGTTGTGTTCCTGTCTTGCTAGTTGTTTGGCATAGGATGTCCAGCACTGTAGCTTGCTGGTCATTGAGTGAAGCTGGGTGCTGGCGTTGAGATGGAGATCTCTGGGAGATTTTCGCCGTTTGATATTATGTGCAGCTGGGAGGCCTCTTGTGGACCAGTGTCCTGAAGTTGGCTCTCCCACCTCAGAGGCACAGCACTGACTCCTGGCTGCAGCACCAAGAGCCTTTCATCCACAGGGCTCCTTAATTTGGGATGATTCGTTGTCTATTCAGGTATTCCACAGATGCAGGGTATATCAAGTTGATTGTGGAGGTTTAATCCGCTGCTTCTGAGGCTGCTGGGAGAGATTTCCCTTTCTCTTCTTTGTTCTCACAGTTCCCAGGGGCTCAGCTTTGGATTTGGCCCCGCCTGTGCGTGTAGGTCGCCAGAGGGCGTCTGTTCTTTGCTCAGACAGGACGGGGTTAAAGGAGCCGCTGATTCGGAGGCTCTGGCTCACCCAGGCCGGGGGGTAGGGAGGGTCACGGAGTGCGGGGCGGGCCTGCAGCGGCAGAGGCCGGCGTGACGGCGTGACGCTGCAGCCTGAGGAGCGCCGAGCGCTCTCCCGAGGGAGCCGTCCCTGGATCCCGGGACCCTGGCAGTGGCGGGCTGCACAGGCTCCCCGGAAGGGCGCGTGGCTAGTGACCTGTGTTCGCACACAGGTCTCCTGGCTGCGGCAGCAGCGGCCTTAGCGTCCCATGTCCGTCTCCGGGCTCCGCACTCTTAGCCGCGGCTCGCGCCCGTCCCTGGAGCTCTCCCAAGCAGCGCTCTTAATCCCCTCTCCTCGTGCACCAGGAAACAAAGAGGGACGTAAAAGTCTCTTGCCTCTTCGGCAGCTCCAGACCCCTCCCCGGACTCTCTCCCGGCCAGCCGCGGCGCACCAACGCCCTGCAGGCTGTGTTCACGCCGCCAACCTCAGTCCTCTCCCGGCGCTCCGACAAAAGCCGGAGCCTCAGCTCCCAGTCCCGCCCGCCCCGGCGGGCGAGCAGACAAGCCTCTCGGCTGGTGAGTGCCGGTCGGCCCGATCCTCTGCGCTGGAATCTGTCCGCTTTGCCCTCCGCACCCCTGTTGCTGTGCTCTTCTCCGCGGCTCCCAAGCTCCCCCACTCCGCCTCCCGAAGTCTCCACCCGCGAAGGGGCTTCCTAGTGTGTGGACACTTTTCCTCCTTCACAGCTCTCTCCCGCTGGTGCAGGACCCGTCCCTATCCTTTTGTCTCTGTTTAGTTTTTTCTTTTGCCCTAACCAGGTACGTGGGGGGTTCCTTGCCTTTTGGGAGGTCTGAGGTCTTCTGCCAGCGTTCAGTAGGTGCTCCGTAGGAGTTGTTTCACGCGTAGATGTATTTCTGGTGTATCTGTGGAGAGGAAGGTGATCTCCGCGTCTTACTCTTCCGCCATCTTCCCGGAAGTCTCCCACTGATAAACTTTTTACATTAAAAGAAAAATAAAGCAGCCATCTAATCAACTAAATTGCTTAGCTGATTGGTTTAAATAACTCAGTGGCATCTGAAAAGGCCACTTTGTTTCAGTTAGGTTGTCTTCTCAGTCCATTTTAGCTCAAATCTATATCCAGGATTTTTTGTGCTGATCTTCCAGAAAGAACATCATGAGATCAGTCATCTTCTTGGAAATACTGTTTCTCATCCTGGCCACAAACACGGACTTACAGGAAATCCAAAAAGGACTGGTGGAATTGGGACTTTGGAAGTGGAAGCGGTGAATACCTTTAAGATGCTGTTGGGCACTGGTGTGTACAGTAAAAAAAAGATGCTGAGAGACGGTGATTTTTCCTTCCCTTGTATAGAATTTTAAAGGTGTATGAAGCCTGGCTTTCAGAAGTATTTTGTACATGTACAACAGATTGTTTTCTCTTTTTGCAATTATATGAAATGCTGTGTAAATATTTTTCTGGAGCATGCACCCTTCCATTTCTCTATTGCTACAAAACAAATCGCCCAAATATTCATTTTCTCATGAATCTGCAATGTAGGCAGGGCCCAGTGGGGACAGTTCATTTTTATTCACTTAGCATAAAATGGGGTGGCTGGAAGGCTGGGGTCTAGAAATCCTCCAAAGACCCCTTCATTCACATATTTGATGGTTGATGTTGGCTGTGGGCTGGGCCCTCAGCTGGAACTGTGGCCTGAACACCTAGATATGGCTTATCCACGCAGATGCTTGGCTTCTTCACAACGTGGTATTTAATTTCCAAGGACAAGAGTCCCAGAAAAGAGGAAGCCAGAAGGAAGCCTCACCATTCTTATGACCTCACTTCAGAAGTCATGTACTCTGAAGTCATATCACTCTGCTGCATTTTATGGAGAGTCTCACAAAAGCTTATCTAGTTTCAAGAGAAGTGAGGAAATAGACCTCACTTTCTGATGGGGGCTGACAAGGTTGTGGAAGAGCACGTGGGACCAACAAATAATGCTTGTGCTATTTTGGGGCAGTACCACCTACTGCCACAACTCCCTATGAGAAAGGAAAACGAATGACTTCTGTTTATTTTCCCATAAGGAGAAATGAAACACATCTATTTCACAGATAATGTGGTACACACACACACATTCAGAGCTTCAAATTAAAGGTGCCAAGCTTTTATATTCTTGATAACTGAAGTGTCACACCTGTCTCTGTTTCCTATTGGCCAGCTGGTAGTCAAATGAGCTGGATAATACTCAGGGCCTGAATAAAAACAGAACTCTTTTAAGTGTCTTAGAATTGAAAGCATCAGGCCAATCTGGGATAGTTAATTATGTTTAAATGCCTTAAGAAAATAGTGAGATCGTCCACGTGACATACTGCTAAAAATCGTTATCTTTGGGGTTATGGAAAGAGGTCTTTTAGCAGCACTCAAAAGAGATTTCTGATAGACACAAGACATCAGACTAAATGGACGCTTGGCAATATCCAACTTGCCAGTTCCAATATTGCTAACCCTTTCTCCTAAGCTGGCCGTGCCAGGAGCTACAGCCTCCAAAGCCAAAGGTTACCTGAACAGCAGCTTAATTCAACTAACACACATTTTTTTTTTAAATTGACGCTGGCAACAGATGAAGGATTCACTGCTCTCAATAAAATGCAAAATCATCTCATAGAGTTTTTCAAATTTTTCTGCATAAGCCAGACATCCCTTTGATTAATTTTTAGGCTTTTGTGAGTTTCATTAAAACTCAGTAATCCAAGATTCTACCAATATGGAGTGAGCTACCAGTCTTGGATACCAGGAAATCTCTCTGGTCAAATAGTGGTATTGCTTCCTCTTTGCCAGTTATATGAGAAAACCAAACCAGAATTCCAAAAATATTAAAAATGGAATAAATTTTAGAGTTTTTAACTTTTCATAATTGTCCCTGAAATTCAAAATGCTAAACTGTTGGATGTGGAAGGAAGGTAGAAACATAGGAAGGAAGAAAAGAAGATAAAAGGAAACATATTACGGAAGAAATAAATTTTGAGGGTTATTTATTCTATTGTGATATTTTTTAAATATGAACTCACATTAAAGTTTTTTGTTTTTTTTTTTTTGGCCACGCCGCTCTGCTTGCGGGATCTTAGTTACCCAACAAGGGACCAAACCCGTGCCCCTGCAGTGGAAGCGTGGAGTCCTAACCACTGGACCGCCAGGAAGTCCCTGAACTCACATTAGAAGCGATTTACTTTGACTAGATGGTCACAATTTTCAAACTACAAGGATTGTGAATATTATCAAGGTTCTCCACAAAATAGTTACTCTACTTTAAGGACAAACTGGAATAAGACACTATAGTTTTTTAAACTGAGATTATTTTATAATTTTTTAAATAAAATTTTATCATAGATGGAAAGAAATTCCCTATATATTTACCAGTAAAATTTTCCCATTACTTAGAGCCCATAAGCACACCTCATTGTGTCCTTTGTGGCAGGCTCAGTCTGGTGGAAAGTGAATGGGATTTCAAGTCAGAGGGCCTGACTTGCTACTCAGTTTTGAAAATTCACCTCACTTCCCTAAAACCCAGTATCTTCACCTATCAAATAAGACATAATAAAAATCAAATCACACTTTTATTTTGAGAATTAAACAAAAATATGTAGATGGAAATTAGAAAAATTTAAAAACACTATATTAAATTATATCATAATAATTATTTGTGTGATTTTGAATATCACATTACAAAGAATGAACAAAAGAGAAAATGTTATTCTTTTCCAGATTATTTTATATATTTTTCTGAAATTAGGTTTGAAGTTACAAAATAGGAGATGGGAGAAAACTACATCTGGTTAAAATACTAATCAAAACTATGTGACTTAAAATTCAGTAAAAATTGGTCCTCTGCTTCCATTCCAAAATAATATTTTTCAGAAACTCAGGTATTTCACATTTTAAGATATACATTATTGAGGCAAAAGAGTGAGGGAACAGTGTGTGAGCATAATGCAGATTGTTTTTGAAGCACTTTTATACCAGCTGATGTTTTAAAAGGAGAGGAGTTTGATTACCTTTCTCCTTAGTGTTTAATGTTTTCTTTTCCTAAAAGAAATCAAAACGAAAGAATAATTGGGGAAACTCAGCTATAATTAGAACTTCTCAGGAATGTTTCTGAACTGGCATCAGCACAGAAAGCAAATTATAATCAGTTTTTCTAAATAAATGTTGTACATCATAAATTAAATCTCCTGTTTTAATACTCTGCACTGTGTCCTATCACCCAGTTTAAGTAGGGAGCCATAAATGACCCTTACACCCTACCGTCACTGCAGTGAGAAAATCCTGGATGTGGTAATAAATAACATGGCCGGTGTGGTGGGCATATTTCCCTAGAGAACTAGCATCTCCAGTCTGGCGTCTCCAGGACCGTGACTTGATTCCCTGGACTTGACAGGAATCACAGCTATGCTAAATTCACATTTCCTGCCTGCCCACTGAAGGGAAGTAAAATAATCTTGCCCCTTAAGCTAGTTACTCCTTAAATCCAGACAACATTCACCATCACCAAGTTGTGTGGCAAGAGCCTGGGTCTATTCCCCAAACCTCAGTTCTCAAAATTTGAGTCATTTTGACAAGTGGGAGCAGGGCACTGGATGGGAAAAATAGTAAGACTTGGAGCAAAAAGAATATGATCCAAGTCCAAATTCTGTCACTTAGATTTGAGTGAACTTGAGCACATCAATCAACCTCCCTAAGCTTTAGATTCCCCTGCAAAACAAAATCAGTGCCCTACTGTCTAATAGGAAAGTGAAAACGCTTTGAAAACTGTAAGCCAGTGGTTGTCAAACTCCAGTATGCATCAATATCACCTGGTGGGTTGGTTAGGACAGATGACTAAGTCCCATCCCCAGAGTTTCTGATTCAGTAGGTCTTGGGTTGGGCCTGGGAATTCGCATTTCTGTCAAGTTCCCATGTGATGCTGCTGCTGGACCAGGGGTCACACTTGGAGGACAACTGCTCTAAAATACTGAACAAATATAAGTGAATAACATTACTATAGTAGTAGGTGCCAAAGTAGTTAGTAAATAGTTCATGAGCAACAAGTCTTCTGAAATAAAATACAACCCACTGCATAAGACTGCAGCAAGGCTGAACATGGCATGCCACCACAGTAAGCAGAAACTTCTCAGATCATTGCAGGGATTACCACACAAGGCATGTACGTGATGTGGTGAGACTTTTTTTCCAACCAGACACTGCTGTGCTCAACAAACTGAAAGAGCAGAGTGCCTCAAAGACCCATTTGTCAAGTCTCAAAAGGCTGCCTTTCTAGTAGAGATCAATTCCTCTGTTTGGAAATTTGACTTTATTCTTGGTTTTGCTTTTTAAATCCTACTAATCAACTTGCTTCTTCAATAAAGTTTTGACCAATGACAATCAATCTGGACTCAGTATTTAATAGAAATATTTGGTAAATAGTGGTATACTTTACACGAAACAAATCAAGAGGGACGCCAAGCTTTGGTAGTGAAGGCAAATTGTAATACCAGTCGCTCTCATCTAGTTCACTACTATTAAATATAAAAATACAAAAATTATAGTCTTGAGACTGCTCTTTGGACAAAATTCAAACACTTAATTTAAAACTTTTAAGGACTGTGGAAAAATGTAAATCTCTGTGAAACTGACTTATTTTAAAGAAAGCCAGAAAATATGGTACTTTAATAAACAGAATTATTATTTGTAGTATTTACACACATAGTCTTCCATGGTAATGTTAAAGTTACCATTTTCTTCAAATGTCCCTCAAAATAACACACTTTGCTTTCCAAAGTGAACCTTGGATGAGGAGAGTGATCTACTCATGACTGTGTCCCATGTCTCTTTAAAATACCCTCAAGGCTCAAGTCCATATCATGAAGAATTGCTTTACTTGGCTCAATTTTATCCAAAATTATTATCGTGTAACATGAAAATCATAAGGCATTTTATTAATAGACCGAAATTCCTTTTTTCCTCCATTAAGACCTGGTACCGTATCAATACATTTCTACTGAAGATCTTCTTGGAAAAGTCAAGTGATTAGGACATGCTCTTGTACAGAACCTGGAATCAGCTCCTGAGTCAGCTTTCTTATTAATCTTCTGGCTTATTAGAAAAATGCCATGGGAGATCTGTGCATAGTAAAGTATAAATCAGATAGTATTGAGAACTAGACACCATTCTTTATGACGTCACCACCTAGCATGATGGAAAATGACACTACATGTCACTATGCTGAAAGTATGGATGCACACGATCTTAATGAAATAAATACATCTCAAATTACAGGGTAAATTTTTTAAGGCCTTTCCCAACAAACTATTCAATAGCTCTCTCAAAATTTTTCTAATAAATAGACCTAGAGGAGAGTCCTCATTTACCTTTGATATCTTGCTGGAAAATTGATATTGACCACTGACATTGTTAAGGCCAATAAATGGACTTGCGAACTAGTTCCCCTTCATGGGAAAGGGGGATGGGGGAGCTGTGAATAGCTCTGAACTACAGAGGATTGAATTCCCATTTCCAAAACACACACAGAACTCCTTTTTATGCAATATGATTACAGCTTCTATATGTAGAAACTGTATGTACAATCAGAGAGTTGCTCTATGTAGTATTTAATAATAGTTAAGACTTTAAATTACTGGCAGCTATCGTATTAAATTCCAAAACTTAACAGGCACCCATGCTTATTACAAAATATTTACATTTTATTGCTCAAATGCAGAAATAAGTTACAGTTTCAGCAAAAAGTGCCTGTTGTGATTCCAACTGTATACATTATGAACATTCCATTCAACTTATCCCTAACATGGATAAAATAAGCAACTTGTAACTTTGATGAAGTCTCAAGTAAACTATTTGATAATGAAAAATGATCTAATGTAATGTGATAAGAAAAAAAATTTCAGGAAATGTATAAGTTTGCTCAGGACCTAGGGATAAAGCATCAAGGCAGCTGAACTAGTGCAATAAAAAAAGGGGCTCTGGGCCCCCCAGGTCCATGACAGGTTCTCTGGCCATCTTCCATTCCATTTCCTCAGGTTCTGAAAGAAACATGCTGAAACAAGCTTAACTCTTTTTTTAGGAACAGGAAGCCTGTTAAGGAGCAGATATATCCTGGTCAGATCATATACACTCTCTTATTGTGCTTTAAATTTTGAATTCCTTTTGCATGTGTGTATATGGGGGGAGAAAGGGGAGGCTGATACAGTGATGCCATATAATGTTAGCTTCCATGAAAAACAAAATGTAAGATGGTTTGAGCCTTCTTCTCACATTAAGGTAAGTTCCATTCTCCCCTCATGAACAGTGAAGTCATTCTCAATGAATAAGATTTTTTCAATTCTTTTTTCAAAATATGGGAGCAACAATATTTCCATAGAGAATAAATATTCCAAGAACCACTAAAACCAGTGGGTCAGAAAACCTTTATGTCATTTTACTGTACATCAGCCTTACAAACTCTCAAAACTCTTGGACAGTTAATCTTGAATTTCTCTTCATTTAAATTTTAGGGCTTCCCTGGTGGTGCAGTGGTTAAGAATCCGCCTGTCAATGCAGGGGACACAGGTTCGAGCCCTGGTCCAGGAAGATCCCACATGCCGCGGAGTAACTAAGCCCGTGCGCCACAACTGCTGAGCCTGCACTCTAGAGCCCGTGAGCCACGACTACAGAGCCCATGAGCCACAAATACTGAAGCCCGCCTGCCTAGAGCCTGTGCTCTGCCACAAGAGAAGCCACTGCAATGAGAAGCCCGTGCACTGCAACGAAGAGTAGCCCCCGCTCACCGCAACTAGAGAAAGTCTGCACACAGCAATGAAGACCCAACACAGCCAAAAAAATAAGTTAAAAAAAAAATTTCAAACCAGCCCATCACACTGATTGTTATGCACCAAACAGGAAAAAAATACACCAATATCATATATGCATACTATATTAAAATATATATAATTATATGAAATTATAGATATATATAAGTAAAGCTATGCACACACATATATATGGTTTTCCAGTATGCACTATAAGAAGATTCTATTTGCACTCATTTGTTTTTACTAGTTTAATTAATAATTATTAAGGATCTGGTAGGTAACAAGCTCTAAATACTAGATGAAGATAAATCAGACATGTTACCTGACTTTGTGAATCTGACACACTACTACGAGAGACAGACTCAATAAATAAATAAATAGATAAAGTAATTAAACTATACTTAAAATTTGTAAAAAATAGACTCATAAACAGATAATTACAATACAGTGTGAAAAGTGCTATATTAGTCGGTTTTGCATTTTACTATAGGTACTAAACAAGAGATAGATTAATGTAGTTTCCCTAAAAGATCTGTGTCTAGATCTTTTCCCCTGTGTCTAGGAGTTTCCTCATAACTCATCAACTTATAATACTCTGGCAGCACTCAATGTCATTATCAGATGATTTCAAAACTGTCTCCACCACAGACACATCCACCTATCAAAGTAGGCAAAGTCAGTTCTGCTGCTTCTCTGGGCACATCAAAGCAAACATAGACATTTTAAGTGGGCCACAAAGTGAGAGCATTGGGAGCCCAGGACTCAACAGGACAAAAGAATTGGCATGAGTGCCTGAGGAGTTTCCTTTTAAACACACTAAGATTTGATACACACTCACTAAGCACCTATGGGACAGGATCCAAGCTCCAGGCTGGGTACTGCGAATTCAGAAAGGAATGAGACCTGGTCAATGCTGTACAGGATTAACAATCGATATTAAAATAAAGAAACTGGGACAACTAGTTACCAGCAAATCTGACTACACAATGCTACCAATTTAAGACACTGAATGCATTTTTATCTTCCAAATATTAACTACCAATTTAGTTACCAAATTACCAATTTTAAATACTGAAGATGTGTTTTAATAGTGGATGGCAGTGGAGATGCTCCCTCATTAATTCAGTTGAAATTTTTTTTAAAGGAAAGTCAGTAGTGTGTGGAGCCTCTTAGAATGTCAACACATACTGAAGGAAGTGCTTTCCAGCAGTATTTGTGCAGAATTCTCTTTATGTTGGCACATAGGCTCCAATTTCAGTCTCTCTACACTTACATATGATCCCTCTGTCCAAGAGATCCCTTGAATCTGTAGTTCCACTTCCTTAAATGGTCGCTTTTTCCTCTAGACTAGAGGCATTTACAATTTCTAATAAATTTAGGTGGCATGATTGTACTTCCGCAGTAGGTGTCTAACAATTACTTCAAAATAGTGAAGTTTGGGGCTTCCCTGGTGGTACAGTGGTTGAGAGTCTGCCTGCTGATGCAGGGGACACGGATTCATGCCCCGGTCCGGGAAGATCCCACATGCCGCGGAGCGGCTGCGCCCGTGAGCCATGGCCACTGAGCCTGCGTGTCCGGAGCCTGTGCTCCACAACGGGAGAGGCCACAACAGTGAGAGGCCCACGTACAGCAAAAAAAAAAAAAAAGTGAAGTTTAATTCATTATGAACCGAGTTTGAAATTCTGCATATTATATTTTATTATCAGTGCTACTTATAGAAAGGACATCATGCCCATGCCCTAAGTGCCATTAGTTTACATCTAGTGGCTTTTATTTAAAATGGGTGGCAAACAGGTTAGTTTAATTTTTTGGCAGTTGTGATTTTTTTTCATGCTACAGAACTTTTTGTAAGACATAATCATTACACGATTTCTAAAGCCCGAGTGCTCATCTTTGCTTTGGTCATTTGGGAATGTGTACTAACCAAGCAATGAGAAGAGTTCTTTGCTGTGAGGGATAAGAGAAAAATAACTCTCCCCTCCACAATACACACACACAAATCCTGACTGAAAACACAGGCCTGCCCCTCCGTGACCCTGGACGTTGCCAGTTACACATATGCACGGAGCATGGGAATCCTCTTCTCTGCAGCCCTCACCTGCCACTTCCATCACGATGCGGCCTCAGCTCCAAGCAGGCAGTAAATCTGTCAGTGCAGCCTAGCACTAAATGGCACCGTGTTCCTATCTAGCCTTTTAAGACAAGCCTCTGAACAATTTCTTCCCTTTAGACTGACATAAATGCTACACTCAGAAAAAGGCTGATACCAAAATCTTTACTCAAGTTGCTTTTTCTCTTAAAAATTTTTTATCAATAGAAATTGATAAGAACAAATTTCAAAGAATCATCTAAATGTATCCATACTTGAAAAATCAAGGACACTCATTTTGTTTTGGTTTGCCCATAAATATACTGGCTAGTGCCTGAAGAGCTGAAGATAAACTGAGGGATATATTGTGAGTAGATCACTTGGCAGTCAGGTTTGAAGACTGTACTTCTGAAGCTCCATCAACTACTTCAAGTGAAAGGCCTGTGTTTGATCCACCTTTAACTAGGAACACTGCAGTTTCAGCTTCTCTTTCTCCCATTAGTTCCAGTTTAGTGCTATTATCCATGATGTACTGGAATAGAAAGAGGGTCACAAAGTAATCTGAGAAGGGGGAAAATAAGCAAGACTCCATGTTTTAAATACTGCAGCCACTTGGAAAGCGTAGCTTTAACACAGAAACCCCCAAACCTCGCAAAACTCCCAAAAAGGAATTGATTTGTTGTATTTTAGAGGTACACCTCATGTTTAAAATAAGTTTAATAGTTTGGTTTTTCCATATACATATATAATGTTAAAAATTGTTCCCATGCTATAGTGGGATGAACAAAATTTTGGAGTTAGACCTGGGTTCAAATTCCATTTTGGCCACTTATATATAGGTTTATGAGAATTAAATAAGATAGTATATATAAGCATCTGGAATGTGACATGTGATAAAAAATGTATTAGTTCTTACTTCTTCCTCACCAGCCATAAAATATTAAAATTAAAAAACATTTATTTTTATATGATCAATGTAAATTTACTGTTTTTAAAGCAGAAACTAACACACCATTGTAAAGCAATTATATCCAATAAAGATGTTAAAAAATTAAAATTAAAAAAAGCCCCTAATAACAATGACTTTTTAAAAAATTTTATTTATTTATTTATTTTTGGCTGTGTTGGGTCTTCGTTTCTGCACGAGGGCTTTCTCTAGTTGTGGCGAGCGGGGGCCTCTCTTCTTCGTGGTGCACGGGCCTCTCACTGCCGTGGCCTTTCTTGTTGCGGAGCACAGGCTCCAGACACGCAGGTTCAGCAGTTGTGGCTCACGGGCCTAGTTGCTCTGCAGCATGTGGGATCCTCCCAGACCAGGGCTCGAACCCGTGTCCCCTGCATTGGCAAGCAGATTCTCAACCACTGCGCCACCAGGGAACCCTGACTTTTTTTTTAATTAATTAATTTATTTATTATTTTTGGCTGTGTTGTGTCTTCGTTGCTGCGCGCAGGCTTTCTCTAGTTGCAGCAAGCAGGAGCTACTCTTTCTTGCGATAGGCAGGCTTCTCATTGCAGTGGCTTCTCTTGCTGCAGAGCACGGGCTCTACGCGCACAGGCTTCAATAGTTGTGGCACATGGGCTCAGTAGTTGAGGTTTGCAGGCTCTAGAGCGCAGGCTCAGTAGTTGTGGCGCAGGGCCTTAGTTGCTCCGTGGCATGTGGGATCTTCCCGGACCAGGGCTTGAACCCATGTCCCCTGCATTGGCAGGCGGATTCTTAACCACTGCGCCACCAGGAAGTCCAACGATGACTTTTTAATTTTTTTTCTTATATGAACCGACATCATTTTATTTCATAAGAGGATAACCTTTTCAACAAATGGTGCTGGAAAAACAGGATATCCATATGCAAAGCAATGAAGTTGGACACTTACCTTACACCATATACAAAAATGAACTCAAAATGGATCAAAGACCTAACTGCTTAGACGAAAATGGGGAAAACTTCATGACGTTGGATTTGGCAATGATTTCTTGGATGTCACACCAAGCATAGGCAACAAAAGAAAAAAATAAATCGGACTTTATCAAAATTAAAAACTTTTGATGATCAAATGACATTTGATAAATGAAAAAACATCAAAGGACATTTTCAACAGCATGAAAAGGACTGAAAATGGGACAAAATCTTTGCAAATCATATATCTGACAAGGAGTTCATATCCAGAATTTATAATGAACTGCTACAACTCAACAACAAAACAACAAACAACCCAATTTAAAAATGGCCAGAAGACTTGAACAGATATTCCTCCAAACAAGATATACAAATGATCAATGAGCACAGGAAAGATGCTCAGCATCACTACTGCTTAAGAAAAATGCAAATCAAAACCACAACAGATACCATTTCATTCATCAGGATGGCTTTTATCCAAGAAACAAAAAATAACACGTGTTGGCAAGGAAGTGGAGAAATTGGAGCCCTTGTGCACTGCTGACTGGAATATAAAATGGTGCAGCTGCTATGGAAAACAGAGTGGAGATTCCTCAAAAAGTTAAAAGTAGAATTGCCATATGATCCAGCAATTCCACTTCTGGGCATTTACCCACAAGAATTAAAAGCAGCTACTTGAACAGGTACTTGCCCATCCATGTTCATAGCAGCATTATTTACAATAGCCAAAATGTGGAAGCAACCCAAATGTCAATCAGTGGATGAACAGATAAACAAAATATGGTATATACATACAATGGAATATTATGCAGCCTTAAAGAGGGAGGAAATTCTGGCACATACTTAAATATGGATAAACCTTGAAGACATTATGCTAAGTGAAATAAGTGAGTCAAAAAAGGACACATACTCTATGATACCACATAGATAAAGTACATAGGGCAGTCAAATTTATAGAGACAGAAAGTAGAATGGTGGTTGCCAGGGATCAGGGAAGAGAATTGGGTAGTTACTGCTTAATGGGTAAGGAGTTTCAGTTTGGGAAGATGAAACAAGTTCTGCATGAGTGGGGTGGCAGTTGCAGAACAGTGTGAATGTGCTTAATGGCACTAAACTGTACACTTAAAAATGGTTAACATGGTAAAGTTTTATGCCATGCATATTTCACCACAATTTAAAGAATCAATTTTAAAAACCTAGCCTATTCTAGACAGAAGATAGTTTTAATCAACATAGGGGAGCATGATAAGAAAATTCATTTATACCTGTAAAATAGCACCCCCCTTTTAAAAAAGCTGGTCTCAGTACACAAACCAAATTTCCCAATGAGTGTTTCTAACAGCAAATTTAAATATAAAAAGAGTCCTCACCTACTTGAAATCCCATTGGTAGCCTATTTTCATATGTAAGAATCTTTCATTATGTAAGAATCAGAAAGCACTAAATTCAAATTCTAGTTCTACCATTAGCTATGAAAAACTGAACAAGCACTTAGTCTCTTAGTTTCTTCATCTATAAAACTATCCTTTTAGAGCTGCTATAAAGATTGCTATAAGATTATACACACACATGCACACACACATATATATAATATACATATATTAGGATAATAGTGGCTCAATACAAGACAAGGTGTTCACTTCACATCCTTTTACATGGTTATTCAGAATACTGGTTCCTTTTATCTCATTGCACCACTATCTACTACAGCTTCCTCGGAGTCACCCACAAGCTCCTCTGCATTCAACCAGCAAAAATGTTGAGAGTGAGGAAAATCATGCAGGAGATTTGTGGCAAGGCCTGGAAATGGAATTCAACACTTCCAAGAACATTCCATTGACCAGCTCCTGATCCCATGGTTCCAATCTGCCTGCAAGGGAAGCTGCTGAACACAGTACTATCTGCCCAGAAGAGGCAAGGAGATTGGTGGGCATCCAGTCAGTCTCTGTTACAAATGTAACCTAGGAGAAAGTTGTCTCCTATCCCTTAAGGAACACTTCCAAGAACATAGTGACAGAGAGAAAGCAGATTATCTCCTTTCTTTGATTATTTGATGGCTCCCTGGTGTCAGGTATTTCTCCCTTTGCAGGAGAGATGCATTTGCTCTCAGGGGTACCAAATTGTTTTTCTGGGCTAAAGTCACAAGATAAATATTGTGCATTTTCCTGAATATTTTAACTGGCTGGGGCACTGAGGTAGGGGTAGAATTAGAGATGAATTAAGTGATTTAACTTGTATATAATCTAAAACTTTAAATTCATAAAGTAAAATTGAATATGGAGTAGAATGCAAAACTTACATGAAGTTTTAAATAGAGAAATCATGAAATTTCAAAGAAATGTCATACATGAAGGGGGTCCTTTATGCTGAATTTCTCCCTATTACTATGCATAGGTGTTCATTTTCCTCTAGTATTATTTTAGGGGAAACATATGAGAAGCACTGATCATTCCAAGCAAACATACTACCTTTTGTGTTTTTAATTATTAAACTGAATCTTTCTGCTTCTTTTTGTGTGTCAGTGTTTTACATATATATAATATATGGATATATAGTTACTAAATATTAGTATAATCTGAATATTACACACTGGATATAAAGAAACTTGAACTCTCATTATACCCAAACTGCCTTCCCACACCTTCAGTATAAATATACTGACACATTCTTTCAGCTAAAAACAGTTATCACCCAAACGGTACTATGTCTGCAATGTCATCCAACTGTTAAGGTCAGTTCTCTCTTGCATGTGTTCAAAGACAGGCAGCTGGAGAGGTGTTGTGAGACAAAGTATGGGCAAGCTAAGTAACTAGTTCAAATTTGTATCTGTCAGCATTTTGGAAGAGGCGGCTTGTTGCTGTCTGGATTTCCAGACCTAAGACATTTGTTTATTTGTTGTGTGACACAGATAAAGGTTTACTCTTTTACTTCACATTTTATTATTTTATCTTAGAAAAGAAATTCACGTGAATGGTATCTAACAAAACAAGCTAAGATGCACAAAGAGTTAATGATTTTCCTTCTCCTTCTACCCTCACCCTGGGTAGCCAATGTTAACACTTTTCTCCTGGGTCATACAAATACATACAAGCATACATGTACATAGGATTCTTCGCATTTTTTTGCACAGAAGTGGAATTGTACCAAATCCGTCACATTTCTCATTTAACACATCACAAACATTCCTCCAGTTCATAAAACGTGGATCTAACTCATTTTATATTACAGAATTATATTCTCTAATATAATATACCACAACTGATTCAACTTGGACATTCATGGGGTATTTTGCTTGCGTATGTGTTTGTAAATCATTATAAAAGAATTCAGGGCTTCCCTGGTGGCACAGTGGTTGAGAGTCTGCCTGCCGATGCAGGGGACACGGGTTCATGCCCTGGTCCGGGAAGATCCCACATGCCGCGGAGCAGCTGGGCCCGTGAGCCATGGCCGCTGAGCCTGCGCGTCCGGAGCCTGCGCATCCGGAGCCTGCGCATCCGGAGCCTGTGCTCCGCAACGGGAGAGGCCACAACAGTGAGAGGCCTGCGTACCGCAAAAAAAAAAAAAAGAATTCAGCAATAAATACCCTTATATAAATACCTTTA
Source organism: Stenella coeruleoalba (assembly GCF_951394435.1). Taxonomy (NCBI): domain Eukaryota; kingdom Metazoa; phylum Chordata; class Mammalia; order Artiodactyla; family Delphinidae; genus Stenella; species Stenella coeruleoalba. Next base: position 28,275,373 of record NC_137149.1, on the reverse strand, counting down.
TATAATGGAGCTTTTATTTCTTATTATAAGCTAGATTTTCAAGGAGCCAATAAATATATTTATTTCTAACCGTGAAATTGATCTATTTAATATGCACTTATCTGTCCTCTAATTCTATTTGCCTGGTCTAGTTGTCTTTTCCTAGGCCAGTAACATATTGCTTGGATTGTAGAGATGACAAGTACTCATCAGTGTCTGTGTTTTCCTCGTCTTCCTGGGTACACCACTAGAAGATATTTCTCATTCTTCTTGCATTTAGGTGAGACCACATGATTAGTGACTACTCACCAAGGATGTTTAGAAAAAGTGGGACTTCTCCATCTCTTCACCAATCAGTGGATAAGCGAAAACTCTCAGGAGGAAGGAAGAGCCACAAGATAGAAAGAACACAGGTGTGCTGGTTTATCAGCGTGTTGCCTCTCAATGCCAAATCTACCTCTTTGCCCTGCTTTGCTATCCTGGAGCCAGATCGTATAAACGAATACTTCTTTGCAGATGACATGAGGTTAAGCTTGTCAGCAGAGGGTGTTAGAAGGATGCTAAGATGAAGGAGCTTCTCATCCTGGTTCCAAGGTGGGTTTTCCTACTGATGGTTGCAGCACATGGCAGCAGACAGCATGCCAGACACCTAATGGCTCTCATGCTCCCCACAAGTTGCCATGGAGCCCGAGCAGGCAGCTTCTCAGTGAGTCTTGCCAGCACAGTGGGCAGTGTCCTGCTTGCCAGCCCCAGCCTGTGACTCCTCAGCAGACCTTCCCACCTTCCAATGGGCCACAGCCATCACCTCCCCAGAGAGCTCTGATTCAGCTCTCTGGGGGTGGTGATGGGCGGCTCTCCCAAGTTTATTTCTTCCTTGGGTACTCTGCCTCAGCCCTAGAGGTAGTGGCTGCTCCTCAGATCTGCTATTCCTCTAGTCTTTAGAGTTTTCTCTACACCTTAGTAGTTATCCCCCTAGTTAACAGATCTCCAACTGAAATTGTCCTTGTTCAAATTAGTGGTACAGTTTTGGTCTCCTGACTGATATAGCATATCCCTGACTGACTGCTGGAAAAGACCCTTCTGCCCTCCCTAGCTGTTACAAGAGTATGAACTACTTGTGTTGGCTGCTAAAATTTGAGGGTTGCTGGTTATAGCAATTACACTACCTGAACAGTCAAATTACTGAACTATGGTAGCAGTTATATCCAGCAAATCAAGTACTCTAGGCTCTTCTTTTTCAAATTGGCATAGCTAATTTCAGACAATAGTACTTTGATATGAAATTTTACTTCATTTTAGCTCATTCCAGTAAAAGAAAATTCCTCCCCACTGGAAGTCTGATCGAGATGATATATTTATGAAATTTAATAATTTTAAAATAGTACTCCTTTCCCCCGGGAACACATATTATATCTCTATATTAGTTTAGACTTTATATAACATCCTCCAATAATGTTTTTAATGTTTTTCAAATAGGAAATGGCTTGCTTGTTAAATTTCTTTGATCACTATTTCAAATGAGATCTCTCTGTTTCCATTTTTAAATCCTTCTTACCAATCCAAAGAATTTCTATAGATTTTTGTACATTGATTTTTTTTTATCTAGCCAATCTGCCAAATTTTCTTTAAGTTTTAGCAATTTTTAAGAAAAGCCTTTGGATTTTTGTCATCTGAAATAGAGATAAATTGATCTAATAATTACATTGATTGTTTCACTTACTGCATTAGCTAAAACCTCTTTAAAAATGTTTACGTTGGAATGAAAGTATCCTAATATTTTTCCTGATTTTTATGAAAATGGCTTAATATTGTATCACTTATTTTGTTATTTACTGTTGGGGTCAAATTAACTTGTTCTCTTCCTGTTTACTCAGTCTTTAGATAAGAAATAGCTGCCAGGTTTTATTGTGTCTTTTTGACATTCACTGCTGTAAGCACATAGCTTTCTGTTCACTCGGTTGATGTAAGGAATTAGATTTCCTCCCAGCAACAATGGGCCACCACTAGCCACAACTCCCTTTCATAGGATCCAAGGCATATTCCTCACCTTGAAATTGTCCACACAAGACTTGGTTGGGAGGAGGAACCACAGAGCTCCAAGCGTTCTGCATAAGACCCTGCTCCCTTCCCTCAGCACTGCCAACAAAATTACAAGGGACCCAGAGCTCCAGAGTCCCAGTGAAGTCACTACACGCTCCACCCCCAAAACTCCTTGCTTCACCAAAGTAATTGTTTAAGAAACAATCCCTCAAAGGATAATATAATTAGATCTGACCATCTATATCTTCCTGAGAGACCTTTAAGGTTAATGCCATCATGTCCTATAGCCCTGGTTAACGCAGTCCCACATTCCTTAGGCTGTCTTAATTCCCAGACACTTATCCCCTCACAGCTGTATAGGTTACCTAATCTGAATCAAGCCCTTAGCCCTCACCTGATTCTCCCAGTGGGTTTCAGCTAAGGTGCTACGGGCATTTTAGTGCCGGAGCCAGAGATGCTAATGTTCTGCCATGCCCTGTACAGCATATGCACCATAATAATTATCTTGCTTAAATTTCCAAGTTTATCTGTTAAGAAACACTAAATTTTCATAAGTTTCCCCTAAAATTCCTGTCTCTCATCAGCAACAGTTTCTCTATCCTTGACCTCATCTCTGAATGTTCATTTCATCTTCCTGCTCTACGAGAAAATGGCCTGGCTACCCACTGAAGAGCTCTGCTCAAGCGGAAGCTGCTGGAGCTCCTTAAACCCCAGCCTCCTTAGTTTCAGCCTCACCCAGATGTCGTCAGTCTATGCTGCCCACTACCAAAATCCATGTCCTGTGAACTTGAAAGGGAAATAAACTTTCCATCCAGAGGCTAATTATGTTTATTTCCAGAAGAAAATCCACCTGCGCATAACATCTCCTCTCTCAGATTATGGCATTTGAGAAAGCCTTGTCTTCTTGCACAGACATTTGCCATGGTAGTAAACCCAGGCAGCAAGCCTTACGTGAAGCCTTACATTCCACCCTTCCGCCATATCTAACTTATTCTAAACTTCCTAATTTCCCTGAGCCGGTGTTGTCAGCTTCCTGGCACTGTAACTGAGCATGGCCTATGTCTCTTGATAGAGCCTTCACGTGCTCCTGTTCTGTCGCCACTACCTCTAGCTGTGGAATTGCTTAGGCCTATAAACCTACCCCCTAGGGAAAGTTTTTCCATGTGTAAAATATTTTTTTCAGCTGGAAAATAACTATCCAGTAATCCTTATCTGAAGCATCTACTGATGCCTCTGAAGTCTGTGACCCATAGAGCCTAGTGAGGAGTGAAACATTTCCCATTTGCCCATAAGCAGAGTCCTAATTAAGCATTAACCTCTCCTGACCTCCTGTTCTAGTGGTTCTTCACCTAGTACACATTATACTCACCAGATACTCTGGTTAAATTGGCTTGTGGTGAGGCCCAGGCCTCAATATTTTTTAATTCCTGTGGTGATTCTAATATGCAACCACCACTGAAAACCACTATCATGTTTTTCAGCTGAATTTGTAACAGGTCCATCTTCTTAGCTGAGTCTTTCCTACCCTTCTACAAGTAAAGCCAATGTTGTTTGTTGATTTTGAGAGCCTTCTTTTCTGTCTATCTCCCTCTGCATTCTGGTGACTGTATTGTGTTTCTCAAATACAGTACTTTAGATTTCATCTTTCAGAAAATGTGGACACTCATATTCTGGTAGTTATGGAATCAATGAGTTCTCTGTCTTCCCAAAGCACTTGTTTATGTAATTTTTATCCACCATCACTTTGGAGTCATCCACTCAGGCTTTCTCCCATCCAACCAAGATCTAACTCAACTTGATCTATTTTTAACCTAGCAGGCTGCTGGAAGATAAACCTCATCATTTCTGTGCTTCCTCTTAGATTCCACAGTTTTTGAGGCACGTTCCCACAGGACACAGCTAGTACCTGCAGAGTCACCTGCCATGACTGTTACCTTGAAACTCATCTGGATATTCTTTGAGAATTTTACACTGATCCTTCAAGTTACCTTCTCCCCAGTCTATAACCACATGGTGTAGCAATCTATGTTTAACATAATTACTTTTATGAGGAATACTAGGAAGGGTGTGTGCAAATTTAAGAGACCACCTTACATTAATCCTCTTAATCTCTCTACTGGAAGCCATCCCAGTCTACTCTCCATGATCTTCACCTTATTTCTTTGTTAAATTTCTCCGGGACAAATTCATAGTTTCTGATGAGTAACAACTAAAATCCACCCATCCTCTGACTTTTCTAGTCCCCTCTTTAAGAGAACTTATTCTTGGGCATGCTTCCTCTGGTTTTCCCCTCTTTTTCCAATTTATACTGGATTTTAATATCCTATTTTTCCCTGTTTTCCATCCCTTGTGTCTTTGTGGATCATGGCTTTCTCTTACAGAACTACCACTGTAGTGGTAAATTAAAATTCTTTTAATTTAGTCAGTCTTATTTCCTTATTTTGTTCTTTTATAATTTCCCTCTGCTCTTGTTATGATATCAATATGGTCTTGAAACATATTTTTCAAATCACTCTAGTTCATCTTTGATATTCTGAACAAAACTTGATTCCTAAAAATAGAAATCAAGACATTTTTTATAGTTTTTGTTAATAAACTTGATTTTAAAAATAGCCTAGATTCCAAAAAATACACATAAGTGAATAGTTTGATGACTTATTACAAAATAAACATACTATGCAACCATTACCCAGGGCAAAAACTAGATCACCACCAGCCACCAGACGACCTTATATTGCCACCTGCCAATCACCCCCCCCTTACTCACTATCTTGACTTCTAACACCATTCCTTATTTTCTAACTTTATACAAATTAAATTTTATAGCATGTATTTTTTTAATATTTCTGGCTTCTTTTACTCAATGTTATATTTAGAAAATGTATTCATGTTGTTGCATGTAGCAGTAATTTGGTTATTTTTATTGCTGTATAATAGTGCATTTTATAAATACACCGAGATACAGTTATACACATTTTTTATTAATGGACACTTATAATTGAAGGACAATTGCTTTTATGAGCAACTTAGAGTTTACAAATTCTATCTATAGCTATAAGAGACTACCTTGCCTTTGGACTATTACAAATAATGCTTCTTTGAATATTCTTGTACATCTCTTTTGGTTGGAATATGCATTTAATTTTGTTGAACACATACCTAAGGAGCAGAATTGCTGGTCACAGGCATGCACTGAGTCAGGATCTAGTTGGTGCAATTTCATGCACAAGACTTTGGTATACTTTGAAAAAGTTAAATAATAACTTTTTTTTACAAATACATATCCCAGAAATATATAACTGATCTAATAAAATCATATCCTGTGGAAGCAATATGATTGTTGGAAGCAATATGAATATTGTTCCCAATATTTAGGCAGAAATGTCACTAGACTTGAAAAGGCAATTAACTATACATCAACAGTTTAATAAACCCAGATTACAGAGGGCCCTAATAGTCAGGCTATGATGTTTGCACTATATTCTCTGGGGGTAATGGACACCAAACAGTGGAGTTACCTGGTCAAAGTGATACTCTAAGGAGACATTCTGACAGAACGGATAGGGTAGAATAAAGCGTAAACTTAAGTACACCATTAAAAAGCTTTCTGAGAGGGGCTTTCTTGGTGGCGCAGTGGTTGGGAGTCTGCCTGCTGATGCAGGGGACGCGGATTCGTGCCCCGGTCTGGGAGGATCCCGCATGCCCGCATGCCCGCATGCCCGCATGCCGTGGAGCGGCTGGGTCCGTAAGCCCTGGCCGCTGAGCCTGCGCGTCCGGAGCCTGTGCTCTGCAGCGGGAGAGGCCCCAGCAGTGAGAGGCCTGCATACCCCCCAAAAAAAGCTTTCTGAGAGTGATCTCCTTTTGGAGACTTTAAAAAATGGGGGAGACAAAAGGAGAGCTTTAGAAATGTCCCACCAAAAATGAATCCAGAAACTAGTCTTCCTTTATAATAGTTTCATCACATTTAAGTGCAGCAAGAATGCCACCATCAAACTTTTCCCAGGTTAAATTCATTCACAACTTCTAACCCAGATTTCAAGTTTGATTCCAACACTGTGTGACTACCTAAGACTAAACTGATTGAGTTAAAAAGGAAAAAAAAATGTTATTCTTTTAAACAATAAAGACAATTATCATAACACTTAGCAGGAAAAAAAATTACCCCTCAAAAGCACAGCAGGCATGCACAGAATTGTGCTAATGATTTTATTCATGCTAATAAAGTCACTGGGTTTCTACACTATGAGGGAGTTTCTCACATTACTCAAAATCTTGCTTTGGGTGTTTTTTGCTTGTAGAAGCCCAGGAGGTACTAGTGGAGGATAATGAATACCTTCCCACAGAGAGGGGAACAGAATCCTTGTGAGCTTTTTCAAATGCTTCCACAGAAGCACAATGCTCACCTTAGTGTTTGTCCAGTCACTATGTACATACCATTATCATTTCCAATTGGGAAACATCAACTCTAAATCATTTCTGAGAACTAGATCCAGATTAGGGCAGATGTTTTGGGTTATATTCTTTTTTAATAAATTACAAACTACAATAGTAGCCATCTGTTTTAGAAGTTTATGTTTATTGTTTTCTATGGAGTAACAAGCAAAAATAGAAACAAATAAAAGAAAACATCTGTCATGGAAAACTTTGAAAGGTGGAAAAGTTTGCTTTTAAACTAGTATCAAAATCAGCAGATCAGTCATTTTGAACAGATTTGGTTTTTTTTTTAATTGGTTATGAAATTTTTAGTTAAATTGTCTAGTTGCATTGGGATCAATTTGCCTCAGGCCGTTAAGAGCTGAAGAAGAATATTATAAAATCTTAAAATTTATATAAACTGAAATGGCTTCCCACTGACATATATATATAATGTGCTGACATATATAATAAAGATTTTACTTAAACTTCCATTTCAGATGGCATTGGGTTGGCAGCCCCACGAATTGACCTCTCACAACTTCCCATTTGAAATGTACTCATACTGACAGAAATGATATTGCTGGAATTTGGGAGGAATTTTTACAAAAAGATTGATCTAACTGGATAGAGAGAGAAATATTTGCCTACCCAAAAGGCAGCAAGAAATATATATTCTCTTTCATTGTCTTCCTGTGGACTCAGAACTCTACAGGATGTATGTTTGCTTCCAGACCATTACTACTTCACCCCTGTCATAAACAACTCACTCTTTGAGACTCATACAATTTGATTACACTCTCCATCCCTTTCTTGTTACTGTAAACAAATGAAAGGAACGCCTGTGTCATCTCTGCCACAGTCTTCCTCTCCATGTTAAATCCTGCCATCAGCCTGAAGGACTTCAGTGTTCCATCAAAACCCAGCCCTTCAGTTCCCTGGTGTACTAGTTCCAAGTAACCTTCTCTTCCACTTCCAACTCAGATACCCACAACCAGATCTGTAGCCCAGTTTTTGTCACCATCCACAACTGCTCCACCTCCAGAAACACTCATTCAGGTATCCTGCTTGCTCAGCACAGCTTCTTCTCCTTCCACCTTACTTGTTCAACATCTCCCCACAAATAGTGTTTCGGCCTCATCAGACCACTAGCCCAGGGATGTATCTACCACGGCTCTTCCAACATATAAGTAATCTCCTTTCTTTCACAGCACTCTTGCCAAATCCCAATCATCTTAAACACCTGACTTCAAAACCAAACATCTAGATTCCAAAAATAAAAACAAATAACATATTTAACAAAAAGTGTGATGGAAAGAGGAGAAAAGAGATGAAAGGCAAAGCCCTCTGCTACTCAGCTTTTTACTTTTCCCCACCTAGCCGAGCACCTTGAACGTCCATTTCCATAGAGGCTTTCTGGTTCCTGCTGGTAAATATGAGCCATACCCCCCAGCACACACCTCCTGGACAAGGAGTGCTTCCCTGGAAAGACCACACTGAGACCCGGCTCTACTGACTTAGAACAAATAAGGGTAGATAGTAAAAGATCATGAGGTGGGTAAATATCTTTCTCCAGAAATCTGCTTCAGAAAAGGCCTTTGCCTCCATGCACTGGGAGGCTGCTACCCTCCCGCAAAGGGAAGGTGGTTAACCAGCCTGGGAGCTTGTGGTTCTCAAGAGCATCTACCCAAGTGTCCCCGTTCCAGGTCCCTGGCTTTAGCGTAGATGACTAGTTAGGGCTATTAATTCAATCTCTTGTAACTCTGCCAGTCTTATAATCAAATTGCAGGCTGAATTTTCAGCTCAGGTGGCTCTCTAGTTGCAGGAGATAAGGCTCTCTTTAAATATTGCTCTGTAAGCTTTCTGGCTTTCGTGAAGTGCCCTAAGTTGGTAGGTAGGTAGTCAGTAGTCTCTGTCTGAGCCTGTCATTCTTTTTCTGTGAAACTTCTGTAGCAGTTAACAAATGAAAATCATCCCTACTGTTGTTATAATAAACATTGTCCCCCATATCTTTCAAGTGCTAAAGCTATCACATAAACCAGTGCTTCCCTTTTTTCTGTATTCCATCCTTGTTCCCTAACTACTGCAAGCAATATGAAAATTCAGTCATGTAGTAAGACAAAAAGTGAATATATCAATTTATACATAGAGATAATAATCAATTAGAAGATACAGTGGGAAAAACACTTTACTTAAAATATCAATAAAAAGAGATTTTTAAAAAATGTTTTCTATATAAATTAGTATTAGGCCCAGCTACATGCAACATAAAACCCAAATAAACAGGGCTTAGATACACAAGTGGTTATTTTTTCATATGAAAATTCCACTGGTCAGGAGCCCAAGACTAGAATAGCACTTCCACAGATCCCTAAGGGTCCTGGCTCCTTCCAGCTTTCTGCTCCAGCCATAGTGTCCCATTCTCACCAAAAGAAAGAGGAGAGTGAAGAACATGTCTTCTCCTTTAAAGAACACTCCTCAAAACTGCACATACCACCTCCATTTGTATCCCACTGTGCAAAACCTACAAGGGAAGCTATAAAATAAAGCCTTCATTCCGGGCGGCCGAGTGCCAGCTAAAATTCAGGGCTTCCACTGCAGACAAAGAAGGGGAGAAATGACATTAGGGGACAACTACAAGTCTCTGTCATACCTAGGAATGTTTAAGAAGAAATATTAAGATCTACAAAGAAATACTTTTTAACTGCCTGAGAGATACTAAAAGAGATCTGAACAAATGAAAAAGCACACCATGTTCTTGGGTAAGCAAAAAGAAATTTTACCTAGTAAAATTTACACAAAAACGTTTTAACAGCCATGAATTCTGATGCCTCAAATAGTATAACAAAACCATATATAAAACAGGACTGTTAAATATATGAGGAAATAACAGAAACACAATTATAGTAATAAATTACAACCTTTGCCAGAGCAAATAAACAAAAATAAATTTATAATTATTTTTAATAATAGAATAAATAACATCCAGATGTCAACTAAGGTCATCTTTCTGTCAAAAATAAAACTGGCAAATGCTCCCATTACATGTCAGGCAAAGGTTCAATGGCCTCCCCAAGGCTTCTAGGAAACCGCATGTCTTTCCTTCTCAGGATTCCCTCTAGTCTTGTTCCTGCCCTCTGAACCTCATTAGATTCTTGCCTCCTGTCTAGTTCTCCTTTATCCACCGTGCATAGGTCCAGACGTGGGACACAGACCCTCTTATTCATTTATCTAACAACAGCTCATAAAGGCCTTTTTTGTTTATAGTCAACCTAACTGAAAGTTTGGGCCAGTGACAAGAAAACTACTAACACATACTAGGCAGTCTGTTCTTAAAAGTTGTTAGTGTTTGGTTACTCCACTACCATAAATATCACCCATTTTTCTGGGAAATCTAGCTTCTTGCCTTGTGACCTAGCTCTGCTTCCCCCCAAGAAAACTGCCCTAACATTTTCCTATTGCTCTGTTTTCAAGTCCATTCCATTTTGCCTCATCTCAGAAAATAACTTTTACTCATTTTTTTTTTAATTAGCAAGAGCTCCAACAGATAGCTTGGGTAGAACATATCAGAAGGGTTACTGTAATTTCTATCAGACTCCGTAGAGCCGTGCCAAACAAACACAGAGTCAATATGCACTGCAGCCAGCTTGTACCTTATTACCAGAGCCGATTACGTGAATCTCCTTCCTACTCCCCATGCAGTGACTTCACATCAGTAGGCTGAAATCTGCATAGTGGATATTTACGCCCTGAAATCATCCAACACTACACATATCAGTGCTTTTGGTTTGGTTTGGGGTTGGGGTAGGGATGGGGGATTTTTGTTTGTTTGGGAGACCAGTTTACCAGCACAATACTACATACATTCTATAAAACTTTGTGTTTGATGTGCAAATAAAGATTCAAGTCTTTTGATTCCCTTCCACATGAACCAGCCTAACCCTCCAGGGCAGTAATAAGGACAGGGAGAGGACACCAAGCAACATGATGATCTCACTGCTTGGATTCCACACAGACCACAGGAACATGACACTTTGCCTGTTCTAGTCCGTAATTTTCCCCCATGCAACAATACTGAGTAGAACAATTCAAGCAACATGGACATGCAACTTTATAATATATTAACTTAATTTGTTCATTATACTGACCTGACTAGAGTTCAGACTCCAGGACAAAGAGGGGCTATTAAACCACATTCTAAAGAGAGGCTCTGGGGATCAATATCTCTCACAAGATCTAATGAAAAGCAGAAGAAAAGAGGCTATAACTCCCATCCAGGCCCATCCCCCTTCCATGCTCCCCCACCCCCAACCACCAGTATACGGAGACGACTGGAGGTAGAGAAGAGCAGGTTTTGAAGTCATTGGGCTTGCGGGGAATACAGTTAGTATTCATGGAAAATTACTTTCCTAGCCTTCAAGTCAAGATGGCAGGAGGAGATTCTCTTAGAGATTGTCAAATAGAATTTTTTAGTCCTTCCAAGAGGAGCAACTGGTCTTTTAGTTGGAGAATGACTATCTGCTAAGACTTGCTGACCTGTCCCTGTGAATTAAAGAGAGGTGATGGTAGGCTAAGGAAGAGGATGACAATGGAGAAGTCAAGACTCTTATCATTTGCTCTGCTAAGGGTGTGTGAGTTTCTCATAGGTCCAGAGAACACCAGAAAAGGAGCCAATCTTGAGATCTTTTTGCCAGTGCCCCATCCAAGAGGGCTACCCTCTAGGCTAAGGGACTCCAGAACAGGGAGGCTGTGTGATATACCACTGTAGATGAAAACTGAGCAGAAGGAATTAGAAGTGCTTGTGCCAAAGAAGATGCCCCTTGCCAGAGAAATGAGTCACAGGGAGATCTCACAGTATAGGGCAAAGAACTCACCCATGCCACTCCCTGAGAGATCAATTCTTTCAATGCCTTTCACACAAATAGACCACCATCAGCAGCCTGTTAGGATCACCCAGAGGGACAGCATAAAACAGCACAAACCAACAAAGGAAGAAGCACAACTATGCCCAATTAAAACAGGTCGACTTTTCAGCCAACCCTTTCTTCTTCTTGTCCCCAAACACAGGAGTTGGAGTCTAGTAAGGGAGTGCAATGTTAACCTCTCCACTTAAAGACCCTTGAATCATGATTTCAAGAGGTGATTTGGAATGGAAAAGCTTTAGACCAAGTATGAGGGAAATTTTAAACTTGATTGGGTTGAGTTTTTTAAATCTAAGAGTGTCCAAAGGTTATGGAATCTGTCTGTAACATCCTTAAAGAATGAAATGGAAGAGTTGATAAACATTAAAAGTGCTGATTAGAGAAAAATAAAGCTTTTCATGTTTATTCTCCACCCAGTTGAGATTCACCCCTTAATTCACCCCTTAAATTGTGCTTTTTTAGATTTACACAAAACAGAAACAAACTAAAACAAAACCTTTTTCTTTTATTTCCTTTTTTCTCTCCACCCCAATTCCCCTTCAGTGTTCCCACACTGTGACAGGACTCCCTGTCGGTTCATGCTGGTTTATGCTACTTTTCTGGTTAATACCTACAGGCTGTTGCTGATGGCCTCTTCGTGTGAAAGGCACTGAATGAGCGCATCCCTCATGGAGATCTTCTGTGTGAGTTACTCACCCTATCCTGTGGCCATCCTCTGGCATGGGAGATCAAGCCTTTACCTCCAAGTCCTTTCCTTGGCATGTCTTAATATCATGTAAGTGGTCCTAGGCTATCTCATCTGGCACCTATATAATCATTCCTTTGTGATAACTTTACTGTTAGTAGATTTGTTTCCAGTTTTGTGTAAAAGATATTGTATACTGTGGAATGAAACAGTGCAAAGAACCAAACACTTATTTTCTAGGACAGACACAAGTTGGTGCTAACTGGCTTATCTGATTTCACTTTACTTGTACTTAGAGTTCTACAGATTTTGTTTTATTTTAATGTAAGCATTTTCCCCTTCAGATAAAAGTCTACTTATTTTTAAAATATTATTTAAAATTAAATACATATTGTTGCAAACTTTGCTTCATCTTACTTCTCCACAAAGACAAGGTCTCGCTCTAATTTCTCCCTCCACTCACCCAAGTTACCACCCCCCAAACTCACTACTATTTATTTGCACAGTAATTTAGCTTTCCAAAAGTCCAGTGGTTAGATCATATGCTCTGATAAGCAAATGACCCAATGGCTTGAGTTAAACATAGAAAAATTAATAGAAGCTTTGAAAGTTCAGTCTTTTCTTTCTCTCCCACTCCAATCTCTTTTCCCAATAAAACATATACATCGCTCTTGCCTCCTCTCAGGAAGCAAAACAATGACAACTGTTTTGTTTTGGTTTAAATAAACCGCCCCTATCCAATACAATTAAGCATGCCAGAGTATGCAAATGAAGAGACGATAAGCCAAGTTTATTCTATAGACAAAGCTGAGGCTGAGGAAGTGTATCAGTACAATTATTATTTTTTTTAATATTTGAGTTTATGTCTTGGTATGTGCTCTCCCTGCCACCTCATCTGCACCAAACCCTAATGAATGACATCTGGCCTTTGAGCACATTCATATAACTTACCTGGCTTCTAAAGGTAGTTTGTATTGACCTGAAACAAACGCTGAATATATGGATGCATGTATGTATGTCTCCCACTAACAGGGAATATGTCTTCTTTTCAAGCATCCATAAAACATTTGTAAATATTGTTTGAAGAATGGGAAAACAAATCAACAGAAGATTAGAGACTACCTTAAAACCAATAAAATAAAAAAGATCATAACATGAAAAAGAAGCATTGCAAACTAATGCACATGGGGGAATTATCCAAAGATTTGGGGGAAATTATACTTTTGAGGAACAGATTAAGTTGGATCACAATTTCAAACTGTCATTCACTAATATAAATTTCATTTAAAAATGAAAGCAGAAGACAGAAATACAACTATTAAACCGATCTCAGAATAGATAAGCACTTTCTAAACGTAGACACAAATGAAAACATCATTGGGAAATGTTGTTAAACTTACCTATATAGAATTTGAAGCCCTCTGAAAGGCAAAACCTCATAAAATTATAAGATAATTCAAACTGAGAGAATTATTTATATTAATGGCAGGCATTTAATAATATTTGCAATATTAAAGACTCACTCAATTTGTAAAAAGGACTCTAAAACTTTTGAAAATGGACAAAGAATATGAAGAGAAAATTCACAGATGACATATAAATGGTTAATAAAATATTTAAGTTATTAATAAATAGACATACCGACTAAAATGGAGAGAAGGCCTTGACTGTGTTGTCCAATTGTCCTTTTCTTAAGTCAATAGTGCTACCAAGAGTGTCGTGAGAAGGGTCTCTCACACTCAGCTGGTGGGATAAACTGGTGAAAACTCTCTGGAAAATAATTAGACAACATGAACAAAGATGAGTAAACATACTGCTGTTTAACCTAAAAGAAAGAGTCTCAGATGAGAATAAAGATTTATATTGAAGAAAGTTCATGACAGGATATACATCAAAGCAAATATTAGAAACAACCTAACTTCTAATAATAGAAAAATAATTAAATAATTTTTGAAAAATATTAAAATGACATGGTAAATGTTATAATATTAGGTGTAAATGTATGGGTACTCATACATGTCAACTAATAAAAATTCTAAATCAAATTAAAAATCTCAAAGGAAGTAAAATATTGAGTATACTTAGGTAGTACAATTATAAAAGCTTTACTTTTTCTAAAAAACTGTTCAGTGTTTTCTAAATTTTGTAATAATATGTGTGTACTATAAATATTTTATAAAGTGTTGATTGAGTACTGAGTATATTTTTTTCAATGGTTTAGAAATCTCTAATGAAAACACTTAAAATATAACTTTATATCACAGTGGGTTTGTCACTACAGTCCCAGCACAGAGTTTAAACCTATTTACATCAATCTACACTGAAGTATCTATTACAAACTTAAGTGTTAGAGACAAGCAGACAGACAAGGAATATTCTTGCCCTTGACAAGTGTCCAGGCTAATGAAGAGACAGACAAGAAAGTAGACTATGAGAACACAGTGTGCTAAGTGCTGTAACTCAGATATTTACAGCATATGTGCAAGTATAGTCGAAAAATAGTGAATTCAGCCTAGAGGAAGGTGTTGGAAAGACTTTCACGAAGAAGGTCACCTTTCATCTGATTGATTCTTCTCCCTCATCTCTTTTTTTCTTCTCCCGGTATGTTAGAGACCAAGGAGATACAGTAAAGAGATGGAGTCTTCAAATTTGGAAACACAGTCATGATATGAGGGGTTCTTTAAAATCAGCTAGAGAAAGGATTATTTATTTTTACTATCTTAAATCTGAAAAATCTAAGACCCCTTCCCAATACATAGAGGAGGAAAATAACCCCCTGTGGGAACCAGAAATTGGGGGTGTCGAGGATTTTGCTGCATCTCAGGCATGGAACTGGGATCCCGGGGGGCAGGATGTTCCTCTTCAAGAAGGGTCAGGCCATCTAGCTGCAAGTCATGTGTGAGACTGACAGCCTCCAGTCATCAACTATATCAGGGTCTGTCCCAGCTTTCCAACTAACTAGGTTACTCTTTTCTGAGGGTGGAGGGGGGCTAGCCAGTGGCTGAACAAGAGAGTGATACAGGGGCTAGCTATTTCCACCCAGTGTGGGAACCCTGTACCAGGCAGTCATTGCTCTAGACCTCCCTATTGGGCGTCATCAGGTCAACATCACAGTCTGACGGCTTCCCCTTGTTCAATTCTGCCTCCATACCCACCCCTCCGCCTTCCCCTTTTGCACTTCTATTCAGTCTCCATTTCTACTTCCTAGAGAACCCACCCATCACAAGAGAGATGAGTCAAAAAGGCCCCGAGAAGTATGGGCCAAAAAAGTAACAGGGCCAGAAGGAAAAAGAAACTGGTGTCTCCTGAAATGAACTTGATCAACAGCAATATAATTTTCCTTCTGGTAATATCCTCTAGTCTATTGCAGATATTAATAAAAAGCACACAAGGGACAAGTGAGGTGACAACATGTACAGCAAAGAGGAAGAATTAGAACATTAGGGAACTCTTGCTAATGGATTGGTTTGGATGAATAAAGAAGAAAAAAATGTATACTGGGACATGGCAGAATTCAAAAGGAAAGTCAGAAGCTAGATCATGGAGAATGCTACACTCTGTGTCAAATACATGAGGATCTTTCCTTCCAACTTTCTTAAATACCTTTTTTTTTTTAACTTCCATCATTTTTATAGTCTTATGCAAGGACAATGGAATTACAACGTGAAAATCTTCAGTGAAATTTATTGACGTTATCATACTTTCACTGAATATTAAAAATAAACTTAAAATCAAATATCAGATATCAAATAATCCTTTCCAAGGATTTCTAGAATATCTACTTATCCTTATGTCTGGCATAATACTTCATAGGCGCATATTAAACTGTTTATTCCAGTGATCACAAAACAGGTGGCAATTTAAGCATATATAAGATTTAGTTAGGATATGAGTTTAAAGGTTTTTATCACCAGTGTGCTCTCAGACAATAACAGTTTCTCTGTGATGTGGTCTCTCTCAGATCAGAGTTTCCAGGTGTCTTTACAAAACTATATGTAACCATCTATCCAGAGAGCTCTTCTTTTCTGTGACAAAATTTTGCCTTTCAGATGTGTCACAATCACTTAACCATGACTCACAACCACTTTTCGTGGACACCTCCATCAAATTGATTGTTGTTTACAAGGCCTTGGAACCAGGCTAGTTCCTCACAGCCTTTACCTCACTGTTATCTATCACACAAAAGCAAGACAGAAACTACATAAATTCATTTTGTTTCAAGTGTTACAAAGGACAGAAGAGCTCACATCGTCCATAAGGTATTTTCTTAACTGCGTATTTCCAGTGATATCCCATGGTCCTCACTGGTTGACATTTCTTTATAAAACACTCCTAATATAGATGTCTGTGTCCAAGTAATGATTCAAGTGGGCTTAAGTTGAGAATTGCTTGAAAGCAGGGGTTTTGTCTTATCATTCTCTGTATCTGTGGTATACCTAAGGCAACCAGTAGGTAGCAATTTCTGATTTCCATTTCAGCTTTGCAAACCAGAAATATCTCCTCTGAAAGTAGGAGAACGTTCATCTGAACATTCATTGTTCCAATGGCAATGCTCATGAGCTAAAAATAGAACTTAAAAAGAAAAAAAAAAGAGCTTAGTAAATTACATTTTTAGTAAAGATTTTTATAAAGTAAATGACCCATAAGAATCCATCCTCAGTGGCTTTCTCTCATCCACTCATACATGGTTAGCCTCTGCAAAGCCTGATGTGTCACTGGCCTAGCATGAACTTCATAAAGTATGGGTAGCTATCATCTGTAAATACACTGCACTTCCCCATAATTAATGTCTCTGACACTAATGAAAGTTTTGCGGCTGTGCATGTTTATTACCAAACAGGTTTAAAATGTCAGCCTTGATTGATTTTCTACCTAACTCATTTTATAGCATGTTTTATGCCTCCATAAGGATTATCATCAATTCAGCCAATATGAACAATAATAAATAAATAAAAGAAACTGAAATGGATAAGTTTAAACAAAATTGCCAAAGACAATGAAAGTTAAAGATGTAAATGCCACTTTAGTTGCCTTCCTTTTCTGCTTCTCTGCCCACTTCTCTCCTTTCTCCGAGGCTTTCTATGAAGTTTACTAAACAGATTAATGCAATAATGGTCTGACTCTTGCTCTTCAGCAGCCTGAGCATGAATTACAGTTGTGCAAATTTTTAAAAGGCTTTATCTGAGAAATTAGCTAAAGCAGAGATACAAAATTTTAAAAAATAATAATTTTTAGAAAAACAGACAAATAAAGGTAGCACTTAACCATCTAAGGAAATTACAAAATTAGTAGATTATTTGATATTTTTTTCATATTCTTTAATCAACAACATGACAGTTAGCTACAAACATGCAGGCTACTTTTGATCAAAGTGCAGAGTAAAAATTTAGTTTAATTTGAAACAAGAAGTGTTTATTTGAGAAATCATCTTGTTAAATTCACCAGAATTTAATGAAAATTGTGAAATATTCTAGTTTGCCTTTGACATTTTTTCCAATTCAAGAAAGTCTTCTGTTTTCATCTCCCTTTGATCTTTTGCTCCCTTTAAAACAAATTTTTATGTTTTCTTATTACTGAAATAGTGTATGTTCTTTAGACAACATTTTACATGAGAAAGTGCTGTGTATCTCTGTGTTACCACTTACCAATCATATTGACACATTTATACGACTCCCTCCCAGAACATAAGTCCTTCTAGCCAGAAACAGAAACTTTGAACCCCAGAGCCTTAAATAGTAAACAGCACATCTCAGAGGCTCAATATATGTTTTTTGTTAAAGTAAGCAAATAAAAAATTTCCACAAGTTTACCACTAAGAATTTTTTACTTATATTTTTCTGTATTTCTTTCCAATTTTTTTACTCTGTTCTTTTGGGATCATTTTTCTAAGTTGGAAAATAATTCTAAAAAATTTTGACAAGAGAACTCTAATATTCAAAAAGCCCTCAAAAGTCAAACAAATAAATCTCAAGTGGTAGAAATGAAGGCCCTATAAAAGGAAGACATTCCAGAAAGCCAGAGCACATACTGTCATTTCTAAAATTGTGACACCCACTACTCCACTTCCTTGTAATGTTAACCCTCTGCTGTTAAGGTAAGGAATCAAGATTTTCACTATAAGAGAAAAGTGATACAATGTATAATTCAGGAAGGTAAGAAAAAGCCATGTAATATTAAATGTGAATTGGAAGTATCACTATGAGCTTGAGGCTTTTTATATGTGTTTTCTAGCTCTATACACTGTGTGGATGTAGAAACAATGACATCGCTGTAACAATGAGCACATTTTGTGCCCAGGTCTTTTATTCTAAGCACCATTCTCCACTAAAAGAAACCAGAGAAACTTGGAGAAATGCTTATTCCAGGTATAAGTCAGGGAAAATACAAAGTAGAATCAGAAATCTTGTTGCACTAGTAAAAGAAATAAAAGTGCCCAAAGACTAGTGGGGCTGTATTAGTTACCTGTAGCTGTAAAACAAATTACTCCCAAACTTACAGCCTTAAAACAATAAATATTTATAATCTCCCAGCTCTGTGGGTCAAAAATATGAGGGTGGCTTAGTTGGGTTGTCTGACTCAGGGTTTCTCACAAGGCTGCAATGAAGTTGTCAGCCAGGCTGCAGTCCTCTCAAGTTCATCTGGGAGAGGATTCACTTCTAAACTCACTCATGTGGCTGTTGACAATATTTGTTTCCTCATGAGCTGTTATACTGAAAGCGTAGTTCCTTGCTGGCTGTTGATCAGAAGGCTCCCTCAATTTCTAGCCATGTGGGCTTCCTCATAGGAAAGCGAACACATTGTGTCTGGCTTCCATTAGCATTAGCAGACAAGAGAGTTAGGATACCAAGACAGAAGCCACAGGCTTTTCATAACCTAATCTCAGACATGACATATCATCACTTTTGCCCTATCCTATTTGTTAGAAGTGAGTCACTAGGTCAAAGGACACTAAAGGGGAAGGATTATATAAGGGCATGAATATTAGGAAGCAAGGATCGTTGGGAGCCATTCTAATGGCTGCCTATCACACAGATCATGTCAGAGGTCAAAGGAACAAGTCTGAATGGGCTCCAATTGAACTGGCTATTTAGGACAATTTGATCACCAATAAAAATAACTATAATGATGTATTATGATACAATGAATTTTTAAAAATACTATGAGTCTATAGCTATTAGAAAAAGTGGAGGAAAAATTTTAAGTGAGGGAAATGTATTATTTGGACTCAGATTGCCATTTTAAATAGAAAATCTATATTTCCTTTTTGAAAACTCACAAATTATCTTTCACAATTCTATATTTCACCCAGTCTCCATGGAAAGTTTACACATATACTTGATCCAATAAAAATTTTGGTTCGTCTCTAAAAAAACAAAGAAAAGTACAGATGGAAAGTGGAAGGGAAGAACAGTCTTATTTATTAAAGAGTGCCATTTAATAAATACAGAAGAAATGACAGAATTAGAAAATCACTATTTTGTAAACCTCAACCCCAAAGTAATAAATGATTCCAGCAAGGGTTATCAAAATGAGCTAAAACCATTGGGTGAAATGTAGTCATATAACAGTATAGTCACATAGTGCCAAAATTTCATCTAACAGAAGATGAAATATTAATAGATTATTAAAAATTAATAGATTAGTAATGATAATAGAGTAAATATTAATTAATAAGAGCAAAAAACATGCCTTTTTCAATACCAATACTGATGGTTAGCATCTTAGCCAATCACTAATAGTGGACAACCTTGTATTATATGCCTCCTGATATAATGTTATGCAAAATATGGATCATCACCTGTGAAATCTTCTTGCCATAAATGTTTGAACTTAATCTAGTCAAGCTTTTAAACCAAACATCCAAATTACAGGAAATACAGGGGATAGAGGAACAAGTTAAACAAAACCAATGAGGAAGCAACCAGACAAATCTAGAATGTGTGACATCCAAGAGAAAATCACCCTGGACTCTGCAAAAGTCACTGGCATGGGATAAAAATAAAGAATGGAGTCCAGTTCTAGATAAATCTAAACAGAGATCAAAACCAAATGCACTATGTGAACCCTGACTGGACTGTGCATAGGAAAAAATAAATTGCTTAGGTCTCTGGGGGATGCCATCCAAAGAGGTCACAAACACATAGTCCTAGGATATAAAATACAGTTTATTGAGTGAACAGTTTAAATCAGAGAAATAATAGAATGCATGTATTCCCCATAATGCTTATAATCTCACAATTTAGGTTTTGCGTAGTTGACCTCTAAATGCCTGGCCTATGTGCAGTAGAGAGGGGCCCTTCTCTACTGGTAAGGCTGTACATATTTACAGTGTGGAAGGAATGATCTATGGAACTATGCAACACTGGAAGTTCTCAACATGAGGAAATGGTTTCACTAGAAATATGGAGCCCCGAGGGTCCAGGGGTTGGTATCAGCCTCTTCTTCCATGGAACTAACTTAGACTTACTGAGAAGTTCCTTGCTAAGCTACTACAAAGAATTTCCAAGAGCACTGGGAGATCTCACTGGCAGACAACTAGAGAAATTTTTAAACAAACTAGATATTAATTAAAATTGTTGAATTGCTGTAAATTTTCTTAAGTGTGATAACAGCTTTGTGGTTATGTATGAGAAAGTCCTCTATTCTTAGAAAGTACGTGCTGAAGTAACCACAGGCAAAATGTCATGATATCTAAAACTTACTCTCAAATAGACTTTTTAAAATAGTGGGTATGTAGAAAACTAGTGAAACAGAGAGACAGAGAAAGAAAGAGAAATAAAATGTGGCAAAATATTACCAATCACAGAATCTAGGTAAGGGGTATTGAGTGTTCATTGTGCTACCGTTTATACTTCCCTGGAGTCTTGAAATTCTCCAAAATAAAAAGTTGAAGGAAGATGAGGATTGTCTTAATTCTTGAGTAAATTAGAAGTAAATTTGCAAACAATATGAAAACATGCTTTTTAGTTCTTCTCCTTTTGTGATTAAAAAAATTAGTAATCTAGATTTAGAAGCTAGACTGCTGACTGCAAATAACTGACCTAGGAAACTGGATTAAATTATTCAAGACAAGTTTGTTCCTAGAACACTGAAATGAGGATATGGCAAATAATATGCTCATGGGAAATTATTTCCTAGGTCATTTTGAATCTCTTCTTGTTATTTCTAATTTAAAATGTATCTATTATACATAGTTGGCATATTGGCTATTTGGTTGCCTAGCTGTGATATTAGTCCAGCAAAACTTGAACACTATATTGAAAAGTATTTCTCTTAACTATAATAATGTTTATTCCTCTAATATAGTATCCCTTACTTTCTATTTATTGCTAAGCCATCATTTGTTAAACTAAGGTTTCTTGTTAAATAACGTAAGATACTGGTCCAAGAAACTAATTAAGGAAATAAAAGAAGAATGTTTCACTTGCTGCTGTTTTCTAGCTTTCTATAAATATTTCTGCAGTACCTGTGATTAAAGCAGATTTTATTGTCCTATCTAACTTCTCCACCATGACCTTCTTCTCCCTATTGTCTAATAAACATCTGCTTCAATTGAATATTTCAGCTGCCTGAGAAATAAAAATCACATTTTCCCTCTCATTCTTTCTCTGATATTCATTGTGTGATTCCCGTCTACCTCTAAATCATTAGATGGTACTCAACACTAAAACTAGAAGAAAAGGCTCATTAGAATTAAACTTGATTATACATGTGAAGCTCAGTAAGGCAGTATTAGATACTGGAGCAAGATACCTACATTTATTTCTTCACTGTGAGAATGTTAATAAATCTAAAAATCTGAGTTCCTGGAACAGGAAACTAGTTTAACAGTTTATCATCACAGCCTTCAGAGAATAGCAGTACAAGTTTTTCTGTGTAAGTGGACACAAGTAGAAAATATGGATTTGTTTTAAACTATTTTGCCAAATCACTCTAAAATTAACAAAACATAAATTATAAAAATTAACATATATGAGTTTACATCTAATGATACAAAATTTAAGAGAAATTTTTTCTTAAAGTAGGAGAATAGATGTTGGTATTATAGAGAACTGTTATGACTATGTCTTTGGCACTATTCAAACAGTGCATGTTATTTAACATCTGCACTTGAGTTTCCTAATCTGTAGAATGTATAGTAATTTCATTGTGTTATTGGGGAGAATAAATGAACAAATGTATATAAAATGCTCGGTACAGAGCAAACCCTCAGCAAATGCTAGTTTTCTACCACAGTAATTCCCCAAAATGATTCACCAATACTGCATCTTTCTTAACACAAACAGTATCTCAATAATTGTGGTGAACAACCAATTTTCCAATTATATTTATAACTAAATTTGACTTCCAAAATTAAGTCTGGTTACAAACATGGGTATGACTTTTTTTCTTTTTTTTAAGAAAAACCAAAAGGGTTTTTTGAGATGGTCTCTTAGGACATAGGATTTCAATATTCCTCAATTTTTTTCTAAAGAAGATTCTCCAAATATAAAGAACATTAACATATGGTTCACAGTAGTAATCCGATTAAAATTTCAGAATTTGTAAATTATTATTTCTCAAAGAGATAGCTGATTATATCACAACTAAATGGAAACAGAACTAGATTATGAGACTCAGTAAAGTGCATTGTGGGAAAATGAAAAGACTACTGATCAAAGGAGGGTTCCTCCTCACAGAAAAACCAAGCTAAAGGGTCTCAGAGGGCTGGTCCTTCTGTTTACATCACATTAATCAAGGTCGCAAGTCACTGTGTTTACAATCTTCTTAAAAGGAAGACAGGAGAGCAGTGCTTTGAGAGTATGCATTTCTCCTTAAGGATGCATTATCTTTCTCATTAGTTTCCACATCCTCTGGAGAAAGAAGTAAAGTCAAAAATTTGCTTCAAATTTAAACCTATAAATTTGTCAATGTGAATTGCTGCTTTCTTCCCAAAGGCATTTGAAACAATTTACTTTTCATATTCGTCACAAGCTAAATATGATCCCAGCCTTCTCTTAAAAAAGGACTCTTAAGGCTGAGAGAATACAGGTATGTGGTTCCCCCCAGCGGCCACTGAGAACGTCAGCCCAGTTCAGAGACACAGTGAGGGGAAAGTGATGCTTTGAATTACCGCCAGCAAAAGCCCGTTGTCCAATCTTCTTCACCACCTGGTAACAGCTGGTGTGTATGTAAAGACGAGATGAAAAACGGATAGAGGTCAAATCCAGGAGGACTTCCCTTGTATAGCAAATCAATTTAAGGCAACGAAAGTACCAGGATAAAATTTCCAAGAACTTCTGAAGCTTAAAAACCATGGCTAAACTTTAGGGAGAAGAGACGGCAAGGAAGAAGATAGGAGCAAGGCTTCATTCACTTCACATAGCATCTCGTTAATAGTTTCAGATTTAGAAAAGTAGAAGAACTTTTCCCCTGTAACACCAGGGGAAAAGCTAATACCAGACTATTCCCAAACTGACAAGTAATTTGGAATGGAAACCGACACAATAAAAAATTCTTAATGTACAGAATATATTCCAGCTGAGAGTCTTCAATATCAGCAACTCCCAAAGGTTCCAGGCAGTCATTTGGCGATTGATAGCACCAAAACTTCTCAGCCTTGACCCAGGTTTCAACCATGTCCCACATACAACATTGCCTTGGTTCTCTTGAGGGTTCAGCCTTCATAGCAGCCTTTAAATTCAAAGCATAGTTTCTGAGAAGGGAAAATACTTTGGAACAAAGATGAGAAGATATATTTGCCTTCCAAATTTATAAGCCTCTATATTCACCAGCACCAGTCAGCCCACAAGCACTATGCACAGACAATTCACAACAAGTTAAGAGCTGGGGAGGGATGCTAGGCTAACCCCTCCTACCAACAAGCCTGACTCATGAATTCTTATAAGTTGTCCCCCCTCTTAAATGCGTCTCCTTAACTAATGCATGCGTAAACCTCTCCCTGCCTTTCTCCCTTTTCTGATCCCTTTCTCTTTCTGTTTTTACCTCTCTCTGGCCTCTCCTCCCTAATACAGCCACCTGTACCAGGTCAATTTGCCCTGCCTCCAAATACTGTTCTTTTCTAGGTTTCGAGATTGACTCCTCTCTGACTTTTGTTTCCCTTAATCTTCTTCTAATGAATTTTCCTCAGCCTCCTGCTATTACTAACATGGGAAGCAGTCTGTTAAGGGATAAATTACTGAAGAGGCTCAACTACAAAGCACTATAGAGTCATAGAGCTTAGAGCCCCAAAGGGTCTCAAAATATAATGTGACAGAGCTTTCAGCTTACAGGCTGTTAAGGTGCCTCTTTGAATTTTCCAGATGCTGAAATTGAGGCTTAAAGCAGGTAACTGTCTTGCCTGCTGACAATTACCTGGAATTTTCAGCTTCTTAAGACAGAATATTTACCATTATAAACATTACCTCTTACGCATAACAACATGGAACAACTTTTGAGGAAAGGGTTAGGTTTATCGTACTATGTGAGCATTGCCACTTAAATAAAAAGCCACCTGACAATACTTATATTTGAATTCCAGTACTAGAAACAATCTATTTTTTAATTACAACTACTTTGTCTTCTACATTCTTCTTTTTCTCCTTCACTTCAATATGAATAATTAACCCTTTTTTTGATAAATGCCTGTTTCCCGGTTATTGTGTATGAATACATATATGTTCTCATTTTAAGGTATATTGTTTTCACCTGCCAGCTGTCATGAAGAATTGCATCTGCCAAAAATGAGCCTTCCTTGTAGTTTTTTACGTTTTGTTTTGCCCACGAAGGTTAATTGCAGTTCTGCTTCCATAGCTTCCCTACTGCTGTGGAGTTAACCATGGGTTTTCTGCACTGGGGAAGGTTTATCAAAGGTCTGCAATCCAAAACAAGGGCAACAATAAATACCAATTAGACCCAGGCCCTCTGCTCCCACTGCCTTCACAGGTTAAAGCAGCAAACCCAGCATTTGACCTCAGTGAGACTGGACTCTACTACAGTCCCTGGGGAGGGTGGCTGAGGGACCTGTTGCCAATGTAGCTTTTGGATCACAAGTTTTCCTTCCTGATTGAGATGATGTAGAGGCACTGGTGAGCAGCATTCCTGCTCTGTACCTTCTCGAAGCAGCTTCTCTTGGGAGTCTGCAATTGTATCAGGCCCTAACTAATCTGTTAGGAGTAAGTGACATGTGAAACTGTCACCTGAAGTTTATTTTGTCACAGGCTAATAATTCAAGAAATTGATGATTGTGAGATAAGGAACATCCAGTGCAAATTAAAAACTACATATACTTTCCAACTTTGACAGAAATATGCATTTCTCACCTGTCTTGTATATTTCCCTTTATAAAATTACTCACTTTCTAAAATAGAAAATATAAATATAGCTCTCTAAAAACATATAAAGATGTAGAGCTATATAAACTGTTCTATCACATCAGGAAGATGGGATTCCTTTAAAACAGTAAACAGAAAGTCACTAGTAATTTAACAAAATCTTTGGAACATCAACACAAATACTAGCTACAGTGACCTCTAGTGTTCTTAAGGCTAAACAATCAACAGTTATAAAAACAGCTGCTTGCCCCATTCATTGTGGTTAGCAAATATCAAGTCAAATTGTAATTTCTGAAAATAAAAGAGATCTCACTAGTAAGTCTGGCTTTACGAATTACCATCTCCATGGAAGGAAAATATGACAATAAAATTAAAGAATTTTTAACTATTAACATTGCACCATTCTAATGATTATCTTTTTCATTTTTGTCTTTAACTTTCTAGTCATTGTTCACATGTATACATATTAATACATTCAACATTATATATTTTATCCCATATAGTATGGTAATCAATTTTTGGTAATTTTAGAAAAAATATCTTATTTTCTTGACTCTCAACTTGGAAATCAGGAGTTATAAACAGAGATATCAAAGGTTTTATCACTGGAAATGTGTTAGGTGCTGCCTTTACATTTAAGTGCTTTTTGTGACACGATTTTACTTCCATCTCCCAAAATATAGGTCCTATCTTCCACAAAGGAGTTAACTAAATATCAAAATCAGGTAATTAGAATATAGAGAACAAATACTTAAGAGTAAATTTCTAAGCTACAGGATGCCTGTAATTCTGTTGTTCGGATTCTCTTTCCTGCAGGAATGACAAATCAATCCATTTATATAGCAGTTTGCCCTAAGAGGAACATGGTATGCAAAACAGAATTTGTTTAACTATGATATGCATTATAATTTTAGTTCTAATAACCTGGTAAAAACTCTTGCAATCTACACTTTTTCAGAAAACCAAGTTCTATCTCCACAGGTCCTACAAATTGATAAGCAAGGGTTCAAACTACAGGAATAAGGGATTTACATTTCTCTTCTAATGAATCTCATCCTCCAAAAAGCAACAGTGACTGAAAACAAACATTTTTAGAATGTCTTCATTTGTGTCTTTCATTGGTTCATAGGACAGCCCTCTCGTCTCATCCATCCAGTAAAGCGGCAGGCACAGTGAGCTCAGAATAAAATAGTTAAGTGACAATGATATGTGAGCTGGGCCCCAGGAAACTATGGAAAGGCCACAGCTCATCTTTTTAAGAAGTCACTCAAATCATTAGCTCATATTTCATGAAATATTGCATTTTCATCTTATCTTTTCTGCTCCTGTTATGAATGAAGACCAACAGTCAAGAAAAATGAAAGACTAGAAATAATTCACCTTAAACTGAAGTTAGGACTGCTTTTTATGCATGACTGCTTCCAACTATGTATGTCATTTAGCCATCAAGTCACTGAACCAAAGTTGATTTTTATTATTTAGGTTTATAGGGATTTTTTTAAAAAGAGGGAATGAATTTGTATGTAGGTAGTTGGGGAAGCTTTTAAAAGATACATAAACTAAAGGTGAGTTCGACACTCTAATAAAGGGACATAGAAGTTGAGATGCTGAATCACCAGGAAAATTAAAGTCAAAAGTTAGAGAAAGATTAGCTTTCCTCTTCCCCTCTTTTAAGTTGACAAGTAAAGATCAGAGTGATGCAAGAGCTAAGAAAAAACACTTGAGGATTATATGGGGACAATAAAGTTTCAAGTGCTTCCCCAAAGGGCTGACCATGAGGATGTAGCCCAGAGAAGTAGAACACTGAACTCATGATGATACCAGAAACTCCGGAAGGGAAATTAGATCAAAGACATTTTCTATATATTCAGAAACCCCAAATATAAGGAAGAGCGTCCATAATATCGTGATATTAAGGTCTATGGGAATTTTCTCCTTCTACATCATTTATTAACTTGATGCTTGTTATATTAGACCTCTTTTTTAATGAACTTGTAACAAGAATTCAAGAAATAAAAAGGTAAAAGTAAAATCTGTTCACTTACACGCAAAAATTAGGATAAATCTGTGCCAAGAAGATATTTCTGAGCTAAGAGATCTTAAGACCTTCCTGAGTCTCATAAAAAGTAACAATTTTATACAATTTTACCTTCTTCCCCAAAAGGTAATAACTCCTTAAGTTGTTTAGGTTAACTTTTAAATTACTTCTGTAACCCTGAGTGTCCATTTATTGTATATTTAGCCATTTTAATTAATATTATAAAATATATACTAAAAATTGCAAAAAATTGATTAAAAAAATTTAAAAAGACACAAATAAATGGAAACATATCCCATGTTCATGAATTGGAAGACTTAATATTGTTAAAATGCCCATATTACTCAAAGCAATCTACAGATTCAATGCAGTCCCTATCAAAATCCCAATGGCATTTTTAACAAAAAGAGGCAAAAACAATTCTACAATTTACATGGAGCCATGAAAGACCATGAATAACTAAATTAATCATGAGCATGAAGAACAAAGCTGGAGGCATCACACTGCCTGATTTCAAAATATATTACAAAGCTACAGTAATCAAAACATTATAGTACTGGCATAAAGACAGACAGACAAACCAATAGTATAAAAAGACCAGAAGGGCTTCCCTGGTGGCGCAGTGGTTGAGAGTCTGCCTGCCGATGCAGGGGACACGGGTTCGTGCCCCAGTCCGGGAGGATCCCACATGCCGTGGAGTGGCTGGGCCCGTGAGCCGTGGCCGCTGAGCCTGCACGTCCGGAGCCTGTTGCTCCAGAACGGGAGAGGTCACAACAGTGAGAGGCCCGCGTACCACAAAAAAAAAAAAAAAAAGACCAGAAAAAAGTCCATGCATATACCGTCGACTGACCTTTGACAAGGGTGCCAAGAATACACAGTGGGGACAGTCTCTTCAAAAAATGGTGTTGGGAAAACTAGATATCCACATGCAAAAGAATGAAATTGGACCTTTATCTTACACCACACACACACACACACACACACACACACACAAATTCAAAATGGAATGAAGACTTAAATGTAAGATCTAAAACTGTAAAACTCTTAGAAGAAAAACAAGAGAAAAGCTTCATGTCATTGTCTTGACAATAATTTCACAGATACAATATGAAAAGCACAGGCAACAGAAGTAAAATTAGACAATTGGGACTACATCAAACTAAAAAGCTTTGCACAGCAAAGGAAACAATCAACGGAGTGAAAAGGTAACCTATGGAATGGAAAAAAATATTTGAAAAACACATATTGGATAAGGGATTAATCTCCAAAATATATAAGAAACTCTTAAAATTCAATACAAAAAAATAATAACCCAATTTAAAAATGGGCTAAGGACTTTTTAATTTTTTTAATTTAATTTTATTTATTTTTTTATACAGCAGGTTCTTATTAGTCATCAGTTTTATACACATCAGTGTAAACATGTCAATACCAATCACCCAATTCATCACACCACCAGCACCACCACCCGTGGCTTTCCCCCCTTGGTGTCCAGACGTTTGTTCTCTATATCTGTGTCTCAATTTCTGCCCTGCAGACCAGTTCTTCTGTACCATTTTTCTAGGTTCCACACACATGTGTTAATATATGATATTTGTTTTTCTCTTTCTGACTGACTTCACTCTGTATGAGTCTCTAGATCCATCCACGTCTAAACAAATGACCCAATTTCGTTCCTTTTTATGGCTGAGTAATATCCCATTGTATATATGTACCACATCTTCTTCATCCATTCATCTGTCGATGGGCATTTAGGTTGCTTCCATGATCTGGCTATTGTAAATAGTGCTGCAATGAACGTTGGGGTGTGTGTGTCTTTTTGAATTATGGTTTTCTCTGGATATATGCCCTGTAGTGGGATTGCTGGATCATATGGTAATTCTATTTTTAGTTTTTTAAGGAATCTCCATACTGTTCTCCATAGTGGCTTTATCAATTTACATTCCTACCAACAGTGCAGGAGGGTTCCCTTTTCTCCACACCCCTCCAGCATCTGTTGTTTGTAGATGTTCTGATGATGCCCATTCTAACTGGTGTGAGGTGATACCTCATTGTAGTTCTTGTTTGCATTTCTCTAATAATTAGTGATGTTGTGCAGCTTTTCATGTGCTTCTTGGCCATCTGTATGTCTTCTTTGGAGAAATGTCTATTTAGGTTTTCTGCCCATTTTTGGATTGGGTTGTTTGTTCTTTTAATATTGAGCTGCATGAGCTGTTTATATATTTTGGAGATTAAACCTTTGTCTGTTGATTCGTTTGCAAACATTTTCTCCCATTCTGAAGGTTTTCTTTTCGTCTTCTTTATGGTTTCCTTTGCTGTGCAAAAGCTTTGAAGTTTCATTAGGTCCCATTTGCTTTTATTTTTGTTTTTATTTCCATTACTCTAGGAGGTGGATCAAAAAAGATCTAGCTGTGACTTATGTCAAAGAGTGTTCTTCCTATGTTTTCTTCTAAGAGTTTTATAGTGTCCGGTCTCACATTTAGGTCTCGAATCCATTTTGAGTTTATTTTTGTGTATGGTGTTAGGGAGTGTTTTAATTTCATTCTTTTAAATATAGCTATCCAGTTTTCCCAGCACCACTTATTGAAGAGACTGTCTTTTCTCCATTGTCTATCCTTGCCTCCTTTGTCATAGATTAGTTGACCATAGGTGCGTGGGTTTATCTCTGGGCTCTCTATCTTGTTCCATTGATCTATGTTTCTGTTTTTGTGCCAGTACCACACTGTCTTGATTACTGTAGCTTTGTAGTATACTCTGAAGTCCTGATTCCTCCAGCTCCATTTTTTTCCCTCAAGACTGCTTTGGCTATTCGGGGTCTTTTGTGCCATTGGTAATTTGATAGAGATTGCACTGAATCTGCAGATTGCTTTGGGTAGTACAGTCATTTTCACAAAATTGATTCTTCCAATCCAAGAACATGATATATCTCTCCATCTGTTGGTATCATCTTTAATTTCTTTCATCGGTGTCTTATACTTTTCTGCATACAGATCTTTTGTCTCCCTAGGTAGGTTTTTTCCTAGGTATTTAATTCTTTTTGTTGCAATGGTGAATGGGAGTGTATCCTTCATTTCTCTTTCAGATTTTTCATCATTAGTGTATAGGAACGCAAAAGATTTCTGTGCATTAATTTTGTATCCTGCAACTTTACCAAATTCATTGATTAGCTGTAGTACTTTTCTGGTGGCATCTTTAGGATTCTCTATGTATAGTATCATGTCATCTGCAAAGAGTGTCATTTTCTTTTTTTGTAGTATCTTTGTCTGGTTTTGGTATCAGGGTGATGGTGGCCTCATAGAATGAGTTTGGGAGTGTTCCTTCCTCTGCAATTTTTTGGAAGAGTTTGAGAAAGACAGGTGTGAGCTCTTCTCTAAATGTTTGATAGAATTCACATGTGAAGCCATCTGGTCCTGGACTTTTGTTTGTTGGAAGACTTTTAATCACAGTTTCAATTTCATTCCTTGTGATTGGTCTGTTCATATTTTCTATTTCTTCCTGGTTCAGTCTTGGAAGTTTATACCTTTCTAAGAATGTGTCCATTTCTTCCAGGTTGTCCATTTTACTGGCATAGAGTTGCTTGTAGTAGTCTCTTAGGATGCTTTGTATTTCTGCGGTGTCTGTTGTAACTTCTCCTTTTTCATTTCTAATGTTACTGATTTGAGTCCTCTCCCTCTTCTTCTTCATGAGTCTTGATAATGGTTTATCAATTTTGTTTATCTTCTGAAAGAACCAGGTTTTAGTTTTATTGATCTTTGCTATTGTTTTCTTTGTTTCTATTTCATTTATTTCTGCTCTCATCTTTATGATTTCTTTCCTTCTGCTAACTTTGGGTTTTGTTTGTTCTTCTTTCTCTAGTTCCTTTAGGTGTAAGGTTAGATTGTTTGAGATTTTTCTTGTTTCGTGAGGTAGGCTTGTATAGGTATAAACTTCCCTCTTAGAACTGCTTTTGCTGCATCCCATAGGTTTTGGATCGTCGTGTTTTCATTGTTACTTGTCTTTAGGTATTTTTTGATTTCCTCTTTGATTTCTTCAGTGATCTCTTGGTTATTTAGTAACGTATTATTTAGCCTCCATGTGTTTGTGTTTTTTACGTTTTTTCCCTGTAATTGATTTCTAATCTCATGGTGTTGTGGTCAGAAAAGATGCTTGATATGATTTCAATTTTCTTAAATTTACTTAGGTTTGATTTGTAACCCAAGATGTGATCTATCCTGGAGAATGTTCCGTGCACACTTGAGAAGAAAGTGTAATCTGCTGTTTTTGGATGGAACATCCTATAATTATCAATTCAACCTATCAGGTCTATTGTGTCATTTAAAGCTTGTGTTTCCTTATTAATTTTCCGTTTGGATGATCTGTCCATTGGCGTAAGTGAGGTGTTAAAGTCCCCCACTATTATTGTGTTACTGCTGATTTCCTCTTTTATAGCTGTTAACAGTTGCCTCATGTATTGAGGTGCTCCTATGTTGGGTGCATATATATTTATAATTGTTATATCTTCTTCTTGGATTGATCCCTTGATCATTATGTAGTGTCCTTCCTTGTCTCTTGTAACATTCTTTATTTTAAAGTCTATTTTATCTGATATGAGTATTGCTACTTCAGCTTTCTTTTGATTTCCATTTGCATGGAATATCTTTTTCCATCCCTTCACTTTCAGTCTGAATGTGTCCGTAGGTCTGAAGTGGGTCTCTTTTAGACAGCATATAGATGGGTCTTGTTTTTGTATCCATTCAGCAAGCCTGTGTTTTTTGGTTGGAGCATTTAATCCATTCACATGTAAGGTAATTATCAATATGTATGTTCCTATGACCATTTTCTTAATTGTTTGGGGTTTTTGCAGGTCCTTTTCTTCTCTTGTGTTTCCCACTTAGAGAAGTTCTGTTAGCATTTGTTGTAGAGGTGACTTGGTGGTGCTGAATTCTCTTAGTTTTTGCTTGTCTGTAAAGCTTTTGATTTCTCCATCAAATCTGAATGAGATCCTTGCTGGGTAGAGTAATCTTGGTTGTAGGTTCTTTCCTTTCATGACTTTAAGTATATCATGCCACTCCCTTCTGGCTTATAGAGTTTCTGCTGAGAAATCAGCTGTTAACCTTATGGGAGTTCCCTTGTATGTTATTTGTCCTTTTTCCCTTGCTGCTTTCAAGAATTTTTCTTTGTCTTTAATTTTTGCCAGTTTGATTACTACGTGTCTTGGTGTGTTTCTCCTTGGGTTTATCCTGTATGGGACTCTCTGTGCTTCCTGCACTTGGGTGGCTATTTCCTTTCCCTCGTTAGGGAAGTTTTCAACTATAATCCCTTTAAATATTTTCTCAGGTCCTTTCTCTCTCTCTTCTCCTTCTGGGACCCCTATAATGCGAATGTTGTTGCGTTTAATGTTGTCCCAGAGGTCTCAGGCTGTCTTCATTTCTTTTCATTCTTTTTTCTTTAATTTGTTCCACAGCAGTGAATTCCACCATTCTGTCTTCCAGGTCACTTATCTGCTCTTCTGCCTCAGTTATTCTGCTATTGATTCCTTCTAGTGTAGTTTTCATTTCAGTTATTGTATTGTGCATCTCTGTTTGTTTGTTCTTTAATTCTTCTAGGTCTTTGTTAAACATTTCTTGCATCTTCTCGATCTTTGCATCCATTCTTTTTCTGAGGTCCTGGATCATCTTCTCTATCATTATTCTGAATTCTTTTTCTGGAAGGTTGCCTATCTCCACTTCATTTAGTTGTTTTTCTGGGGTTTTATCTTGTTCCTTCATTTGGTACATAGCCCTCTGCCTTTTCATCTTGTCTACCTGTGAATGTGGTTTTTGTTTCACAGGCTGCAGGTTTGTAGTTATTCTTGCTTCTTCTGTCTGCCCTCCTATTGAGCCTTTTGGGCTAAGGACTTTTAATAGACATTTTTCCAAAGAAGACATACAAATGGCCCTCAGGTATATGAAAAAATGCTCAACGTCACTAATCATCAGAGAAATGCAAATCAAAACCACAATAAGACATCATCTCAAAATTGTCAAAATGGCTATTATCAAAAAACAAAGACAAGGATGACAACAATGTCATCCTTGCACACTGTTAGTGGGAAATTAGAACCCTTGCACACTGTTAGTGGGAATTCAAAATGATGCAGTTGCTATGGAAAACAGTATAGAATTTCCTCAAGAATTAAAAATAGAGGTACCATATGATCCAGCAATCCCACCTCTGGGTATTTATCCAAAAGAAGTGAAATGAGGCTCTCCAAGAGATACAGGACTCCCATATTCATTGCAGTACTATTCACAATAGCCAAGATGTGGAAACAACCTAACTATCCAAAAATAATGAATGAATAAAGAAAATGTAGTATATACATACAATAAAATACTGTTCTGCCTTTTAAAAATAAGAAAATTCTGCAATATGAGATAATATGAATGAACCTTGAAGACGTTATGCTAAGTAAAATAAGCTAGTTACAGAAAGACAAAGACTGCATGATTCCACTTATATGAAGTATCTAAAATAATCAAATTCATAAAATCAAAGAGTAGAATGGTGGCTGCCAGGGGTTGAAGGAGAAAGAGATGGGCAGTTACTAATCAATAGGCATAAAGTTTCAGTTAAACAAGATGAGTAAGCTCTAGAGATCTGCTATATAGCATTGTACCAATAGTAAACAATAATGTACACTTACAATTTTCAGAGGGTAAATCTCATGTTAATTCTCACCGTAATAAAATAAAAATTTTAATGACACTTGAAAAAATATTAAATATAATGAATGCACTAAATCTACCTGTAAAAAGTATTAGTCAAATTAAAATAAAAACACTTTAAATATTTTGCAATAGTATTACCCTTGAGAAGCAGATACAAATGACATTACTCAAGAATATAAATCTTTTTTCCATTTATAGGGAAAATAGGAGGATGTACTAGTTATTATATGGACATACCTTACCAGGCCTTCTATGCTCTGATTACAACCTATGTCTAAATAAATCCTCCTCAAAATATCTGCTCCTCCTGGAAGGTACTATCTTTTAATAAGGTTAATAATATGCACTTCACAGGGATATTTTAATCATTAAATGAGACAAAGGTCACACAGTGCCTCGAATAACTCCTAACACAAAACAGGCAAATAAGGAGCGATAATGATTCCACTTTTCAAAGACAACATGCTTTTGTCACAACACAGCCAAATTTACTGTACGTTATCATATAACATCTTTTGTAAACTGCCCCAAATCCCTACAACTCCTTAAGTAAGGGGTTTTTTGGTGGGGTCCCATTGAGTTTTAAATTTTAATCAACTTTATTTAGGTATGATTTACATGAAATAAAATGTGTCCATTTTAAGTGCATATTTTGATGAGTTTTAAAAAATGTGTACACCCATGTAACAATGTCACCACCACAGTCAAGAGATAAACATTTCCATTTTCCCCCAAAAGTTCTCTGGTGCCCTTTGTAATCGATTCCCCTACCCCTGGGCCCCTGCAACCAGTGATCTACTGAGTAGCCTGTTCTGTAATTTCATATAAATGGAAATATACAGTATGTACTCTTTTGTGTATGGTTTGCTCAGGATAATGTTTTTAAGATTCACCCATATTTTTTGTATTAGTAAGTTTGTTCATTTTTACTGCCAAGTGATAATATATTGTATGGATTTACTACAATGTGTTTATTCATTTTCCTGTAAAGGATGTTTTGTTGGCTTCTAGTTTTAGGCAACTATGATAAAGCTGCTATGAACATTCTTGTACAAAGTGCTCATATATTTTCCTTTTGCTTGGATAAATAACTAGGAGTGGAATTGTGGGTCCTGTAGTAACTATATATTTAACTTAAATGGAACTGTCAAACTATTTTCCAAATGGTCATATCATGTTATTTTTCCACCAGCAATGTATGAAAGTTCTGCTTGTTTTTCATGGTTGCTAACACTTGGTATTGTTTGTCTTTTTATTTAGCCATTCTAATAGGTATAGAATAGTATCCTACTGTGGTTTTAATTTTGTATTTTCCTTTTGACTAATGACGTTAGCATCTTTTCCTGTTTATTGGCCATTCATATATCTTCCTTTTTGAACTGTCTGTTAAAATATTCTGCCAACCTTTAAACGCTTAATTAAAGTTTTTAAATTGTCTGATTCCCTCTGAATATCTGGGACACGACCCATGAAAGCATCTCTCTTGATGGTGGTTCCAGTGTAAGAAGCTCCTGAGCCAAATTTAACTAAGATTTAATACTTGAGGTGACTGATGCAACACAGTGGGACAGAGAACAAAAGAGCAAACAATATTGAGAACTGAATCCAAAGAAAAGCTGAGACAGGAAAAAGAGAAAACACAACATAGTTGGCGGTCAGGATCAGGAGAGAATCAGGCTTTAAAAACTGGTTAAGGATAAATTTCAAAACAAGGACTGTGAACAATGAATGTAAGGTAAAGTTCTTTTATGTGGTACTGAGTGTTTTTATGGAGTCAGGCATGGATATTTACAGAAGTCAAAGAAGATTGGATGAATATGAAAATGTCACCTTCATAAGCTTTCATCTTGTTGGTTTGAGTTTAGTACTTTAATAGTATGTCAAGTCGTCACTGACTTCTTGTCCTAACCGAGAAAGCAGCCTCCAGTTAACAGAGCAAGAGATGGAGTTTAGAAAACGTGGCTTTTACCCTGATATGCTTGTGATTAACACATTGTAACCTTGCCAAAATACTTCATCTGTCTACATCTCAATTTCCCCAACAATCATATATAAGCAGCTTGATTTACAGAAGCTGTATCCCTAACCTTTTGCACAAGTAAGAGCAAACATGCAACAAAATACTTTGTATTAATACCATGAGCCCCAGAAATCTTCACAGAAACTCAAATGCTAAAGATTGCTCGCAGTCGTGCTGAATGTGTAGTCTAACCACAGAGAGGTTGTGCAAAATGCTTCCACTACAAAAATTAAATAATATGTATAAAGTGAAAGGTGCAACGTTCAAGAATCCCATCTGACACGCTTGCCTTCAGCACTGCCACATCAGGAAAGCAGGGGTGTGATCACAATGCTGGCTTCCTGGTGTTATTTCTTTGTTTTTTCTTCTACATCTTTGAATCACAGTCATGTCCGCCTTCCTCAGTCAGAGAAATCACAATGACTTAGGGAAGTTGAAGGAGATATGCTGAGAGCCTCCTTGCACATGTCTCTCAGCAGCCCTGGAGGAGTACATCAACATTCATCTCTGAACCTTTCTGAGGGAAGGCTTATCATAGGGTCCCTGTTTCAGCAAGCACATACGAAATGCCCACTCTGGACACTGCAACAGCAACAAGGCTTACCTTAGTTTTCTATTACATTATTTTCCTTTTAGGGGAAACATGCTAATAGCATTGGCTGGCAGAAAAGTAAAAAGAGAGCAAGATCTCTACAATGTCTATCTCCCTTGATATTTTCACTGACGTGTCTGCAGAGAATTTTTTTATACCATAGATATTTTCCATTACAGATTAGGGAAAAAGGAAAAACCTAAGTTACTATCATTTTTATATAAAGTAGAAAACAAAAAACATATATCTTAAAACTTAAGGTTAAATAAAAGTATTTGCTTGTGCAATAACAAATAAACTGAAATAAAAATAGACAAGATGGAATGATAACTTCAAAAAACTAAACAACATAAAGGAATTAATTTTTGATACAATCAGCTCGGTGCTTTGCAATGACCTAGAGGGGTGGGATAGGGAGGGTGGGAGGAAGGCTCAAGAGGGAGGGGATATGAGGACATATGTATGCACATGGCTGATTCACTTTGCTGTACAACAGAAACTAACACAGTATTGTGAAGCAATTATACTCCAATAAAGATCTATTCAAAAAAAATTTTTCTACAGACAAGTCTTCAAATTTAATCAACTCCACCCCATAGGAAAAGGATAAAGAGCTATCATATGCAACTCAGAGAAGAGGAAACCCAAAAGGTTAACAAGAAAATGAAGAGATGTTCAAGTTCATTATTAACCAGAGATATGCAAACTTAAACCCCAGTGAAATTTAAGTCTAAATGCTACAGACTAGCAAAAATCATAAAGCAATAGGAAGTCAAGCCTTGATGGGAATTCGGTGATATCGGGCATAGTAGGCACTGTTGGTGTGTCAGCCACCCTGGAGAAGAGCACACTGGCAGTATCCAATCAAGTTAAATATTTTCCTGCGTATTTGTCCCATAGAATTCCAACAGATCTATAAGTGGGAAAGCATGACGATGTTCATTATAGTGTGACTGGTGGTGATGGGCAATAGAGGCGATCTGGATGTCCTTCCTTGGGCAAGTGGACAGATACAATATGGTGAACATTACAAAGTACTATGTAGTAGTTAGAATGAACACACCAGATAGAGTGGGGAAAAAAATGTGCAAACAAAAATGATAATAGCACAATAACATTTATGTGATTTTTTAATCATTAATGTATCCTCAATGTACACATTAAGAAAACTATAGATTTAAAACAATCAACATGTTCAAAAGAATAGATGTTATATATATTAAAATGATCGCCCTTAAAGAACAGGTATGTAAATGGGAAATAAAAATGAGAGTAAGTAAATAAATAAAACAAGAGAGGGGCCTTGTAGGACAAATGATGGTGGATAACTTAAGACCAAAAATGATAATCAAAGAGGGAGAGAGAGAGAGAGACAGACAGAAACAGAGACAGAGAAAGAAAATGCTACTAGTACCAAAATAATTAACTACTGCCTCATTTTTGTCTCCATACCCTTTTCTGGGAAAGTAACAGGCTTCTAGAGCACAGATAAACCAGAAATATTTTTTATAGGGAGACAAATTTTCTTTAGCGTATGAAGATAGAGTTTTGATCATATTACTCCTAAAATTTATCTTGCCACACTGTGACAAGCAACAGAGAGAAACAGATGTTATTGTAATAGCCAAGTTAGCCACCTTTAAAATAAGGCCCTTTATGCCACTGTTGGCAAACCAACTTAGAAAAGGTAGGGCTAGCCTAGAGCACATAGTAAACATAATACGCTTATGTTAACCCTCAGAAAGGATAGCACCCCCAATATCTTTACAACATAACAATCCTCTGGATTTATCGTTAGAAATATACTTTAAAAACTATGAAGATGTACCTTTACTTGTTTCTTTTAAAAAGTAAAATCAATCTCTGGAAATCTCTAAGAAAAATAATAACAATTGAACTCTACCTTAGAGGTGTATAGTTGAACTTGGGCTTGGAGGAAGAATTGAAATATTTCAAAACTCCTGTCTTCTATAAAGAATAATCTGACCCTTTTATTGAATAACAGCCTGATGAATTTCAGTGGTCCAAGAAAGACAGAACGTGAAGGCACCGTGCCAGCTCCTACATTTAAAGTGGTGTTAACAGCTGCTGTGGGGAAAAACGGGATTCCATGATCAAATAGTTTGATAAACTGTGGGTTAAAAGGAGTTTCACATACATAAACTACAGGACTTGTCGATCCTATACTATGCCAATGTGCACTGTGAATATTCCAGATGTAAACAGGACCCAGAATTTCCTGATTTCTCTTATGGACACGGTTCAATATCGAGAACTTTGGGAGACTAGTGTTCTTTCACGTATACATCAAGAAATGTTACTCTAGGTCAGGCATTACCATATCCAGTTGATCATCAAAATCACCTGGAGATATATGTAGATATATGTAGACAGCTATAGCTTTATAGATATATAAATACAGACTGCGGGTACCATCCAGACTGACAGACTCAGAATTTCTGGGGAAGATGAGGAAAGGAGCATAGGAAGTCCAGAAATTTGTGTTTTTAATAAACTCTCCGGGTAATTTTGTTAATTAACCCAATTGGAATATCATGCATAGATAAAGACTTAGGTATACAAGGCTTTTCAAAAGTCTTTGTGTAGTTTTAAGCTTTAATAATTTCAGAAGTATAATGCTATTAACTTAGAAAAAACATTCAAAAGGTCATTTAAATTTTTTAAATACTGATGTTTCTTGTTAAAATTTAACATAACCACTGTCTCATATTACACATTACTATAGCCGATTTTCAAACTTTGCAAAAAAATTACAAGGATTGCATTTGTAATCCTAGCCTTAACTCAAAGAATGAGGTATTGAAACATATACAACAGTTCTGATGTCACCCCACAAGAGTGTAAGGGATAGAGATCAGGTTACCAAAGTGGCCAAGGAAAAGGACATTTTCTACCAGAAACTGTGGCAGTGGCACAAAAAAAGTTAAAAATTTGCTTTTTATTGTTTTTACTTAAGTCATTACTTCAACAATCTGTTACTGTATCTGAAGTGTAACAGTATTAGATACTCATTATGATTATTTGAGGAATAAGAGGGCCCAAACTGTTTTCTACATTATCAAAGTAAATTTACATTCACTATAATTGCAATGTGTATTATACTTTTAAGAAAAGTAGCAATCCATGAACTGCACAATTGTAAGTCTTACATTAACAAGATTTTCATTTAACAAAAATGCCCATTCCTCAATCATTACAGGTAAATGATAAATTAAAATTCTCATTTAAATAAAGTTGCAGAGAGTAATATTTGTAGAGAGGTATTTGAATAAAACTGTTTAGTAATAAAAATTGTGGAGATGATTTTTTAAAAAGACCTCACTAAATCTTTACAGTGTAAATGCATGATGTTCTTCCTATAATTGACTAGTAATGAATGGAACGTATCAAAAAGAGGTACTTAGGGCTTCCCTGGTGGTGCAGTGGTTGAGAGTCTGCCTGCCAATGTGGGGTACACGGGTTCGGGCCCTGGTCTGGGAGGATCCCACATGCCGCAGAGCAACTGGGCCCGTGAGCCACAGCTACTGAGCCTGCGCGTCTGGAGCCTGTGCTCCGCAGCAAGAAAGGCCGTGATAGTGAGAGGCCCGCACACCGCAATGAAGAGTGGCGCCCACTTGCCGCAACTGGAGAAAGCCCTTGCACAGAGCCAACACAGTCAAAAAAATAAATAAATAAGTTTATATATTTAAAAAAAGAGGTACTTAAAGACTAAAGTGTATTTCAGGAGGACCAATCCAAAGTGTATGGACAAGGCATCTACTTACAAGGAGACACTTGAGGAGTATCAAAATCTGTGGAGGATGCAAGATGCAATAGAAAGAGGAAAAAAATTAGAGCTTGTTTGATTAGGTCTCATGAACTATGCTGACATACATAGGTCAGTTTACCTATTTACCTATATTACCAATATCAGAGGCCTCACTTGTAAAAGCAAGGTCAGCCTCTCTATCCAAGCTGTTGTAGGATTACAGAGACTACTCATTCATTTATTCATTAATAACTATATTTAGATACCATTAAACCCTGGTGGTGATAAGAAAAGGAGATAGAGTCATGTGAGAAAGTGATTCTGTGTGTGTGTACATATGGTTGAGTAGACAAGGAAGTCCAAGATATGTGAGCCGAAATAATACATGGGAAAGCAGTTGGTATACATATTAAGCACTCAAAAAGTTTATGTATATTGTCTTCACAAATGTCCCAATTTTGTCCCCAAATATCTTTCACAAATAGCTAGACATGATGATAAAAAATCTCATCCAATTTTGGCACACACACCTGCTTTTCAAAAAGCTTTACTAAAATTCAGATTAGAAAATACTGTAAAGGAGAGGGTGAAAAAAGGAACTAACAGTTTCAGAGAACACACTATTACTTTAAATTCTGAAAACAATCCAGTGAGGTTGATACTGTTAATACTCCCATTTTAGAACTGAGGAAATTGAAGCTCAAAGAAGTTAAATGATTTTCCTAAAGTTATATAGTTAATATGTAATGATACTGAAGTTTGAACATGCACGTATCTAATTCCAAAGTCTTTTCTTTGCCAACATTATCACCAGAGATGGAATTACCATGAAGAAATGATATTTAAGCTTCTGGGCCTCATAACCACATGAGATTTTTGCAACACCCTCAGGAGGACCTTTAGCAACGTGGATAAAGAACGTAATAAATTCACACTGATGAAATAAATTGAAGATGACACAAACAGATGGAAAGATACACAGTATTCTTGGATTGGAAGAATTAATATTGTTAAAATGACCACACTACCTAAGGCAATCTATAGACTCAGTGCAATTCCTATCAAAC
Organism: Stenella coeruleoalba; assembly: GCF_951394435.1. Classification (NCBI taxonomy): domain Eukaryota; kingdom Metazoa; phylum Chordata; class Mammalia; order Artiodactyla; family Delphinidae; genus Stenella; species Stenella coeruleoalba. The sequence goes on along the minus strand of NC_137149.1, from coordinate 28,233,846 downwards.
TATGAATGGCATTTTTCACAAAACGAGAACAAATAATTTTAAAATTTGTATGGAAACATGAAAGACCCTGAATAGCCAAAACAATCTTGAGAAAGAAGAACGAAGATCGGGGAATCAGGCTCCCTGACTGTAGACTATACTACAAAGCTACAGTTATCAAAACAGTATGATACTGGCACAAAAACAGAAATATAGGTCAATGGAACAGGATAGAAAGTCCAGAAATAAACCCAGGCATCTATGGTCAATTACTCTATGACAAAGGAGGCAAGACTATACAATGGAAAAAAGACAGTCTCTTCAATAAATGTTGCCAGGAAAACTGGACAGCTATGCATAAAAGAATGAAATTAAAACATACGGGGCTTCCCTGGTGGCTCAGTGGTTGAGAGTCCGCCTGCCGACGCAGGGTACACGGGTTCATGCCCTGGTCCAGGAAGATCCCACATGCCGTGGAGCGGCTGGGCCCATGAGCCATGGCCGCTGAGCCTGCGCATCCAGAACGTGTGCTCCGCAACGGGAGAGGCCACAACAGTGAGAGGTCCGTGTACTGCAAAAAAAAAAAAAAAAAATTCTCTAACACCATATACAAAAATAAACTCAAAATGGATTAAAGACCTAAATGTAAGACTGGAAACCATAAAACTCTTAGAAGAAAACATAGGTAGAGCACTCTTTGACATAAATCGTAGCAATATTTTTTTTTGGATTTGCCTCCTAAAGCAAAGGAAATAAAAGCAAAAATAAATAAGTGGGACCTAATTAAACTTAAAAGCTTTTGCACAGCAAAGGAAATCATCAACAAAATGAAAAGACAACCTAGTGAAAGAGAGAAAATATTTGCCAATGATATGACTGATAAGGGGTTAATATCCAACATACATTTACAGTTCATACAACCCAACATCAAAAAAATCACCTGATTACAAAATGGACAGAAGAACTGAATAGACATTTTTCCAAAGAGGAAATGCAGATGGCCAACTGGCATATGAAAAGATGCTCAACATCGTTAATCATCAGGGAAGTGCAAATCAAAACTACAATGAGAAAGCACCTTACACCTGTCAGAATGGCTATCATCAAAAAGACACATGATAATAAATGCTGGTGAGGATGTGGAGAAAAGGGAATCCTGGGACACTGTTAGTAGGAATGTAAATTGGTGCTGCCACTGTGGACAACAGTACAGTGGTTCCTCCAAAAACTAAAAACAGAACTACCATATGACCCAGCAATTCCACTCCTGGGTATGTATCCCCAAAAAACAAAAGCACTAATTCAAAAAGATACATACACTCCAGGTTCATAGTAGCATTATTTACAATTGCCAAGATATGGAAGGAACTTAGGTGTCCATCAACAGATGAACGGATAAAGAAGATGTGGTATATAAATACAATGGAATACTACTCAGCCATAAAAAAGAATAAAATTTTTTCATTTGCAACAAATGAGTCAGATAGAGGAAGACAAGTACTGTATGATATCACTTATATTTGGAACCAAAAAAATACAAACAAACTAATGAATATAACAAAAAGCAGCAGACTCACAGATACAGAAAACAAACTAGTGGTTACCAGTGGAGAGAGGGAAGGGAGGACGGGCAAAAAGGGGCAGGAGATTAAGAGGTACAAACTATTAGATACAGAATAAGCTACAAGTATATATTGTACAGCACAGGGAATACAGTTTTAATTCAATATTTTATAATACTATAACTGGAGTATAACATTTAAAATTGTGAATCACTATATTGAACACCTGTAACTTATATAATATTGTACATCAACTCTACTACAACTTAAAAATTTTAAGAAGAAAAAAAAGAATGTCATCAACTCAAAGAGATTTAACATTGGTCACTGCACTAGAAAATTTCACACATCTGGAATATTACTCAGCCATAAAAAGGAATGAAATTGGGTCATTTGTAGAGACGTGGATGGATCTAGAGACTGTCATACAGAGTGAAGTAAGTCAGAAAGAGAAAAACAAATATCGTATATTAACACATATATGTGGAACCTAGAAAAATGGTACAGATGAACCAGTTTGCAGGGCAGAAGTTAAGACACAGATGTAGAGAACAAACATATGGACACCAAGGGGGGAAAGCGGTGGGGTGGTGGTGGTGGTGTGATGAATTGGGCGATTGGGATTGACATGTATACAATGATGTGTATAAAATTGATGACTAATAAGGACCTGCTGTATACAAAAATTAATTAAATTTAAAAAAAGAAAAGAAAATTTCACACATCTGAAATTCTACTGCTCACTCATGAAAGAAATTTGATAGAGGTTTTCTCAAATTTAACAACCTTAAACATTTATTTCAGATTACCAATAACATGGTGTGAAGTGGAAAGAAACTTTAACTATCAATAATAAAAAATTTTATATGCCAGAGAAAAGACAAAATTATCTTTCCATTTAGTCTATAGAAATCGATATTATAATATTGCTCAGTCATATGAAGAGGCAATCCAAAAATATGCAGCCAAATGTGTGGGGAAAAGGTATAAATGTGTGGCAGTCAATTAAAATATTATACTATTTTCTAGATTTTCAAATTTTGAAATTTGTTAGACTTTTGCTCATTTTAAATAAATGTTTCCCTTTGTACCTAATTTTGTATTCTGTTTCTAAAAAGGGGCCCCTCAGATTGCATAAACTTCCAGCCTTAAAACCTAGACCTATGAAGTCCCCAGGTTCTTGGCAAAAGATAGGTCCACAGGGAAACAACCCAGCGGATGGCCAGGTATGTGGCGGATGAAAAGATACTCTTGCTCCCAGAGACTGCAGGTCTGAGAGGAATTGGGAAACGAGTGATTCCCATAAGCCAGAGAAGAGCAGAAGAAAAGAAGCCACCTTGGGAGGGAGCACTTATCAGGGGACAACGGGTCATGAGATGGGAAGTGATCAAGTACAAAAACTACACTGCACAGTCTTTCTCTTTGGTGCCATCTATATTCCATGGTCTTTGCTGCTTTGGTCATGTTCTAGAGATCTTAAGTATCTCATCTTTATCTGGTCAAATATTTCATTTACATACTTTTCAAGAAACTGATTTACATTAACCTGAATACTTAATTTAGGGATGATCACAGAGAATCCAAAACAAAAAAGAATCTTAGGAATCCTACAGAACTGCCTTAATTTTACAAAGAGGAAACTTGACTTACTCAAGACCACACAGCTCACTGGAGACAAGAGTTCAATCAATCAAGTAATCAAATATAACTGAATATTTCTTCTGTGTTTAAGGCATTGAGAGAAGTAGAAAAAATATGAAGAACCAGCCTCATATGTTTAATATTTAAGGTGAAAATATAGTGTTTAGGACCATTATTGATATACATAACACTAGATATATATGTGCACACAAGTATAATACATATACATATTCCCTACACATACATGTGCACATATATATAGCTAGTATTGTGTACTGTACATATAGGCTATATAGTGTATAGTTAGTTATCTTAGAGCAATGAAATGAAAATGCTATAAAAATATAAATGAAAAAGGCTTCATTAAATATCAATGTAAGAATATTTTATCATGCGTCAGAGAGTGCTAGGGTATTGATGTACTCAGTAATTTTAACATTAGTATTAATAGGAAAAGTAAAATATATTTTTCTGACTGCCTATGCAAGCAAACAAAATTCAAATACGATAGAATTGAATCATCTATTAACTGTTCATAGTTTCTATTTTTTTATAATTTAAATGAATATTATACTTCTTTTTAAAATCAAATGATTTTAAATAAATGTCTATTACTTTGTAAATTGTCTCTGCCTTTACAACAACTCAAATTAGTTCTGTCTTTAACTGGACTCATGAGAGCAATGTTCCATCAAGTTAATCCACCAAAAAACAAACTTCAAAACTCTAAAGAGATCTGTCTTCCCTAATCTAAATTAAAACACTGAAAAGGACAGATTAAAACATGAAAGAGGTCATGGAAATTTCAAAATAATTCCATTCCACATTACCTCCTGTCCCCTGCCTCTGTCCCACCCCACCAAAAAAGACTTTAAAATGAGTGTTGAAATACGGCCCAGAGTACATTAGCCTTCTAGTAATATCACAGCTGTCTGAAAGCTCAGGGGAAAAACTCCAAGCAGGATTATGCTTTCTTCCTTTTTTGTTGTTGTTGTGTTTCATGCTGTTCATTTGGGGGTTTCTGAAAACAGAAGAAGGAACAGACAGCTGGATGGACAGACAGACAATTGCTTGAAGCCAGATTATTAGTAGCTTAAGTATTAATCTTTTAAGTGTATTGCCAAACATCCCACAAAGAGATCTGAAATAGCTCTTGAATGATAAAAGCTGAGGTGATGTGGTAATGGCACACCTCAAACTGTTTTTCTGACCCAAAACTTTAAAATGTTACTTTCATCTTGTTAAAAGGTGCTTAAAGTATAGTAAGTTTTGGAGTCTTCCTTTATTGGATGTGTCCCCACTGCCTTTTTCAACTGTCACTTGAATTACTCGAATTTTTTTAAATAATGGAAAAATATTACCTCCACAATTCATGTTGTGTCAATATAAAAACTTTAGTAATCCACCGGAATTAGAATAAATAAAACCATTTCAACTGTATTTTTCCTTGCTTTACAAACCAGATGACAGACAAAAGTGTGACTATGTAAACTATTCCAGTTAGGCTTATTGACCTATGCCATTAAGATTTCAAGACAAGGAACTCTCAACAGAATAATAAATTTCAGTTCAAAACTGGACTAATAAAAAGTTCCATATGAATATTAACACATTAACAGAGCAGAACAAATACGTTTGCCAAAAATCTCATTGGGGAAATAGATATAATGATTATTTTTATTGGTGTAAAAATAGAAACAACAAAAAATGATAATGATTTAGATCTTGGAAAGCATAAAAAAATTTGTGTGTTTCTTTTGACAAACAAAGCAGAAACCACAAAACCATTTATATACCGCACTCTCTTCTTATCTTTACTCCTTTCATTGCATTTCTTTCTGCATTGGCGGGGGGGAATGAGGGGAGCGTTGAAAAAATGGAGCCTAAAAGTATTTAACTAATATATATTTATTGTAATCAATTCAGAAAACATAAATGCATACATTAAAAAAAAACACACTCATCCCCTACCCCATTTCTGGAATGTTAATATATATTCTTTTTGTTTTCTATGCTTATACAATATATATGTAGTTATATACATATATACCTTAACTTTCAAGTATTTTTAAACTTACTCAAGAAATGGTAAGAGAGCCGAAACACTAGAGAGACTAAATATCTTTCGTCCAAAATACATTTTTGTTAGCTCCAACCTGAGGTATACAAGGTATACAGCTTTATACAAAGTATACAGTTCTACATTCTTCTAGGCAACTTCTACAGAAATGAGATTAGAATACCTTGCCAAGTAAAAACAATCATGGAAGCCACTAAACCAGAAAACCTAAAAAAAAAAAAAAAATCAGGGAAGATAAAGTTTACTAATATCCCTAACCATTAAGGACTCAGATAAGCTTGTACTGTAAAATTTTCCAAAACAATGCCAGTAATACCCCTGTTTGCAGCTTGTCACAAGGGCGCATTATGAATTTCAGCACACATTTTTTTCTTTTGCTTCTTGTTTCAAAAATGACTCTCCTTTAAGATCTTAGCAATGCTTTAATTTGAAACAAGTTCCTCCAATATTGATGCTTTTATGAACAATGAAGTGTTCTGTTCATGTTACAAGTTCTCAACTATTGGTGGTTTTGTCTTTACTTACATCAAAAACCTGAGTGTGATGTAATTTAACAATTGCCATATTACTGGTCTGTGTATCACTGATGTATCAACTGTTGTAGCTAGGTTTCCTAGTGTCTTTGAGTGATTTAGATCGGATTTATATTGTTTCAAAAGATAAATGCTAATTGCGGAAACTCATCGTCACTGTGGTTGTACAAGGCTGAATGATTCACTGAGATCCTAAATCTCTTACAGCCAGTGCTGTGCTGGTCAATGGTTAACAACCAGCTCTCTGGGGTAGGGAGAAGCCCAGCCCTGATTTGTAGTATTTTCCTATTTCCAGGGAGTAAATATTCCCACTAGGGCCAATTTCAAGATACTGAAAAAGGTCACTAACTTCAGAGTTGGGAAGGGATGTGCACAACCAGCTCTTGAGAGCATCTACGAGCCACTTCATAGCAATCTTGAATAGATAACTTTGAAATTCAGTGACATGCCAACTTTTCAGTCCAAATAGCCACAATCATGACTACCAAAAAACTCAAAAGCACTCCAGTTGTCACCCTTTCTTTTCCTCTTCCCAACATTTCTTCCTCTTTGGAAAACTGAGTCTAATTATCTGCTGAGCTTTTGATCTTAAACCTCTTTCCCTGAACCCAGGATATTAAGGACCCCAATTCTCCCTCTTCCCTTTGCACATCTTGACAACACCATGATCTGAAAAAAAAAAAAAAAAAAAAAAAAGGAAAGGAAAGGAAAAGGCAACTTCCCTGGTTGTTCTTTAGGCCCAGAGCAGTAGCTGCTGTTATTTCCTAGCACCAGGACTAGAGTCAAGAGGAAGGTAAATAACTGTAACTATTCCATAAGGTACATTTCAACATGCAAGGCTGTGGTGATTTCAAAGCCTCCTATCAAAGTTCTTATCCACCTCTTCACCCATAGGGTCACCATGAATGGTTTCACATGGGAAGTGCACAGCCAAGTGCCTAGCACAGGGAAGGGATGGATATGTGTTTGTTGAATAAGTAAATGAATATTCACTCCTCCCTCCATCTTGTGATACCCTTTTATGAACAGTCTCTTAGAAGGAAGTGTCTATAATATAACTGCACCTCCATAGTGTATCCTCAGCTATTATACAATATGAGTAATATGAAGGCCATTTATGGAAGGGAATGCTATGAAAGTGTTTCTGAATTTATCAAGGGAAGAATTAAGTTGCTAAACTGAAGGTAAGGGAAAATACTATATTCCTAAAATTGTCCAAAATCATTGCTGTCTGTACTGTCACTATTGCTCCAAACTTCCGGGCCCAGATTCACTGTGGAGAACATGCCTATACTCCAGGAGGCCAGGTGAGGTGAGCATCTGAAAAATGGTAATAGAAGAAAGCACCTGGCTTAGAATTGCACTCAAGTACTTTTTTTTTTTTTTCTAACTTTCTACTCTCCCAACACTTCCCCTGCTTTTCTTCTCTTCACCAGCACTATAATCATGTTACCACTGAAATAAATAATCTCTACTAGGAAACTTGCTCCAGTTGGGAAGCCAACAACCAGCCTCATATTTTCATGGGTTTCGATATTATACTTGTAGATCTCTTCTTCCTTGAGTTCATGTGGAAAATAAGGAGATTTTTGAGGAGGGGGAAATTCTATGATTTCATGTGTTTTATTAAAGATGTACAAAAGTGTTCCAAATTGTATCCTTTTATTTTGCAAGCAGCATTACAATTATTATTTTCTACCACCTTCTTTGGAAATATACTGATTTAATCTACATTACAAATTAATGTAATTAATTTGTCTCTGATTAGCTAATCTGACCCTTAGCCCAGAGATTTATATACCTGAATACATGCTAAAGGAACTCTACTGAATTAACAAATGAGTGAATGAATAAATGGATCTTATAAGATCAAAATCACTATTCTAGAATCTAAATGCACTTTGATATCCAATCTAATTGAAAAAATGTTCACTTAGAACCCATCTTATTGCCATCTTGAAAACTGACTACATTTGACATAATTTCATTCAACTCTGAATCTTGTTAGCCAGAAAATATAATGCTATTTTTCAGCCACTAAACCAAATCTTTATGAACTTTGCTGTTGTAGCTGTTATGAGAGTAGGATTAAATTTTTTCTTCCCTGATGAGCTTTTCTAAGTAAAGTTTTGAAGTCTTGATCTGTTTTTACCATTGTGCCTTATTTTAATTCAGTAGCTTCCTTCAGAATCGAAAGTTTCAAACATACTGGAGAAGGCAGAAGCTCCTCCATTGTTCCTACAACTATTGTTAAGTTTGCCCAAATCCCAAATAGCCTGTAGAGGTCCTTCCAATCCCACAACTATAAACACAGGCAACATCTCATTAAAGAAGCAATGAAATCCTTAACAATTTACAGGGAAAGAGAAAACTACAGCCTTCCTAGATAATAGGAGTTGCATTTCAAAAATCTTCCTTCCTATTGGTTCCAGAAATTAGTTTCTCAATATAAGAAAACAAACACAGGACTTCCCTGGTGGCACAGTGGTTAAGAATCTGCCTGCCAATGCAGGGGACATGGGTTCAAACCCTGGTCCGGGAAGATCCCACAAGCCGCGGAGCAAATAAGGCCATGCGCCACAACTACTGAGCCTGAGCTCTAGAGCCCGCGAGCCACAACTACTGAAGCCCGTGCGCCTAGAGCTCCTGCTCCACAGCAAGAGAAGCCACCGCAATGAGAGGCCCGCACACCGCAATGAAGAGTAGCCCCCCGCTCACCACAGGTAGAGAAAGCCCGCGTGCAGCAACGAAGACCCAACGCAGCCAAAAATAAAACATAAATAAATTTATTTTTAAAAAAAGAAAACAAATGCAACTAAACTCAATTTTACTTTTCAAGTGTTTGGTTATACACGAATCTATGACTTGTAGTACCTTCAAGATTTCTTCCTTCTTTCCTTCCTTCAGTACACACTGACCAACTATTATATCCAGCAATTGAAAATTAATATCTGGATAGAAGATAAATTTCTACTGATTAATTTGCAATACTGTTTTGCTGTGTTCAAAAAATAATACCACAGAAACTTGTGTTCTTCAAGTGGGCACTTATTCAGTATCCACTATTGAGTTTTTAGGCTTTGTCTTCAATTTTAGATATATTTTAGTAGTATTGGTGCTCTCAGAAAACTGGTTGGCTCACAGTTCAACCTGTCTGCAGAATGCTCAGTGGAGAAATAATAGAGCTTAACTCACTTAACCCAACTGGTGTCAGCTAGTCCTGATGACAAGAGTGCCAGCAGGGTGGGGCAAACTTACAGTCAGATTAATAAAATGTTTAATCCTCTACTTCCCCAATATTAATATAATGCAACAGTTTCTCTTTCCACAGAGTACAATTAATAATCACTTCTCATTTGAGCAGCTAAGACACAACACTACTATTAGGCAGTGTTTCTCCAACAGCTGAGTCATCCCTTTCAATTTGGTGTCAATTAGGCTAATTAGTGGTTAGCTGCTCAGACTGCCCTTCAGTCATTTGGAAGTAGCTTTCCACACAAATGCCAGGCACTCACTCTATGATTTTCTCACATACTGATGATCTATGTCTTGGCTGCTAAGACAGAAGCTATAAGCGAAAAAGGTAGCATTTGATTGGCTCAGCACTTGCCTGCCCACTGTCACAAAGCAGAGCTTTTTTTTTGGCCACCCACTAGTTTTATGGTCTCTTGTCAGCCACAGCAGTTGGGGCGCAATTTGTTGGCCACTGATATAACTCAATCGTGGTACCTTTTCATCTCACCAGCTAGGTGGTCGGGTGTGCTTCCCCCTGAAGGCATATGTACCTGTTAAAACACTATTTCTTTTGGCTCTGGTTCTAAACCCAGGCAAAGGGGATTAGAAACCTGGCTTTTAATTGTGCTTGCCTTTTTCTTTTGCAAATGGCAATCATTCTGTAGCACCTTTTGTGATATGAAAATGAACACTGGATTAAAGCATATTTTTGATTCCTCACCAAGCATTCTAGTCAGTCAGGCACCGGCTATGCTTAGCGGGCAGTTCAGCTTTGGCAGCAGGCAAACATTGAGCAATTTCAAAGCAAACCTGGTATCGAACAAGTTTACGGAGATAATTCAAAGAATTATTTAGCACTGTTCATTTAGTTATCAAATAAAATCTTGAAAATTTTGACAGACTGATTTCCTTCATGGGATTTTAATAATCATAATACACAAAGAGTCTGCATAAACTGTAGAAAAACATAAAGTAGATTGTTCTACAAATTAAATCTTCATGTGAAGAATATATTTTCAAAACTAAGGTTGTGTTATGACTTTTAAAAAATGTTATATATACTGACATATCCTTTAGTAAGCCTCATGAGAAAATTTCCTTTTAAATAGGACACAATTATTTCCTATCTAGAAGTTTAGATGTTTAAGAAAAGTTACCTTATTCAATTGAATTAGATATGTTATCAAGCTTTTGATTCTAAGAAATTGAGTCCTATGTAATAAGATTATATATGAATATATTTTTGAATATGGTAATTCAAAAATTTCCAGGAATCAATATAAAATTAGAGAATTTGCCAATTAAATATTTATAATGACATAATAATATATTTGAGTAATGAATGTCATGTTAGATTTTATGTAAAAAATCTTCAAAATACATCACTGACATGAAAAATTACATGTAGTTTAAGCCTCTCTGTGATGCAAGTTAAATTTAATCTATACTTTCACTTTATAAATGATACATTTTTATTTACATGTTTAGAGTCTCTATAATGTGTAAAGTATATGTATATATTTTATAGGGTTCAGATATATATAAAATTTTTAAATGCACATCTGAATTTACATTATATAAACAAATTAAAAGAAGTTGAAGACACTCAGGTATTTAAAAATGTGGCATCAATCATAGCCACAGAGAAATGTGACCAGCAAAACTTGATAAATAAAAATATCCATTTTGATTAAAATTGGCTCAAAAAATTATATAACAATAATCTAAACCACCACATAAGTTTTTAAATTTTCTAAAATATACTTTTGATAATTTTCATTTTTAAAATTAATCATCTGAAGACATAAATACTGCATGATTTTTTACACTAGCACTATACATACTTGAAAATAGTCAAATATTTGTGCTCTATAAGTTGAACTCATATAAAATAGGCATAGATAGAATAGGTATAGGTTTGAACAGGTAAAGCCAGATGGAAATATCTCTGCATAAATAGCAAATTATGGATCAGAAACTTGTAAGTTTTCTTATGATTTGCCTACTTATTGATTATCAGTAAGACTCAATCTTAGATTTTTTTTTCCCCTTAAATACGAAATGATACTTTGAAGAAATTTTTCTTAAGCAATAAGGTTTACATTAGACCCTGTAGTATGTGGAACAAATTTTTAAAATATGTTCTACATAGAAAGTAAATTAACTTCTAAAACATGGAAACTGGGGAGGAAAAATAATTTATAGTATTCTGCTATTTACTCTGCTAATATATTTTAAAGCTCCAAAATTTTCTCTTTCACACTGTTTCAATACCAGGCAATTCATGCCTCCAAACTGAGGACCTCACCAATGAAAACAATCCAAAAACAGTACAGTAAAATCTGAAAAACATAGTCTCTTTTCTACATAACTTGCAAATTTTTTCCACATAACTCATTTCATTACTTGTTCAGTAAATGTTTCATACCAATAATATCGCAATTTGCCATCATAGACATCAATGTGAAAAATGACATCCTTAAGAATTCATACCATCCAAATAGATTTCAAAATATAAAACAGTGAGAGCAAATGATGAAATAACATCAGGTCTGAGAAAAGAGGGCAGAATAAAATAGGAAAATTACAATTTACAAATCAGACTAGGGATTTCAGTTACAGAAAGAATAATGCTTAAGGATATGTATCTGTAATAAAGAATATGGATTTTTGCAATTTTTTAAAAAATTTCAACATAGTTCTGTTTTTCACCATTCATTTATTTCTTTTGCATGAAAAGGTGTAACTTGTACTGTCCAATATGGTAGCCTCTGACCATATGTGGCTATTGAGCATTTCAAATGTAGCTAGCCCAAAATGAGATGTGCTTTAAAGGCAAAATACACACTGGATTTCAAAGATTTAGTACAAAAAATATAAAATATATCCTAAAACCTTTTATATAGATTACATGTTGAAATGATAATATTTTGGATATATCAGGTTAAATAATATATTAGTAAAAGTTATTTCACGTGTTTCTTTTTACTTTTTTTAAACGGTCACTAGAAAATGTAAAATTATATTTCTTGCATTATATTTCTACAGAACAGCACTTGTGTAGACTGCGTATACATGGCACTAAATAATCAGTCATTTCACTCAAAATTTTAACGTGACTTGCTTTTTTCTGAAGTGCCTGATACCCTAAGCAAGCTAGTTTGCCTATTTCGACTAACATGACCAAAATTAGCCAAAAGAAAAGCAAAAGGGAAGTAAATCCAAAAGCAGTAAAACAAAAAAACACAAAACATGGAAAGATCCGTAAAAGTAGGTACACTGAACAATTTTCTACTGGTGAAGTCATTCAAATAGCCAAACCATTTGTGCTTTTTGATGCAGCTTCAATTTTTTTATCCAGCTCCATCAGATTCATCCCACTAGGGAACATTTTACATTCCTGTTACCCTTCCATATATAGTGGCCATGTATTATTCTAAGTAATTGCTAGATTAAAATTAAAAGCATAAGACTGATAATGTACACTAGGCTTATACATACAAAATACCTCTATAAAACATACAAGTTTAACTACAAATTAATTATTTTTTTAAAAAATAATACATTCATTCCATCAACAATCAGTAACATGGTTATTTTATTAGCAAGTATGTTTGAGTATTATTATATCAAAACAGATATTTGAAAGCTGCAAATTTTAATCAATCAGTTGTCTTATACAGTATTGTACAATCAAAGTCAATAGAGTGGCCATACCCAAAGAACCGATTGAAACCAACTTTGATATTAAATAACATGGGCAAAGAAATGGCAACTAGAACTGAAAAGCCTCACGGCTACATCAGAAATAAAACAAAATTATATTGCCTACACTAAGCTTCCATTTTATAGCCTGCCTCCTACTCTCATACTGTTTCCAGTAGATTTGTCACTTAAAGTTCCATTCACATGGAATTTGATGAAATCCCCAGCAGACCACAAGATTGGTAAACCTGTTCTAACTGCTCTTACAATATCATGGAAGAGAGCTTGAATTACCAATCCACCAGAGAATGCTAATGTAATTATGAGTGTTTACTTACACCATGTGTTTCTCACTGAGCCTCCCCCGCTGTGTCAGGATAAACCAAAGGGAGCTAATGTTTTATAGATGGTAAGACTCTGTTTGTTTTCAGTAGGGCTAAGTCTCCCAAAGCACTCAGACACACTAATTAAAGTAAACTGCAGAGGCCCATAATAAAATATATGTGTTTGGAGACTGTGAGATGAACCCTACTGGCTTATTAAAAGTCAAAAGAAAAATATACATTATTTATGACTTCAAAGGGACACATTGTGAGCTCTAGTTTATTTAAAGGATTAACAAAGCAGTGGTTATTGGTGACCATCTGAATGGTTCTTCTTTCACAGTTCATTAGTTCTGTCATATATGTGAAAAGGCATCATTTGGGTTCAAACCAAATATTATTAATCAAATAAATTACAGAGGGTACACCAACATTATTAAATAGAATCTTTGTGAAAATAGCTGCTAATAAATCTAGTACTTACTTTTCAACAGTTGCCTAGTTGAAACAGTGTGATTTAAGTTTTCAAAATGCGTTATAAGTATTAAATAATACATTCTTCATAAATCTGGCTATCCCCAAAATAGGAAGCTGAGGAATATAATTACAAAACAAGTTGCTTCATGACTATCTATTTTCACAAGTTATTCTGTAGTCCCTTAATATGGAAACCTGGAAACTTCACAAGGAAGTCCACTTTCCCATTTTCAACACAGACTACAACAGAAGGAAAAGTAATGGCACATGAAAATCAAAGCCTTTTTCCATCTTATATTACTTTGAATTAAGAATCTTTGAATTCTAAATCAATCCACATTATTCAATCAAAGGACATTGTTTACACTTAGCTTAAGTATGAACATAGGATGATCAAGACAAATCAATATTGCTGCATTTGTTCACCAGTATGTGAATAATTGCAAAGCTAACCATTATTAATAGTTTCTATCGATGAAAATTTCATATTATTTAACTGATTATATCATGCATCTGAAGATTCCATATAAATAAAATCTTGCAAGCATTTCAGGGTATGATCCTAAAAGAATTTATTTCTCATATTGTTCTAGTCACCTTGAGATTTACCTAAGTTTACACTTTAAAAGGAAATATTGTCCCCTCAAAATAAGATATCTCTTCTGGACTGTCTTGAAAACAGAGGTCCCCTTAGTTTTCTCAAGATGGAAGCTATGATATATACGGTGATCTGATATTGCCTCCTGGTTGTTTTATTAGGGCTTTTGATGTCATTTTTTCTTTATTCTCCTTTTCTCTCCTCCTTCCTCCTCGCTCCTACCTGCACTTTCTCTCTCTCCATTTGGTTATTTGTTTCCATCTGAAATTTGCCCACACTCATTTATCATCACAAGCTTAGGTAAAGAATACAATAAAACCCAGGGTTATAAGACGACATTTTTGAATATCATGGGTTACACTTCCAGGTAGTGAGTTTAAATTGTTGAGTTAAGAACCAATGATAGAATATTTATATTTTATTTTCTTTATAAATTCACTTTAATACCTCTCTATTCTGCCCTTCGTTAAGCAGAAAAAGACAAAAACCTAATTTGAATTAATTCAGGCTTACCCAAACAGTACTTATTCAAAATCATTTTTATTTCTATAATTTGTATAGCTTCACCTCAACACAGATATTTATATAACCTTAATATTTTAGACTTCTGAATCTGTTGGTAACAAAATTTATATTTTATAATTTTAATATTCTAGAAAATATTAGTGGCGGAAAGAGTATATTATTCCCACTTGGTTGTGAGATATTTCCCTAAATGCACATTACAAAGGGAAAATAATAAACAAAATTTATTGGACTAAGGGCTACTTATAGTATTTTTCTTTTATCTACTTCTTTTTCTTCTCTTGCCCAGTAGGTTTCTTGTCTATTTTCCTGTAATGCTAAATTTAAAAGCTTCTTTTTACCTTCCAATTCTGGAACTGTGGTGCTTTTATGCCTTTTTTTCTTAAAAAGATGCTCTATAGGCATATCCTATATCATTTCGAGAGCATCATATGATGATTCAGTAAGCAAAATTAAACAAACAAATGAAACCCTATCATTAAGAAACCCACATCTTCTTTAAAATTTATGCTCCTTTGAGCAGTAACAAGAGTTTGGGTGTAATTTGACCATGTATGTGTAAACTCAAACAGGTGCCTTAGTTTTAGTTCTTTGGGCCAAATACTCTTAGCTCCATTTTAATTATCTCTGCTTTACCAAATCAAGGTGTCCTTATTTCAGCATCAGATTGAAAGTATTTTACACACACAATAAAGGTCTTCCATTTTCAAATTAAATTTTGGTTGAAAAGAAGATAAAGTATAGCTACATTTCATTAGCACTTTCTGTGAGGTAGATCTGTTACCTCCATTTTATAGATAAGAACAGTGAGATTCAGAGAAACAGGGTTTTTTTTACTGTCATACTACTAGTAAGCAGTGAAGGCTTGATTTTAATACTAGCCCAACCCTGTCTGAATCTAGAGTTGAGAGCTTAACCACCCTGATAAATTTCCTCTCTAGTATTAGAAAACTACCGTCAATCTACAAAGCCAGACTTTCAAGCCTCTGATTACAGTAATCAATGGATTGTACCTCCAAAAATTAAGTTGAAAATATTCATCATAGCTCAAAGTATTTCACTAAAGTATTTCCATTCCCTTTACTAAAGAAATAAATAAAATTATCTTAAAAACCAGATACTTGACACAAAGAGATAAAATCTCTGGCCACAGCATTCCTTAGAACTTTCATTATCTTCACATTGTGTGCTTTTTAATTCTACCTTTGTAAGAACTTTGTTGTGGAATTTATATAAACTTATATTCACTAAAGAAATATCCATGTTTGGATCCAAAATTTTGATATTATCAATATTTGTTTCTGTCTCCCCCACCAAAACTGCAACTTTCAGATGGTATAAATTGTCTGACCCATGCTCAAAGCCAAGTATCACACCGTGAGATTCCAGTGTGCATTCAAAAAATGTTTATTGAACTAACTCTTACTACTTTGTAGCACCTATAACTAATTCCACAGTTCTAAATACATGGATGGATTTATAAAATATACATTAGAAAAATGATGACCTCTTTATAAAATGAAGATGGACATGTTACTCAAAATATGACAATAAAAAATTATTTTAAGGCTTCAAAACTTAAAACAGGGTGGACAAAGTAAATCTCCTAGATTCAAAACTAAATGCATGGTTTTTGTTAATGTACTTAATCTAGTCTAACGTCTATTCAACTTTGAAAACAGCAGCAGGAAATAGAAGAAAATGCCCAATTATTCTCTGGTCTAGAACAATCTTAGAAACCATTTTTAATTTAAAACCCCAAATCTAAAGGTTCAGGCATTTATTTTATTCTATATATATTTATTTAGAAATTAATTAACATTGTCAGAGATTTATAAAAACTATTTTTTTCAAGTTTACAATTTTATATAGGGGCTGAGATTCAAACAGTAAAAAGGTAAATAAAAGTGAAGTAAGAGTTTTTCTGCCATCCAACTTATCCCAATTTGTATAATTATGATTGATAACTCACACATGAAACTGTAAGGTTCCTTAGGACAGAGATCATGCCTACTTTTCCTCTTTATTTTATCCCTATTGACAAAGACAGTATCTAGAAAACGCACATTAAGCAAATATGTGCTAAATGTTTATCATTGAATTGTAAATATATTAAGTCCTGGAGGGTTTCAGAGGGGGAAAGACTGCTTCCAGCTGGAGTAATTGTGGGAGACTGTGTAAAGGAAATAGCTCTTGAGTTGATCTTGAAGAATGAGCTAGTATTTCAGTAGGTGGAGCTGAAAATATGTGCTTGAATGCTGGAGAGCAAGGGAGTGGAGTTGGGGAAGGAAGGGTATCGGGAGATAGGATAACATAAGTAAAGATGTGGAGGATAAAATATAAACATACTCAGTTATAGCAGGCAAACTGACTGAAATGTGGGGTTAAGAAGAAGAATTTTGTAGACAATAAGGGACAAAAGGATCAAAAGTCAGGAAGCCTTGAAATTCAGACTTACTGTGGAAGATTTTGAACATGGAATGAAGTAGCATTTTATAAACCTAAATCTAGCAATGGACTACAGAATAGCTGCTGCACTAAAATGACAGTAGCGGGAAGGCCAATTAAGAGACAATTGTGAAAATCTAAGTGGGAAGTAAATATAACTCTGAAAATGTTTCTGCTCATCAATTTCTGAAAATGTTTCCTTGAAATCAGCAAATTGTTTAATTTGGGGGCTAAAATGATTTTACAGATCATCTTGTCCAAACACTATATTTTATAATTTAGGAAACGGAGGGCCAAGAATTCCAATGAAAGGCCCAAAATTGCAAAGCCAAGACTGGATGTGGAGCTCCTCACTTCCAGCCCAGTTGTTCTTCCTATTATAAAAGAACTTTCCTCAAGGTGACTCTTTAAATTAAAAGGAATTAACAGAGAAACAAATACAGAATTAGGACCTTTATTGCTATTTCACTAACACACAGTAACCTTATTTAATAGATCTTCCTTGCCACACAGACATCCCGCTGAAGCATTGTAATAAATGTAATAAAAGGGGAGATTAGGGCAAACATCGGTGGGAAGACATTAATTAGAGGAGGACCTCACCAATTCTCAGCTGACTAATCCTCAAACCCTGTAATTCTCATAAGAAAACTGACAATCTTGCTTTACTTCTTATCAGAGATTTTCCAGCTAAAGAGAGTGGCAGGCTCAAGTAATCACAATCTCATTAATTTTATTAAATATACTATAAAGTCCCAAAATAAATAATTAAGCCCTATTAAACAGATATTTGATAGTACATTTTATCCCTTCTTATTTATAGACACAAATAAAATGACAGTGCTTACAATGAAAATCGTAAAACTTAATTGTTGTTATTGCTGATGATAATACCTTATGCTTGTTTTAGATATTTTAAAGCTTTTCAAGCATGACTGTTGCACCATAATTGCCATGCAAAGCATTTATGTCTTAATCTATATAAATAAAGTTTCCATCTGCTAGCTGTTACAGTGGCACTTGAAAATAGACAGATTTTCACCACATTTGGCATGTATGTTTGTGATAACCTGACTTAAGAAAGTAATAATTGTTCAGCATGTCCAGTGGGGAGGGCCCAGCCTAGTGTTGCTTCAAACACTGCTGGCAGATTATGGATAATGATGGCTTCCAGAAATTGCCAACAGTGTTTGAAGCTACACTAGGCAGTATCAACTGAAATACATAGATGTGTCTCCACTTTTACTAGAGCAGCGGTCCCCAACCTTTTTGGCACCAGGGACAGGTTTTGTGGAAGACAATTTTTCCATGGACCGGTGGGGTGGGGGTCAGGGGAGTGTTTCAGGTGGTAATGCAAGTGATGGGGAGCAATGGGGAGCGGCAGATGAAGCTTCACTCGCTAGCCTGCCACTCACCTCCTGCTGTGCAGCCCGGTTCCTAACAGGCCGCGGACTGGTACTGGTCCCGGTTGGGGACCCCTGTACTAGAGTACAAGCTAGGGCTTTTTTTTTTTTTTTTTAACTATTGAAAATGTTAAGGCTCTAGAAATTGTCTTTTCTTTTACCTACTTTACTCATTTCCGCTTGTAAGGATAAATGTTTCTGGCTACTAGTAAAATTCATAGTGCTATAATTTGTTGTTTTAGTTTTGGCTGTGCCTGGGTTACAAGTGCAACACAGAATTTATCATTTTCAACTGAATCACAGCACTTTGCATATAGTCATTAAGTCAACTGATATAGTAAGCAGAATGGCCCCCCAATATATGTCCATGTTCTAATTCATGAAGCCTGCCAATATGCTGATTTGCATGGCAAAAGGATCTTTTCAAATGTAATTAAAATCGTGGACCTTAAAATAGAGAGATTATCATGGATCTTCCAGGTGGGCCCAATCTAATCACATGAGTCACTAAAAGCAGAGGATTTCTCTGGCTGTAGTCAGGGAGATACCACAGAAGTCAGAGAGATTTGAAATATAACTGGGATTCAGCTCACCACTGTTAAAGGGGGCCTCATGGACGGCATGAGAAAGAATGCAAGCAGTCCCTAGGAGCAAAGACTGGCCCCACCTGACAGCTAACAAGGAAATGTGGACCTCAGTCATACAACCACAAGGAACTGAATTCAGCCAATAATCTGATTGAGCCCGGAAGCAGATTCTTCCCCAGATCCTCCAGTGAGAAATGCAGCCCAGCCAAAGCCTTAATTTCAGCTTTGTGAGACCCTAAGCAGAGGACCCAGCCAAGTCCACTAGAACTTCTGACTTACAGAAACTGAGAAATAATACATTTGTGTCATTTAAAGCTGCTAAGTGTGGTAGAGTGATGTCAATATCATGGCAGTATGAGATACTCCCTTTGTCTCTCATCTTCAATCTACAACCAGTAAAACATCCATAACTCAACAAATGTTCCTCTGCCCAACACACCAGGACACCACAGAAATCCACAGGTCTGTACATCTATAGGTGGGCAGACTGAAATACGCAGAGGAGAGAGAACCAGGGGAAGAGACCACAATCCCAGGCTCCCACTTGAGATGGGTTGAGCCTGCAGCCCCAGGGAACCCAGTAGCAGCAACAGAGGTGATACACATTACAGCGGTCTCCCAGACATAGAGGCAACCACAACCACAGAGAACCAAGCAGTAGTGGCAGCAAAGCCTGCAACCTCAGTCCCTCTAGCCACTCAGTGCCCACAACTCCAGCACCCTGTCCATGGAAGCAGCACTTGAGACTCTGACAACCCCATACACAGTTGAGGCACCAACTACCCCAGCTCCCCACTCACCCTCCCTCTCCCACTGTTGAGGCAGCAGTGCCCATGACACAAGCACCCCCAAATAAGGAGTAGGTACCCTCCATCCCAGTGCCCCCCGTGTGACGTCAGCCGCAGCAAGGCACCAACGACTCCAGAGACACAAGCAGTGATGATGTGGCTACCAGTGATACCTCTGGCAGAGGCAAAGGAGGAGGGAAAGTGCAGATTCTCAAGTATAGCTGGAGGCAGCTCCGGTAAGAGAAACCAAAAACTTGTGCTATAGCACCACCTACTGAAAAACAAAAGAAATGCCTCAAATTACCAATCTGTTGAATTGTTAGAGTCAAGTAAAAAAAGCTTTACCTAAAGAAGAAAGGTGTTTGCTATTTCTAATGCACTGGCAGAAGCACAACTCATCAAGCACCATGAAAACCACAGTAACATGGCATCACAAAAAGAAAATAACAATTCTCCAGAAACCAAACTTAAAGTCACAAAGAATTGTGATCAAACTGACAGAGAATACAAAATAGCTCTTATGAAGAAACTCATTGAGCTACAGGAAAACTTAGAAGAGCAGTTCACTGAGCTCAGAAATAAAATTAATAACAAGAAGGAAACTCTCTTCCCCAAAGAGATTGAAACTCTAAAAAAGAACCAAACTGAAATTCTGGAGTTAAAGAACTCAATAAATGAGATGGAAAATGCATTAGAAAGCACTGGAAATAGGGCAGACCATATAGAAGAGAGAATTAGCAAGCTTAAAGAAAGAAATATAGAAATGATTCTGGTAGAAGAGGACAGAGAACTAAATTCTTTTTAAAAATGAAAAAACTCTGTAAGAACTATCTGACTCCATTAAAAGGGCAACATAAGGATAATGGGTATCCCAGAAGAGAGGGGGAAGGGAGCAGAGAGTTTATTTAAAGAAATAGTAGCTGAGAAGCTCCCAAATCTGAGGAAAAAACAGGATACACAAGTACATGAAGCTAATCAAATCGTCAATTTCCTCAAAGCAAAAAGATCTTCTCTAAGACACATTAAGTTAGAAACTGTCAAAAGTCAATGATAGAGAAATAATTTCAAAGGCAGCTGGGGAAAACAAGACAGTAATCTAAAAGGAACCCCCATTAAGCTATAAGCAGATTTCTCAGCAGAAGCTCTACAAGCCAGGAGAAAGTGGAATGACAAACTTAAAATGTTGAAAGATAAAAAACTTCAGCCAAGAATACTCTACCCAGCAAAGTTATTCTTCAGATATAGTGGAAATAAAGGCTTTCCCAGACAAACAAAAGCTTCAGGAGTACATCACCACTAGACCTGCCTTACAAGAAATAATGAAAAAAACTCTTCTACCTGACTTGAAAAGGCAAAAGTACACAAACTTTTGAGCAAAGCAATAATAGAAAGAATCAGAAAATCATAATGCTATGTCAGAATATGTTGCTAAACACAATTATTAGCATAAAGGTCAAAGGAGTAAACAAGAATTAAAATAACTATAGCTACTTCAACTTGGTAACAAACTCACAACATAAAAAAGGTGGAAACTTAAAGCTATCCCTCTAAGATCAGGAACAAGACAGGGATGCCTACTCTCACCTCTCTTGTTCAACATAGTATTGTAAGTCCTAACCAGAGCAATTAGGCAAGAAAAAGGAATAAAAGGCATCCAAATTGGAAAGGAAAAAGTAAAACTGTCACTATTTGTGGATGACATGATTTTATATATTGAAAACCCTAAAGACTCCACCAAAAAACTATTAGAAATAATAAACAAATACAGTAACGTTGCAGGCTACAAAATCAATATTAAAAAATCTTGTGCATCTATACACTAATGACAAACTAGAGAAAGTGAAATTAAAAAAACAATCCCATTTACAATCACATCAAAAAGAATCAAATACCCAGGAATAAATTTAACCAAGGGGATAAAAGACCTGTACTTTGAAAACTATAAGACAATGTTGAAAGGAAAGTGAAGGCACAAAGAAATAGAAAAATATTCTGTGCTTGCATATTGGAAGAATTAATGTTGTTAAAATGTCCATATTACCTAAAGCAATCTACAGATTTAATGCAATCCCTATCAAAATCCCAATGATATATTCACAGAA
Organism: Stenella coeruleoalba; assembly: GCF_951394435.1. Lineage (NCBI taxonomy): Eukaryota > Metazoa > Chordata > Mammalia > Artiodactyla > Delphinidae > Stenella > Stenella coeruleoalba. The sequence goes on along the minus strand of NC_137149.1, from coordinate 28,211,861 downwards.
GTAAAACAAAAAATCCTAAAATTTGTATGCAACCTCAAAACACCCAGAAGGACCCTGAGGGGGAAAAAAAAAAGCTGGAGGTATCACATTCCCTGATTTCAAATTATACTACAAAGCTATAGTGATCAAAACAGTATACTATTGGCAGAAACACAAGCACACAGATCAATGGAACAGAACTGAGCACCCAGAAATAAACCCCCCCACACACACACATATATGTGCCTTATTTACCACAAAGGCACCAAGAACATACAATGGAGAAAGAAAAGTCTCTTCAATAAATGGTACTGGGAAAACTGGACAGTCAAATGCAAAAGAATGAAACTAAACCACTATCTTACACCATACACAAAAATCAACTCCAAATGTTTTAAAGACTTGAATACAAGACCTGAAACCATAAAACTCCTGGAAGAAAACAAAGGCAGTACGTTCTTTGACATCAGTCTTAGCAATATCTTTTTGATATGGTTCCTCAAGAAAGGGAAACAAAAGCAAAAATAAACAAATGGGACTACAAACTAAAAGCCTTCTGCATAGCAAAGGGAATCATCAACAAAAAGAAAAGACCCTACCAACTGGGAAAAGATATTTGCAAATCATATTCTGATGAGAAGTTAATACCCAAAATATATAAAGAACTCATACAACTCAACAACAGAAAAAAACAAACAACCTGATTAAAAAATGGGGAGAGGATCTAAATAGATATTTTTCCAAAGAAAAAGACATATATATGTCCACAGGCACATGAAAAAATATTCAACATCACTAGTTATTAGGTAAATAAATGCAAATAAAAACAACGAGATTATCACCTCACACCTGTTGGAATGGCTACTATCAAAAATACAAGAAATAACAAGTGTTGGAGAAGGTGTGGAGAAACGGGAACCCTCGTACACTGCTGGTGGGAATGTAAATTGGTGCCACTATGGAAAACAGTATGGCAATTCCTCAAAAAGTTAAGAATAGAACTGCCATATGATCTAGCTATTCCACTTCTGGGTAGTTATCTGAAGAATATAAAAACACTAATTTGAAAGAATATATGCACCCCTAGGTTCACTGCTGCATTATTTACAATAGCCAAGATATGGAAATATCCTAAGTGCCATCGATGGATGAATGAATAAAGAAGACGTGGAGTGGAATACTACTCAGCCATAAAAAAAGACAAAATCTTTCCATTTGCAACAAAATGGATGGACTTTGATAGTATTATGTTAAGTAAAATAAGACAGAGATAGACAAATACTTTATAATTTCACTCATGTGGAATATTAAACAAACAAACCAAATGAAACAAAAACAAACACAGATACAGAGAACAGAGTAGAGGCTATCAGAGGGGAAGCAGGATGGGGGAAATGTGACATGGGAAAAGGCAGTCAAGAGTATGGTGACAGGGCTTCCCTGGTGGTGCAGTGGTTGAGAGTCCACCTGCCAATGCAGGGGACGCAGGTTCGTGCTCCAGTCCGGGGAGATCCCACATGCCGCGGCGCGGCTAGGCCTGTGAGCCACGGCCGCTGAGCCTGCACGTCCAGAGCCTGTGCTCCGCAACGGGAGAGGCCACAACAGTGAGAGGCGTGCGTACCGCAAAAAAAAAAAAAAAAAAGAGTATGGTGACAGACAGAAACTAAACTTTTGGTGGTGAGCATGCTGTAGTGTATACATAAGTCAAATTATAATGTTGTAAAAATGAAATATATAATGTTATAAACCAATGTTAGCTCAATTTTTTTCAATAAAACTGCTAAGTTTATGGTAATCTGTTACAGCCACAATGGAAAACATACACCTGAGTATTCTGATTGATTTAATTAATTGAGAACATGCCATATGTAAAGTACTGTATTCAAGTAAATATTTCCTTATCTTGCCCAACATACAATCCATTAGTAAGGTGAGATATGTATATGGAGGATTGATTACTAAGTCAGAGCAGTAGTAAATTATGTGGTAAATAATAAATTCATATAGGTATTTAAAAAAGAAGAAAAAACAATGCCTATTTAGGTCATCTAGTGAAAACTTAAAAGGTAGATTTTTTTTCCTATACATCAGGGAATATTCCCTTAAATTTTAGCATATATCAGGATCACCTGGAATCTCCTGGACATCTTATTTAAATGATCTCACTCATAAATTCGCACTTTCAGAATTTCTGATTCAGTAAGTCTGGGATGGGGCTTTAGATGTTGCATTACCAAGTTTCCAGGTGATGCTGACGCTGCTGATCTCAGGACCAAAATTGAGAAACACTATATATAAAAGGAAAAGGAAAATCGTTTAAACAAATATTTAAGGCTTAAAAGTTCAAGAATTGTTTAGGGACCATAAGTACTCCAATATGAAAATCATGTTTTGGAAAGATTAATAAGGCCATAAATATTCAGGAAATACTTGGAGTCAGGAAGAGATCTAAAGTAGAAAAAAGTCAAATATTAAGGATGCCACTGCAATAATCTGAGCATGAGAAGCCCAAATCAATGAAGAATGAGCAGAAATAGATAAGAAAAAAAAAAAAACCTTGAGGATTAGCAAAGGGCTATAATAATAAATAAACAGGCATGCTATACTAAAGGTAATTGACTCTTCAAGATTTTAATCATCTTACATTTTATTTTTTCTTCTGTCAATTTTGGTTTTTAGAGGAATTTATCCATTTCATATAATTGTCAAAGTTATTAATGTAAAGTTGTTCATAATATCCTCTTATTACCTTTTTAATGCCTTTAATGTCTGCAATAATATTGCCTTTTGCATTATTAATATTGATAATTTGTGTTCTCTCTTTTTCTTCATTAGTCGTACAAGGAGCTTTTCAATTGTATTAATATTTTCAAAGAACCAAATTTTGACTGTTGATTTTCTTTAAGTTTACTTCCTCCTTTATTTATTTTGGTTCTTACCTTTAATATTTTCTTCTTATATTTCTGGTTGATTAGATTTGTTGTAAATTTTTCTAACTGATTGAGATGGAAGCATTAGAACATTGGTTTTCAGGTTTTCCTATTTTCTATTGTATGTATTTAGTGCTATAAATTTCTATCTAAGCTGTGTTTAGCTGCATTCCCTAAGTTTTGATATGCCATGTTTCCATCATTTAACTTGGAATACTTTTTAAAACTTATTATGATTTCTTTCTTGACCCACAGACTTTTGTAAGTATTTTAATTTAAAGACAACTGTGGGGAATTCCCTGGCGGTCCAGTGGTTAGGACTCAGCACTCTCACTGCCAGGGCCTGTGTTCAACCCCTGGTCAGGGAACTAAGATCCTGCAAGAAGCGTGGCGGGGACAAAAAAAAAATACAATTGTGGACGTTTTTTGTTACCTTTTTATTACTGATTTCATTAACTTTGGGAAAATACATTCTGAATTATTTCAATACTTTGAAATTTACTAACTTTTAATGGTCCAAATTATAGTACATTTGATAAATATTCCATGTGCATTTGAAGAGAATCTGAATTCTCTCATTGTTGGGTACGGAGTTCTATATATGTTAATTAGGTCAAATTTGTTAATTGCACTATCCCCACTAAGATTTTTCATCTGTTTTTTTTTTTTTTCTCTTGGCTATAGGTCTATCCAAGTCACCCACCCAGATTGTGGATTTGTGTATTTATATTTTTCTTTTGGTTAATTTGTGCTTTATAATTACCAACACCATAAAACTATGTTATATATATATAGATTTAAGATTGTGATACTGTGCTGGTGGGTTTCTATTTATCATTTAAAATGTCCCTGTTTGGAAACTAGATTAGTGATCGTTTGTGACTGGGATTGGGCATTGGAGGTAGTGCGGTAATAGATAATGGGTCAGGGTTTATTTTTAAGGTGATGAAAATGTTCTAAAATTGATTGTGGGCATCATTGTATATATCTGTGAATACAGTAAAAACATTGAATTATACACTTTAAATGGAGAGTTGTATGTTATGTAAATTATATCTCAATACAGCTGTTTAAAAAATCAATAGTAAAAGTTTTACTACTATAGTGAAATATTATTAGCATTCTCTTTAAAATCAGTAATGAGGCAAAACTGTCACTATCATTGCTTTTGTTACCAATTAAATCAAGCAATATAAAAACAATAAATGTAAAGGATTTTTAAAATAAATAAATAATAAAATGTCCCTGTTTATCTCCAGTAATACTTTTTACCTAAAAGTGGGATTTCTCTGGCATTATTTATTTTGTTAGTGTATACATTGTATATCTTTTATCATTCTTTCAATCTTTGTCTTATATTTGAGATGCATCTCTTTAAAGCATCACATAGCTTGTTTTTCCCCCAGTGTGACAATCTTAGTGTTTTTCTTGGTAAATTTAGTCCAGCTACATTAATTTATGTACCAATATAATAAAGTTTATATCTCTCATCTTACTTTTTTTTCTACTTGATCTATTTGTTTTACACTTGCTTTTTATCCTTCCCTGCTTTCTTGTGAACACAACAAACTTTTTTTATTATTCCATTTCCTGACATAAACTTGTTAAAAATGCATTTTTTAGCCATTACCATAGATATTACAACATGCAAACTTAACATGATACTCTCACATAAATTACTAATACCTCCCTGAAAAAATGTTAAAATTGCAAAGCACATTAATTCCAACTTTACCTCTTCCTGCCTTTTCAATTATTTTTAATTTTATAAATATTCTACAAATATTTAAAACTCAATTAGACATAATTTTGCACAGTAAATATTTACCCAATTATCTTTTCCACACAATTACCTTTCTTCCTACATTTCTGTTTTCTTCTCTGAGATCATTTCCCTCTTCCTTAAGAACTCTCTTTAGTATTTATTTCAATGCAGGCCTTCTTATGACAAATTCTTTCAGTTTTGCTTAAAATATCTTTTTATAATATTTCATTTTTGAAGAATATTTTCTCTGGACATACAGTTCTAGGTTGGCAGTCATTTTCTTTTAATTCTTTCAATACTGTCTTCTGACTTTCATCATTTCTGTTGAGAAGTCAGCTGTCAGTCTTAAAGCTTTTTCTTTAAAATTTTTCTCTTTGTCCTTGGTTTTCAGCAGTTTGACTTTGGTATGTGTGTTGGCTTTCTCTGTTTGATTCCTGTATTTATCCTCTTTGGGATTTCCTGAAATTTTCAAATCTGTGAGTTTGTATTTTTTGTTAGTTTTGGAACATACTCAGCCATTTTCCTTTCCAATATACTTCTCAATTTTCTCTTTCTCTTGCTGTCACTCCAATTACATAAATACTGGCTCATTGCACAATATACCACATTTCTTACACTTTGTTCTATACTTCCTATGATTTTTTTTGTTTTAGGTTGGATATTTCCTGTTGACCTGTATTATACTTCATTAATTCTGTCTTCTTATATGACCAATATGCTGTTAAAGCATATATTGTGTTCTTAATTTCAAATATTGTGGTTTCAGATTTTATTTCCTATTTAAAAATTATAACTTATTTTTAAATTCTCCCTATTTTAATTGATTTTTGCCTACATTTTCTTCTCTCTACCTGAACATATTTATAGTAAAGTTCTTGTCCACTAACTTCAATATCTGGATCCATCTAAGGTCTCCTTTTAGTGTTAACTTATTTTCTTTAAGTTATTGGTCATATAGCCCTGTCTTTCACATTCTTAATAATTTTAAAGTTAATTCTGGGCATTATATATATTAAAAAAAAAAAAGAAAGTGTATCTGATAATGTTGCCTTTCATCTTTTGTGGTTCAGCCTTTCCTTGGTTAGGCAAATACAGTAGGTGGCAGAATGGACAGCTGATCACCTTATCCAGTCAGGGACTGAGATGAGTTGAGTCTGGACTGCAGTATACATTTGATTCACCTCTAGCCATACAGCATGGCCTTCCAGGACTTTCAGTTGAGAAAGTCTTCATCTCCTGAACACTAAGAGTCTGCGATAATTTCTGCTCTGCTTTCCAGACATCTCAGCTTTAGAAATCCTGATCCTTTAGTCTTCCACTTTACATAGCTTTAAATTTTGCCAAATGTTTTGAGGAGAGACTAGCTGTGTGTTTGAGATTCTTCAAGTCTCCAATCTTGTTATTCCAGTCTTATGCAACTGACACAGGGTTGTGAGCATTTACGCCTAAAGCTTTTTTCTCTCATCTTGCTATGAGAGAAAATGGTCTGTCTGAAAATGAAACCAATAGAAAGGAAATGTAAAAAAATGTAAAAATGTAGGAAGACTGGGAATGGTGACATTGTTTGAGTCTCTGGTCTCAGTGAAGCTTGAAACTAATACTATCCCTCATCTTTTTAATTACGTGAGTCAATAAATCTCATTTTTGCTAGTTGGAATTCAACTTCCAATCACTTGAAACTGAAATAATCCTGACAGGTATAATCACTAAATTGGCATTTTGCCATATGGAGCTTTCAATCCATTTTATCTTTTCATTTTTTTCCTCAAGTGAAAGTCACTACCATCTTTTTCTTCTTCTACCAGTTTGGGTTAAAACATTTTGAATATACCTAGGTAATCCCACCAGAAATACATTTATATAAGAGACTCAGAAACCTCTAAAGGAAAAACAAATCTATCCAAAAGAAAATAGGCATAAGCATAGTCCAGAAACAGAACTTCAGAGTTGTAAGGAAAGAGTAATACTGGGTACTTGATTAACTGTTCGGGGAGCTCATGGAGGACACCATTTGGGAATTTTCAGCAATAGCCAATGTTGGAAGATTTGCTGATTGTGGTCAAAATTATTAGGCAGGAAAAGGAACCAGTGAAACAAAGATGATTATTACTAAAAATGACCTTCTTTTGGACTCCAGCCTAGGATACTGGAGGAATCCTGGTTTACTACATTCTACTATTGGCTTACTACTAGCTTGTTGCACCATGATGGAAGGCTAACTCTTATCATTTAGCATCCCCAGAACCTAACATTATCTTGCACATAATAGGTTTATGAATGTTTTTGGAAAGACATCCAGGTAAAGGGAATAGGCATTAGATTGAAAATTAAAAGGTAAATATTCTATTTCCAGGTTCACCAAACGTATCTTTACGACTCTAGTCAAGCCATATAACCTCTGAAAGTCTCAGTTTTCTATAATATCTACTATGCGTGGTTGTGAGAAAGATGAAATGAAAATGAGTATGGCAAAGCACTCTGTGAAGATTAATATTATTATTAATGCTGATAATGTTCAAACCTACACATTTATGCTGTGCAATTTGTAATTTAAAAAGTCAGAAAGTTGATTAAAATTGCAAGTGGATTCAAAGGTTTAAAAATCTTATTCAGATTATTCTTAAGAACCCACAAAATATGAATAGGCTTTATTGGGTCATACATTCCTTTACAGAATTTACTATGAATTTACTAATTCTCCCTATGAACACCAACTCTCCCTATTTTCATCTATTTTTGCCCACCTCTTCTTCTCTCTATCCTCTCAACACATGAATGTATTTTAATGTAGTAGGGTAAAATAGTAAAGATTTGGGGGATTCAATTTCACAGTACCTAATAAAATTTCAAGTGCAAATGTACTCTAACCCAGCAATTCCTTCTAAATATATATTCTTGAGGTATATTTACACATGTGCAAAAAAGCTTCTGTAATAATGTTCTTTTTATTAATTGCAGTGGTGAAAATGTGAAAACACTCTAAGCATCTAGCAATAAGGGAATGGTTCTGACAAATGCTGGTACCCATTTGCTATATACTTGGCAGTTAAAAAGAACATGGTAGATACAGCCTTGCCAATATCTCAAAGATAGACTGCCAAATGAAAAATCAAGCTGCATTGTTTAGAATATGACCCTCATAAGGTTAACAAGACAGTAATAAGTATACATGACATATGTTCAAAAATTATATATATAATTGCATATATACATATCTATCTATACATATATATGTGTAAAACACATAAAACTGTTAAAAAATGATTACCTCTTAGAAAAGTATTACTGTGAGGGAACAAAGAAGAAAGACTCACTTTTTATTCTATGTTAGTTTTTTTGGTTAAATTTGTATCATGAAACTGTAGTCATATGTTATTTTGTAAGACATATATATATATACCTCTGAATATTCCTGTAACACAAAGTACTCCTCAGATCCATTCAACCTATTCAAATATAGGCAATGCCCCCTAAAGTCTTGTGAGCATGGCTTTCCAGTGTGGCAGTATGGCCTGTCTGTACTCTTCCTTACAAAAGCACCAGCAGATCCTGGGGCACCAACAAATCTGCGACACCTGATTTCCTGTCATTAGCCTTTGAGACCACCTTGCTACCCTCATCCTGCACAGTTAATTCATTTATTATTGGATTTGTTGTTCACATCACAGTACCTCTTCTCCTACTCACTCCTCTGCCCTTTCTCATTCTACCTGTACATACTTCCATCACTGCTTGTACCATGGAGTCAAACCTGCATTTGAATCTTAGCTCTACCACTGTTTGTGTGGAATGGGGCAAGTTACTAAAATTCTATGAAGTCTAGTTTCTTCACCTATGAAATTATGACGATAATATCTGCCTTCCAGTATGATTGTTAGAGTACTGCGTGTGAAGCACAGTGCTGGGCTCCTATTTAGGGCAAAAAAATAACAGATACTATTATTATTTTTCTTTCTCTGATTAAGCCGTCTCCTTCCCTGGTTCAGGGACCCTGCAACACATCAATTCCAAAGTTCCTGAGCACTCTATACCTACTCTGATGACCCCAACTTCTGTCAGTGGGGAATCATGACAGACACTTTCTACAGGAAATACATTACTCAATCTTAACTGCTCAAATTCTATAGCAGCAGCAGCATTACATACATTGTGTTCCAGAGCCTGAAAGATAGAAAAATATATCCTTACAATCAAAAACAACATTGGATCATGAGTGTGTCTTGTTTTTGTCTGGAGTACCAGGAAAGAGACATGCAGAAGGGTGAGCAGAAAGGTAAACAAAATGTTTTTCTTATGAGCATAAAAGAAGAAATGATAGTAGGATATAGAATGAGTAAGTATTAAGAAAAGAATTACTAAGATGAATCAAGCTCCTCTGGGTCGCCTCATACAAAGGCAAATACAATTCTTCTTTCTGAAAGACAATTTACCTAAAACCACATCACGTGTATGGTTACCACTTTCCATGACATACAGAAACACATTTGAATTTGATTCTGTAAAGCATGTAATTTAAACATTGACACAGTGCTCTAAGTGGGTCCATAAAATCTGTGCTGTAGGGTCTAATATATAGTTGAAATCACATTATGATGAAATTCTTTCAATTAATCAGGTAATTTTATCCCAAACCATGCTATGGTTACTATAACATTAAAGTGCTATTATCCATTGAAGTGCTGTTTCTCGTTGCTTTTTGTTATTTTCATTGTAAATATATTCAAGAGCACTACAACTATATATGAAGCGGTACATTTTAATGTTTTATTTAAAAATTCATGCTTAAAGTAATGTTGATTTGTTTCTGTCACTGTAAAAAATTTTAAGCCATGTAAGTGGTCACATCTTTTAACAAGAAAGGCATGGTTCATAAATACTTTAAAGACATACCAACAGCGCTAAACTGAACATGAATCCTGCGGGCTAAGTGTGTGGGTTCCCAGTCAAAACAGATGCCATCCTCCATAATACCTGTGTTTTTGCTGGTATTCTTTATATTGCTATTATAAGAGCTCTTGATAGTCAAAGACATCTTCGTCTGAAGCTTTCTTCTAGAAAACATACCCTATTTAATAAATTAGGTGTAAAGCTCTTTTAAAATACTTTGGATTTTATTTATCTTAAATAAATTCTGATAAAAATCTAAATCACAAGTATTTCACCCAGGTGAAGACATGAAAATAAAATGGTCTTTCTCTTATTTTATTCCTTCATATTTCCCCCTGCCCCTCCTAGATATAATAACCTATTTCTGAGGTAATATGTATAATTCTGTGACAAATCCACTTCAGCCTTGGTAATGCCCTTCGTTTTGACTTCAAAACATTCACTGGCTCTCATGGATTTGTACTATTTAACACCCAGATAAAGGTAATCTGCCTTTTTTAATAACGATGGATTACATTTTCTAGTTACATTCTCTTATTCAATTGGATTTTTTCAATTTAAGCACATCTATTCTAAGGGAAAAATGTAACGTCAGTCTGAGAATAATTGTAGTTATTAGAAAAGTAAACATGATGAAACACAAAGTAACATAAACTGAAATTATCTGATTAAATTACTATAGAAGACTAGTATTTCCACGGAAAAACAAAGTATCTATATGCTCTATATTTTACCTGTCCTTTTTTTGTTATAGGACTATGTTATAACTTGTACCTTCTCATAATCAAATATATGGGGATGTGGGGATATTTTAAATAGAAATGAAAATTTGGAGCATATACAATGAAAGAGACTCTATATCATTATATGTTTAGAGCCTGGTCTGACAGTTCCTAAACTAACAAATGTCTTACTGCTTTTATGGATGTTCTTCCTGAATACCAATTCCAGATTATTCCTCGAAGTTATATTCTGATAACATGGCTAAGTCCATTAAAACTTCCTTTGATTGTGTAGCACTCACATACATGCAAATAGACACTACTTTATTGAGACCTATTCCACTCAATTTCAACCATTAAAAATGTAAACCCACATCACTGATAAATATTTTTAATTGCTTACTTAAGCTACTTAAATACAACCATAATAATAAAATCAGCTATGATGTTTTCAGGATCTATATGATGTACACAGTACCCATCATTTTAACTAAGTTTTCCATAAACCTCACAAGTATTCAGCAGGATAGGTTTGCTGACCCCTCTTCCAGGTGATGAAACTAAGACCCACAGATGTGAACAAACTGTTCAACTAACTAGCTTAAGTAGTATTTGAACCTGGTCAACCCAATTCTAAAGTGTATGACCAGTCCAGTGCACCACTCAGATTCCTGGTAACCAGTTCTGAGACTTGAACCCAAGCATTACCCCAGCTCAGCACCCTGCACAGTGCCTGACATCTAGTGAGTGCTTAGTAAATGGTCAATGAATGAATGAATACATAAACAAAATATTAGTCTTGGTAGAATACAGAATATGGCTCACAAGTCTGAAATGTACTATCACAGTTTCTTAAAGCCAGCATGCAAAATCATGAAAGTATACTCAATGGTATAAATTTCATTAAAATCACATTTACAGCAGCATATTTCTATTTGAAGAACTGATACCCAAGCTTTAAAGTAACAGCATATGTGGTCTTTTATATGTAAATACATTACAGTCTGAGAAATTGGGCATATTGATGTCTTCCACTGTTTTCACGTAAATTCACATTTAATTATGACTTGTTAATGGAACATTCCTTTTTTGCTGTGTCAGAATTAAAACAGTATATTTCACCTTCATTCCTTTTCAGAGATGGCAATGTTTAAATCTGGTATTTGGGTTTTAAATCATGTTTTCTGACCAAAATTCCTTTGGAGAGCAGAATGCAATATTCAGTATTTCCAGGCATGCTGTTGTTGGACAGATCCTGTAGCAATGAACCTGAAAGATTGGCAGGATGAAAGAGTAAGAGTTCAGAAGGGACAAAGCCAAGATGCCAAGGTAGAAGGAGAGGAGAAAAGCAGGTGGTGGGGCTGGAGGGGAGGGAGAGACAGAGAGAGAGAGATTTGTATTTGTCTTACTACCTTGTGACGACCATGTAGAAGGACATGATCCTGTTTTGTAGGACTATTTTATTAAAATAATAATAATATTGTGTTTGTCTTCTTTAAAACATTTCATAACAGTGCACCAAAAAAAGATATGGAGACCCTCCTGTTTCATTTCCTGCCTTCATAGAATGTTGTGTTACTAAAATATTTTCAGCAGAACTTGAAGCAATATAAAATGTTTGCTTGAGGATTTATTTTAGTCCCTTTAAGCTGAACTTCTGTAATCAAATCTATTTACAGACATTCCACAGTGCCCTATGGTTACTAGCTTATGCAAATGAAGCGTGACCCTGGGAATAAACCTCTTGCCCCCTCATCATCCTCCCTGGCTTCAAAGGCCTCTAGGCAATCACTTTTTTAAGTGAAGAGATTTTTAAGATGAATTGAAATAGAAAGACAGGGAACATAACTTGATGCCCAATACTCCTACAACCCAACCATTTACTATCTACTATTTTCCCATAAATATTTAGACACTAATTTATAGATCCATTTGGAATAAATGTGTTAGTGTGTAATGATTTTTTTTTTCAGCATCTTCTTTTACTTTGAATTCAGAAACTAGAGACCAATATCAATCAATAGTCATTTATTCTAACTTCATTTCTTACTTCTTAAACTAAGGGTCACTAGACTGGGACAGAAATTGTTTAGTGATAATAAAATCTTTTCTGCTGATTCTATTATCACTGAAAATATATTTGTGCTGAGTATGAGAATAACCAAAGTAATTAGAAAGATTTATATAATTCCATGAGGACAATAACTAGGTATAAATTTAACACATTATTTGAATATATTAGTGTTAGGATTGGAATATATTGGTATTTACAAGCAATTAAGAAAAAAAATGGATCCAATTTTTTAGAAAAGGGTAATGAAACTGGATAATTGGTTGCATTTTCAGATGTATTACTGGGAAACAGCTGTACAAAATTTTTAAATGACAATCACCATAACAAACTATATAAATTTAGGGGGTTCCTTCCTACTGGACAATACCTTGAAAAAAAAAACAGTTATTTTTTCGTGGGACAAAATATTTAAAATCCAGATGGCCAGTGGAGTCGAATAAATTCTTGGAGGCCCCAGAGACCTCAAGGTCAAAGTGTCATCTCAAAATACTGCCAATTTTTAGAAATACTCCAGGATAACTCTGGGACCTATAGGCCAAAAGGTCTCCTCTGCAATATTTTAAGGGATGGCAAACGACAGATTACTAACTTTTCAGTAATGGCATGATAAAATTAGATAAAGTTAGAGTACAAGAAAACACTGGCAATTCCCTTTAAATATATATTTCTTTTAATTTTTGAATTTTATTTTATTTATTTTTTTATACAGAGGTTCTTATTAGTTGTCCATTTTATACATACTAGTGTATATATGTCAATCCCAATCTCCCAATTCATTTTAATTCCCTATTTAAGTGTGCTGAATCTTTACTATTTTTAATGAAATATACAGCTTTATTAAAATTAAAGTAAATGTTATTTAAACTCTGTTTTTAATGTTATGCTTTATGTAAAAATCATCAAATTTATGTCATGGGATTTTATTTTAGGCAGTTTATGTTGAATAGTCAGTATTTTGCATAGATGACTACTTAGGCCTTGAAATCATAAGGCTGTGCAAAATCCTTGCTTTCAAAGGGGTCTGGGACCTCAAGACCATAGCCATCTGCCTGGAAAAATCTGATAGACTCCAGAACAGGGGTAACAGTCCTGAATGCTAGGTCAGCAAAAAAATGACCAAAAGGCAGGGAAATAATACATAATCTCCCCAAAATAGATGCCAGAAATAGGTGCTAAAACTCAGCAGGTCACAGTGAGTAATGACTCAAAGTAAGTTTGTTGTACTTGTGAATATTATTGAGTTGAAGAGGAAACATGCATGAGACCAGAAAAAAGGAGAATGATACAACAGAACTAAGAATCAGTAATTAAGAAGAAACTGTAGCATAGCAAGCCAAAATCATAGCTAAAATCCACTAAAAATTTTAATACTAGAGAAACTAAGAACCCAGTAGAAAAAAATCAAAGACCTCAACCTGCGGAAAGTAGGAAGTCCAGTGGAAAACATGCAATAATTAAAGAAAACATTCCTGAAAAAAAATTTATATACACACACACACATATATATATATGATTCCAACTTAGTATTCTTACAGACCAAAGATTCCTTTCAGAAGCATTTCCCCCAGATACTTAGCTGTCAAATTTTAAACTTCAAGAACTAAGAAAAACTGGAATATAATCTCAACTGTGGATGCTGCTCCTCAGACTGAGAAAGGGATGGGAGGATGCTCAAAGATAAAGAGCTACTCTTATAAGTGCAGCAAAGAAAGTAGATAACAGAATTAAAAACAGCAATATCCTTTGGAAAGACAATAGGAAGCTCAAGTTCAGGTTCCATGGAGTTATCATGGTCTCTAACTTTTTTAAGGTCCTGGCCACTGTGACAGAAGACACATCTCATCTCTCAGTTTCAGAAATTCCTGCTCTGAACCACACTTAGATAGCAAGTCACAAGACAGGATCCCTAGCAGCAAAGCCCTGGACTATGTCAAGCCTTAACAGTTCTGCATACTGCTCATCACCACATGTCATTCACTAAAGAATAATAACCCAAGCTATTTTTTCTCAGTGGGTTAAAAATCTCAAAGAACAAAGGCAGAGGAAAAGCTCTAAAAATTCACAGAAATGTATCATAAATGCAGATGGCCAGAAAATAATGGCAATAAACAGAGGAGTGAATTTGAGGATAGGATTTACCTCTTTTGGCCAAACCATGTATGGAGAGGACAACGTGCTTAGGGCACAGGCATTTCAGCCCACACTCCTTCAGCAAGCCAAGAGCATTCTGATACTGTTAAGTCACAGGCAACACTTCAAGGGCCACAAGAACCTAATGTTTTCGTCTCTACCAATAGAAAGATGCAACATACAGTTGCCTTCTGGGTAGCTGAATCCCAGCTAGGAAACACCTGAGGTCCTGGGAGACTGATATGAAAAATAGCTTGTGCTTTTTGACTACATTTGTGAAAGATGCCCCATTTTTTTTAATAAGCAACGTTGTTACTAAGGAGATGGTAGAGTAACTCCATAGGAAGTCCAGGACCAGGTGGATCCAACCTGGGTCTTATAGGAGTAAAGAGCAATGAATTCCTAAGTGAAGGGGAAGTCTATGCTGTTAGCTCAGGGTTGAACAAGGACTGAAGGCATTCCTGGAGGTAGGATATTGGATGCAATGTGTGATTGAAGCCTTTCAGAGTCAGTCACCCTGGCCCAGTGGCTGTGCTGTAGTGACTGGTAACTAAGCATATATGCATAGGCACCCACTCCTGCAGAATGAGTAGGCATCCAGCAAAAAGTGCAGACAAGCCTGACATTGAAACCATTTGGACGAGGGAGGCAAAGGTATCAGTGAGCTGAACAAACTTTCCTGTTCGCTGTAAGCCTAATTTTACAAGTAAGACTAGCCTCCCCTTTAGCCTTAAGGATTTATGGGGCTTCTTGGGCAATTAAGGAGGTGGTATACTAAGAAGGCAGGTAGGTACTTGAGTGATTAGAATATGTTCCAGGTTTGTGGAGCAGGACATACTACTTACAAAAGGAATATCAGTCTCTCTTCTAGGCTTTTATCATATTCATCAGAGTGGCACCTTCATTCTCACATCCTTCTGTTTTCAAGGTTATTACACTGTATTATTTGAAGTATCTTTACATAATTGTGCTCTTTTTGATGTTCTCCACACATACTCACATACCTACTTTCAAATAAGAAACTACTGATACAAACTTCCATTAAGTCAGCTTACCTATTTATTATAGCACCTATTTTCAATTGATAAATTATGCTTTACTTCATGTGCTTACACTGAATTCAAAAATGTAAACTACAATTCCAATTTCCAACCAATAATGTCTTTCAAAATCTTGTTTAACCTCACCACAAAATTAATTTTACCTTAGCTTGAAACCAATTGCGTTTTCAAGGGATACTGAAACACAACAGAGATCCTACTGGGTTGTACTATCCGCTTTTTTGAAACAAACCTGTTTTAAAAATTAACTTTAAAAGTTATATATCTATATATATATATATTTTTTAAAGTGAACCTGCACTGATCCCTACTAAGAGATGACACTGGGACTTACAGGAAAGACACTGGATATGCCAGGCACTAAGTAGCAGAGACTGCAGGATCCCTGATGTCTCCCGAAGGAATTTCAACCTTGGCTTTAAGGGCTGGGCCTGATTCGCGACAGCCCCTGACTGACAGCCCGGCGCTGCAGAGTAGCTCTTGGTTCTCGGTTAAAAGGGCCGCCTCCGCGGGGACCACGTGGCTCCCGTTTCGCTAAAGTGCGTGCTTTGGCGATGCAGCCGGACTCCCCGCGCCGCGCCCCGTTGCTCAAAAGCAGTGCGTTAGAAAATATGTTTATTTTTTATATTAAGACATGGAGCTGTACTTTGAAGTCTTTGAGAAAAGAAGAATCTGCAGGTACTTTTTTATACATCTATTTTTATTGCATTATTAAAATTTTCATCTGTTTTAGCCAGCTTAGGCTAAATCATGCAGTGACAAATGATCTCAAGTGTTGTGGACTAAACAATAAAAGTTTATTTCTTGCTCACATTTATGCTCATCACATTGATGTCCTGCGGCTTTGCTCAATGTGCTCTTTACTTTGGAAGTAAGTCTGAATAAGCAGCCCTTATGTGGAGCCTGCTGGGTTTCTGACAGAGAGGAAAGAGAGGTGAGAACGAAGCATGGCTCTCAAAACTACAGCATGAAAGTGGCATATGTCACTTGTGGACCTTACTTATTTCATCATAATTTATTTCGTATATATTTATACATGGAGAGAGAGAGAGAGATCATTTAATTTATACACGGCCTCCAGGAAAGACTACCTGAAATGTTCCAACAGATCCTGGAGAAAGAAACTCCAAGATTTTATTTGTGTAGCCCAGTGCCTCTCTATTATATGATTAGAAAATCACCATATTAGAACCCACTCACCAAAAGGACAATTTCTCAAAGACCTATGTATAATAAAAATTTATCAAGCTATACAGGTCTAAATGACCCACTGTGGAAGTTATTTTGGTTCTTCTAAAAACATCTGAGTGCATGATTATTAAATATCACAACTACATGGTGTATATTTAGGTTTATACAAATATACACCATTATAAATAATTTTAACATAAATTAATTTACACGAAAAAGAAGGATTATAGAAAGGAAAACAATCATAATTCAAGAAACATAATTTGGGCTTCCCTGGTGGCACAGTGGTTGAGAGTCCGCCTGCTGATGCAGGGGACGCGGGTTGGTGACCACATGCGGGAGGATTCCACATGCTGCGGAGCGGCTGGGCCCGTGCGCCATGGCTGCTGAGCCTGCACGTCCAGAGCCTGTGCTCCGCAACGTGAGAGGCCACAGCAGTGAGAGGCCAGCGCACCGCAAAAAAAAAAAAAAAAAAGAAACATAATTTACTTAAAGCAGGTCTCCTCAAAAACAAAGAACATTAACCATATTACACTCAAAAAGCCCAAAATATTTTAAGTATACTTTATCTTTACAGTTCTGTGCTAAGGATAATAGTCATTCTCAAAGCAATTATTTTCCATTAATTACATATGTAGATAAACATATACATTACAATTAATCTACAAAAATTTACTATTTCTAAATAACAGCATGTTTTAGGAACTTAATAAAATAATATCCTAAAATATTATCCTCAGTCTTCCTGCATCTCTCTGTAAATTCCAACATCTTAATCAATCAAAAAAACAACCTTCAAGGGTCAGACTTTCTCAATGTCCAAACCATCGGATTACCTCAGGATCTAACATCAGGCTCAATTAAATGCAAGTTACATAGATCTCTCCTTTCTTTGGGCATAACCAAAAGGAATTTTTTAATGTTGATAAAAGAGCAACAAGTGGGAATAAAACAACCCTTATATTCTTCTCAATCAACAAACAAATCAACCAACCAAACTGAGGTGAGAGAATTACGTGTGATCTAATAGTATATATTCTGTGACATCACCATTATTATTACCCAACAAGTATTGAGCATTGATTGTCATGTGCTAGTAATGTGGTAGATGCTGATAATTCAATGACAAGCAGAGGAGGAGAAATTAAGGGGAACCGTCCGAAAGAAGTTTGAATTTCAGAGAATGAATTTGAAAGAATGGATATCATTTTGCCAGATGAACAATGGAGGCTAGCAAGAGAGGAGGCATGTGGAAAAAGAGAGAAGGCATTCCATGCAAGCACAAGGAATCTCATAGGCAAGCATGGAGGCACAAAACAACATCGTAAATTCTTGAAACTGCCATTAGTACAACACAGACAGATGCATATTGCTAGGGCGCGGGCTATGAGAGATGGAGTTGTCAAAGGGCGTGGGCAGGGACCAATATATGGAGGGCCTCATGTGCCTTGCTAAGGTTTTTAGATTATCCTGTGGGCAACGGAGCATCAATGAAGGGTCTTAAGGAAAAAAGTCACATACTAAACTAGTATTTTGGAAAAATAATTTTGGCCAGGGTACAGAAGATGCATTGGAGGAGACTGGGCTGCAGGAAAAATATTTTGCAAATCCAGGTGAGAAAGACTTTTTTAAAAGGTTCCAGCAACAGCAGGAGTAGTGAGTGTAAGGAAGAGAGAGCCTGAAACAATACATAGAGGTAGAATTGACAGGGCTCAGGTACTTATTGGATATGGAGGTTTGACAGAAAAGTCAAGCCTGACTAGGAGAGACACAAGTCTAGGAAGATAGGGGAGAAATCCAATGAGTTTCGTTTGGAATCTGTTACTCATGAGAGGACTATTATACAACCAAGCATCTACTGGAGAGAAGATGGCATTTTTCAGGATTCAAAATTTGTCTGTTTAAAAGTCCCCCACCCCCACCCCAACCCAGAAGATACTTTGAAAGGAACCATCTTCTTACAAGATACCTTCTTACCTTGACCAAAATGCCTATGTAAAGAATTTGTTTGCTCCTTGGGGAAAATTTCCACAAATTTCTAATTCCTTGAGCTATGTAGGGTTCACATACTAGGTCATGACACATGCTTTTAAGTGATAAATAATTGTATTTCTCCCTTGATTGGGCATCTGACTTCTCCCTCCTACTGAGAGCATGTGTCTCTTCTGTACTGTTTCTTCCCACCAAGATCAGACTTGCCCATGACCTACGAAGTAACCCTGAACTGTGTTATATTTTTAAAGACCAGTAGAAGAGACAGCAATGACTGGGTGTCCTCAACATTTTGCCCAGTCGTGTGACATCATAGATATTCTCTGAGCCCATTTCAACATTTGACCAATTATTCTTCCCACTGAGTCATGCTGAAACAAAATACATTATCTCGATAATTACTATCTTCAGCAACCCAAAATTAAGCATATTATTATAACACTTTAGTACAATGAGAAAGAAATTCTCTCCTTTAAGAAAGTTGAGGAGAAACTGGTTCTAGGGAAGTTATACCATACAAGTAGAATAACTTTTTAGAAAGTATCTTTTTAATTGAAGGAAAAAGGTCTATCACGCATCATGAAGCAACAAAGCCCTCTTTTATCCCCTTTCTAAAAAATTAAATTAAATTAAAATTAAGCATAGTTCTAAATACTGTCATTAAATGTTGTGTTTAGGTTTTAATTTCTGCTTATTTAGCAATGCATTCATTCTTAAGTATACAAATCATCACTACTAAAAAATATAGCATCTCCCTGAAAAGTGAGTATCTTGTTATAACTAGCTAATGTTGCTTTGTAAACCCAAGACCTTTTAGTAAGTTTACATAAAAACTCTGATAAGGTCTTAAAAACATCTATGATGAAGATCACACAATGCAGTAATACCCAAGAACTGTTGACAGTAGCTTCTTACTGCCTGCCAAAGTCCATGATTCTTTTTAAAGATTATGGAAGGCCATTCATTTTGTTTTCATAAACTTAAAGATGACTTAACCAAATCCCCTAACAGTAGTTAATGCTTCTTAATTATATGATGTGATAAAAAAAGAAGAAAGCCTTATTCACTGAAAGGCACTATTATTACTAAAATTGTCTAATTTTATATGACAGTAAAATTAAAAGATGACACAGCAAAGATGGAAAAATACCCCATGAAGTGGTTAAATAGCATCCAAATTTTCACCTCTCTGTGCCAAGTTTAACTTCAGAGAACAAGTTTCAGTTGCATACAATTTCAGGGAAACATGAAATTAAGTTTTAGAAGCAGATTTCACAGCTAAAGAATTTCATCCACAATCAGTTCTTCTTTATTTATATAAAGAAGTACATTTTGTATCATTCCTTGAATCTGCTAGCATTTCCATGATTAAAATTTTGACATTAAAGTTGAACAGCAGTATAGTCTATTTTGAGTAAGCCTCATTGTTATACCAATATATCCAATAATATTTTCCACAAGAATAAAAAACAAACACCTGGCTTTCAAGGATTCTATAGGATTTAGAACATGAACATGATAAGCCTACCTGAGACTGCCTACACCATTTCCTTTGGGGACAAGAACTCTATTTCTTTCAAACCTGTATAAACACACTAGCTATTCAAGAGTTTCCAGTCCTCATCTGTCCTGTTACCTTATATGATAACTATTTATTGAGTGCCAAGTAGGTACTCACCTAACTTTTTTCATTTCACATTCCAGAAACCCTATGAGATTGGTATTATGGTCCCCATACTAAAGATAAAGAGTTCAAGGCTCACAGAAATTAAACTATATCCTCAAAATGCACAGAGTCAAAGAACAGATACAGGAGTCAAATCCCTCTTCTATTCAACAGGATTTCAAATGCATATCTATCTGACTCTAAAACTTGGGCTCTACCCTACACAAGGCTGCTTTCCATATATCCAGCTCTCCATTTAACTGTCCCACCTTAAACTAGGTGACTACACATTCATCTTACGTAACTTTCAAATGATTTACATATTAATAGTAAGTTCCCCTTCATTTACCAAAGTGTCCCCTCTGAACAATATGGTCAACTTGCCTTCAAGTCAATACATATGAAACTAAATGCATATCATTTCCACCACCTCCCAAAATATGTTCCTTACTATTATATCCATTACTACCATGGATGGCACATAACCCCCATTCACTTGCAAGAGCCAAGAAACAGGGATAACTCGTAACTGCTCCTTTTTCCTCATATCTTATGTCACCACATCTTTTCTCTTCTACTTATTATCTTTCAAATCCAGCTTTTCTTCAGCTTCATTTCCACTGTCTTAGTTCTGACTCTCATAATTTCTTTTCTAGACTATTATATAAGTTCTCAACTGATATTTTTACCTACATTGTAATTTATCTCTAATCCATTCTCAACAGTGCAATTAATATGAACTTCCAAAAGGACACATCTTATTATGTAGTCATCCCAATTTAAAATCCTTAAATGGTTCCTTAGAACCTTCAGGATAAACTGCAAAGCCTTCTCAGGACTCTTAAGGCCCTTTGTTAATTGTCACTTGCTTACTCCTCCATCCTAATCTCTCACTACTCTCCCTGTCACAGACTACATCCCACTCCACTGAATGTTCTATAGTTACCAAAATATGCTGGCTTGTCTCTTGTCTTTATACCTTGGCACAGATTGCTTTCCTACTTCTTCCTCCTCTCTCCTCACATCCTCCTAATTTTCACATCCTTCAACATACAGTTCTGGCATCCCCTCCTCTGATGATCTCCTGATTAAATTCTTGCTTGGCATAGCACTGGGCCCAAAGCACTCAAGGAATATTTTGTCATTATTGAGCTGAACTTTGAGGTCCCTCTAATTCTGCCCATTTCTGATCTCCTAAGTGTCATCTCCTTGGGTGAGGGATGGTGGACTGGGGGTCTGCCTCTCCTCTTTCAAGATGTTCCCATGCCCTTTTCCCCATTGCCTGTAATGTCTCCAAGTTGAAATTAAACTCAAAAAAAAAAAAAAAAAAAAAACTCCTGATTATTTGCCAACTCCCACTCAGTTTAGGTTAGATGTTTTCCCTTGGAGCTCCATAACATGCAGTGCATAACCACATGATAGTGTAATGTTCTGGCTACTTGTCTGTCTCATTGACGAGGCTATAAGCTGTTTGAGGTAGAGCTTTTATCTTTTAATTCCAATATTCAGAACTAGATCTGGCACACAGTAAGTGTACCATAGATTTTTATTTTTAAATAGGACATTTGTCTACTGAATAGGATTAAATGAAAGATAACCAGGATAGTGCTGAAGAAAGGCAATATATACGGTTTAATGTATTTATGATTTTTATAATCCTTGAAAATCTCTGAGAACTGTAGATATACAATAAAATTACAAGTTTCCTTTCTTTTTTAAGCCATGGTAAGCAGCCTTGATTTATAATAATATCTATTCAAATGATAAAGTCAGAATTTCAGAACACGAAAGAAACATAGAATCTAATCTAGTGATTTTCAATCCATTGTTTAACATTAGATCAAAATCATAACCATCCCCAGAACATAAACAATTTACTCTAAAGCTGTTGCCCAAGAGCTGCTGCCAGGGAATGAGGGCCTTGGTACTTCTACTTCTCTATGCTCCTCTCACCGGGCCTGGAGATCCTAAGGCTCTGAATAGCACAGTTACACAAACTCTAACCTAGTCCAAAATCTTATATGGCAAAAAAAAAAAGAAGACAAAGCCTTAGAGAAGGCTGTGATCTTCCCAAGAGCACCAAGTGATGTAAGACTGGCCCTGGTCTTCTGGCTCCTAGGCCTACATTCCAAACATTGTTTCACACTGCTTCTAACAGGAAAAGAGCTTAGCTCTGGGAGCACCTGCAAAATGTTCCTATTGCCTAGGTAAAGCTATTCAAAGGGACAATAACAATACTAGGAAATATGGACACCAAAGAAGTGTTGGAATGAATTACAGTGAAAAAAATTTGCATTAAAAAGCACATTGCCTATGATGGTGATATTTGACCAGACACTGTAAATTGCAGGCTGCCAGATGCCCTAAATCTTTCCTTATGTCAAATGTTCAGCATAGATTCTTATGGAATTTTCCCCCATAACAGAGTCAATGAAAAATAATAGTAATATTAATTTGATAGAATCCCATTAATGTATCCCCTCTCTGAATCCACAGCATTTTGGAAACAAAATCATAACACCAGTCAACAATGGGAGGCAGCCTAATTAAAACTGGCCATAAATTGTACTGGTCCTTGTTATGGGTTGAACTGTGTGCCCCCAAAATGTGTATGTTGAAGTCCTAAACCCTAGTACCTCAGAATATGGCCTTATGTGGAAATTGGGTTATTGCAGTTGTAATTAGTTAAGATGAGATCAGACCAGAGTAAAGTGGACCTAGACCAATATCACTAGTGTGTTTATAAAAAGGGAAAGTTTGGAGACACACACACAGGGAAAATGCTACGTGAAAATTGGAGTTTGGCTTCCATAAGCCAAGGAATGAACAGAAGCTAGAAGAGATTCCTGAAAAAGATCCTTCCCTAGAGCATTCAGAGGGAGCATACCTCTGGTGACGCTTCAATCTCAGACTTCTTACCTCCAAAACTGGGGCAATAAATTTCTGTTGTTTAAGGCACCCAGTTCGTGGCACTCTGTTACTGTGGTCCTTGCAAATTATTAAATATTACAATTCTAGGTCTTCAATTACTCTCAAGGGGTATTATTCTCAATCATCTAGTTGAGTTACATGCCAGCAATTAGATCTCTTTACTTAAATTTTCCAGTTGCTAAAACTTAATCCAGAATAAAATAAGTAAATAGCGTTACAAACAATTAGATAATGTCTGTATGCAGAGGATGAATTGAATACAAAATCATAAAAATACAATTCAATGTGCTACAAAAATCAACTATCTCTAGAGCCCAGTCATATGTTTCTATTATGATTAAGCTTCACATAACTGAATACAGAACTTTATGACCTTCACATATTTCTTTTACCCCATTTATCATTGCCTAATTGCTACATTTAAAAACTTTATTTCCACCTACAGACTACAATATCTTAAAGAAGTGTAGAAATATCCCAACATTAGATTTCCTTTATCTCTGTTCCCTAGTTTATGCAATCCTCTGGCCTCTCTTTTTATGTACAAGTTCATACAAGAAATTTGTCCCCCACAATAAGCCTTGCAAAAAATTAGTGACACAGATATGTTAAATAATTTAAAGGCTTGTTTTAGTTCAAGCAGTGATTTCAAAGGTAAACAATTCATCTAACTTCCACATTTAGCTGTCTGTTAATAGACTGCTATCAAACTAAATGGCAAAACATAATCAAACTTCATTTTATGATTTAACATGTCATAAAACCATACAGCTGGATGTTATCAATGTGAAATTAGTTTTCTAAAAACTATTAAATATATCCAATGATTTCTACCATCTTTCAAAATTAGTAGACATTACTTATTCTATAAACCTCATGTATACTCTAGAGAAGATATTTGTATTTCAATCAGACAATGAAATAACTCCTTTATAAACAGAAATCATATTTGAGTGTTAATTTTTCTTTCTTGTACAAGTATACAAACCAGGAAAGAGGACTATTCCCCTTCCAAATATCATTTGAAAATTGGCTCTTTGTATTTTTTCAAGAGACATATCCCTTCTCTTTAAAGTTTTTACTCCTATCTTATGTTATAAATATGTCAGTATCACTGCCTTCATACCAAGAGAAGATGAAGGTCACTGTGGTTCAGGTGACCATCTTTCCAACTCCTCAAGAACTAAGTTGGTCATTGCTTTCCCATGGGACCCCACCTTAACAGCACAGGGATTAAGAATCTCCCAATTATTATATAATCAGCTCCCAATGGGAACTGGATGAGTGTAGGCAAATCATTTGATTTAATTCCATTCAACAAGTACATATTTTTTAAGTGCCTACTACATGTCATCATTGTGCTAGGCATTGGGTAACAGAGATAAAAGAAAAGTCTTAAGGAACTTACAATCTAGAGACAGATAAATAAACAAATATTGACATAATGTGGTAAGAAAAGAGATAGCCATTCACCCAGAGTGCTATAAAACTTAGAAAATAGTGCTGTGAAACCACTTGGCCCATCCAAGAGTTGTTCAACAGATTTCCTGGAAAAGATAGACTTGAGCTAATTTCAGGCAAGATGGATAAGAAACTGGTCAGCAGGGAAGGTGGGAAGGTTCTCCCAAGCAATGGAGCAAAATAAAGTGAAATGGAGAAGTGTGGTCAAAATTTTGTTTCTCTGAAGTGAACACTAAGTGTAAGATATTATTAAGATCTGTATCTGGGGAAGGGAACAGAAAGAAGCAGGACTGGACAAAGGGGGAAAGTGAACTGTGACACAAGATGTCCAAGCCCAAGCCTCTGCCAGCAACATGGGAATCCCAGGAGCCAGGCATTTATATCCTTGCCTGGCTCTGTCACCAGATGCAGGATGCCCAAATGGTGAGACCTTGGGCAAGGTGGCACTCTGAAACTGAGGCAAACAGAGAAGTGGCTGAAAGCTGGAGGCAGCTGGGCAGCAAGTCCTTCCTGGAAGGGGCTCCAAACAGAGCACCTCCATGTTGCCAAAAACGTAAATCTAGTAGAGGTCTGGCATATTAGACTATAAATTTACACGTAAAGAATGGTAAGAAAAAAAGCTGAAAAAGTATATTTTCAAAGATGTATTCTCACAATGATGTGCTAGTCTTGCTGGAGAGAGCCAATTGTGTATATCTCTTCCCAACTTTACCTTCGGTAACGTCACTTGGTATCTCGAAACCATCCTTAGTGAAAGTATTTGCATAATGGAAATTGGCAAAAGTTACAAATCAGGGCTTTATTTGTCTGAGAGCCAGTTTACCAGCACAAAATGTCACCATTTTCCTTCCTGTGTCCATAAACCCAATTTTGAACCATGATGAATAAAAGCCCTGGGTAAGACAGCATTCTACAATCTCTTCAAAATAGTAGTGGTCATAGGCCAATAATCCCCATTTCTTTATGTCGAGAGAGGTAAAGACTCTTCCCTTTTCCATTTCCTATTCCTGCCACTAACCTCACTTCTGCCTTGGTAAACTGCAGTCATCTCAAAGGATAATTCATTCATTATAAGTATTCTGTTTTCACATGTATTCAAGAATAAGTATGGAAGGCCTACTATGTGTTAAAACTAAGCCAGGTACTGAGAATTCAACAGTGAGCAAACAACAGACTTAGTTCCTATTCTTAGTTTACAGTTGAGATACAAACATTAGATAAATCATAAAATAAATATATAATCATAAATGGTGACTATTATGAAGAAAAGATAGAGAATGAAAGATACTTAAACAATACCTTTGATGTTTTAACCTTATAAATCACCTAATAGCATAAAATAAAACATCAAGTTATTAAACACTAAGAATTAAATTAAGTAATGATATACAGTTTCAGAGAAAGCCAATTATAATTATTTTTAAGAAATTTTATCTTATCTACTGTTATGAAAAGCCCAGCTGAATACTGATATATATTTTTTTAATATCCATATATGCACCTTGGCAATCACAGTGACTCACTTTTTTCATTTACTATATCATTACATTCATCTATCATCACAAAGCTATAGACACAGAGAAATTTGCATAGTATCAAAAACCAGAATTTTTCTCCTTTGGTCATTGTTATTTACACTGTAAAGAATATCTCATGTTAGGATAGACTCTCAGCTATAGCATTCAGATTTCCTAAGTAATTGCCTCTAAGATTATTAGTACAATTCTCTGGTTAGGACATAACATTTGGCAAAGAAAACGCAGAATCTCAACTTCAAATTCATATTCCTGGGCTGATTATATGAAGGAAAAATATGAATTCTATTTACTATTTTTATTTTAAGAAAAAATAATATTTTTGTGCTTGGAAAAAGCTGAGACTTATGCCTGATCAATACCTAACAACATATGAAAAGAGAAATTTAACATCTATTCATGATATTGCATTTCTTATGTGGATTCCTATCCATGATGAGCATGCAGCTAAAAGCACATATCAAAATCCTATTTTAGAGGATTTTGAAAGTAACACTTTCTATTTGTGCACCACAATTATGTTCTTGTGAATTCTGATCAAATAAAAAAATGATTAATCCAGGATAACCTGCCTCTAGTTCCTATAGTCAAGATTTAGATTGAACAAGATTGTGCCATTTTTAATATCTATTTTCTTCATCCCAAAGTCATTACAAAATACATCTCTAGAATCAGATAAAAATTTATAAGTGTTTCCACTGTGGATTGCACCAAAGAGTTAAAACACCACAACGCATTATACATATATTCATACATAGGGCCAAAGGGACACCATTCTCATTTTTCATCATCAAGGCATTTGTAAGACTTCTATCTTCTTTTGCTTTTGTGACCTCTAGCCAGAAAGGCCAAAGTAAATAAAGGTCAAGATAGATGTCAAATCAAGCAATTACTAAACAGGGAACTTGGCTGTGACCCTCAGATTAGAAATGCTGACCTGTCATAGCAACAGGGGAAAACATTCCTGCAACTCCTTCTCTCATTTTATGAAATGCAATCTAGATTTCAGCCTAGACTGAAAAAAACTGATATCCTTCATTTGCGTTTTAATTTTTTCTACCCTTCATACTGGGGTTGTCCTCCCATTCTCTCCTTGGCTATAGGCTCTGAATTGTAGACACTTAGAAGGAAAAATTAGTAGCAATCAGGAGCAGGGAAGGACAACATAGCTACCATGAAAAATGAGAATGATCCAACACAACATAAAATGTTGCAATATCGCTTTTATTCACATAACTGTATTTGGAACTGCATGAAATTCAGATAATTTTCATAATAGCAGTGATCTCAATCAATAATATTCATATTTTTTCTGCAGTGGGCCACCTGTAGTAACAGCTTTTCGAAATGTTCTTTGGGAGATGACTAAAATTTGTAAATTTGTTTATATATCTGGACCTGGATTCCTGTAATCTCTAGAATCTAGCTCTTTCTGCTTTGGTTCCAAAAAGATGCAACTCTTCACTCCAGAGGCTATATTGAAAAATATTATCTTTATTACCCATGTTAACATTACAACCCATACTCACTCCTGAATTCCTCAACTCCATAAACTTCCTCTCCATCAAAAGACCTATATTATTAGTGTTTTCACTGTCAAAAAGAAAAATAAAAGATTTACCTATGAATTTAGAGATGAGGCAGAAAAAAAAGAAAGGAAGTCTGTCATAGCAATAGTTTGATAATGGAGTTTTACAAAAAGGCGTCTTGCTTTTCCTTTTACCACTTGACTTGTCACAATTCACAAGGGAATATTAGCAATTAAATAAATAACTCTCAGTCTTGTTTCCTGGTGAATTATTAAATTCAGTTGAATTAATGGATTTTGACTGTTGAATATAATTATTTCAATAAAGTTCATTAAATCAAAGAACCTCATTGAAAATCTGAAATAAGCTGACAGAACAAATACCAGAACCAAAGACTAATTAAAAAACAAACAAATCGGGGCTTCCCTGGTGGCGCAGTGGTTGAGAATCTGCCTGCTAATGCAGGGGACACGGGTTCGTGCCCTGGTCTGGGAAGATCCCACATGCCGCGGAGCAACTAGGCCCGTGAGCCACAACTACTGAGCCTGCGCGTCTGGAGCCTGTGCTCCGCAACAAGAGAGGCCGTGATAGTGAGAGGCCTGCACGCCGCGATGAAGAGTGGCCCCCGCTTGCCGCAACTAGAGAAAGCCCTCGCACAGAAACGAAGACCCAACGCAGCTAAAAATAAATAAATTAATTAATTAATTAAAAAAATAAACTGGGTTGTTTAAAAAAAAACAAAAACAAAAAAAAAACAAACAAATCAAAAAAATAACAACCATCATCCTGTTATTGGAGCACAGGCCTGGAACTACAGTGAGGAATAATTATCCAGAAAAAAAAACTTTTGAAAATGAAAGTCCTACTTTTCAAAGATTCTTACATTAGCAAACTTTAAATGTTGACCCTAAAGGAAGAATGCAAATATATCACTGTAAGGTAATTCTCATTTCAGACTCCACTCAAATCCAAGTCTTCACTGAAAGAAAACTAAAAAATTAATTCAAAGATTTTCTTAGCTGCACACTTCAGAAAAATGAAACAAAAGGAAAAGTTCCCATATCAAGATGACAGCCAATGTAAATTCTATATAAACCACACTTTTTAAATCTAATTATTTTCTATCCCTATGCTCACTGTTTTCACTTCTTTGTTCAATGAGCCTAATCAAAGATCCTAGTGGAACGTTCAGCCTATTTATTTTGTTATTATAACTGGTTCTTCTAGTCACCAAAGAAGCTAAAGTAGCATAAGTGTTTTGAATAGTCAGTTTAGAAAGCATTATATCCCCCAAGGATTTCTTCACAGATTACATTAATTTTGGAATATCATTTCTTCCAAAAGCGTCAACATACAAGAATACCAGCAGGGACAGGAATGAACTAGAAATTCCATATTCTTTCTTTGAAAAAATTCATCTTTACCTCTATTGCATGCATTTTTATTTACAAAATTCCCAGAGCTGAGGCTAAATAAAAGAACCCAGCTCATAACCACTTTGAATTACTACATCTTATTTCTTCATTGTGTCTGCGGTTAACAAAACTGTGAATGAATAAGACTGAAGATGCAACCTGTGATGGCTTGACATGTTTTCTGTTTCCTCAAGAGGTGTGGCCAGATTAAAAAAAAAAAATGTGTACTGAAAAATAATTGTCCAGGAGTGAGAACCTGGCATTTAGATAGGAGTGGATTCACTCTAAATTTTACCCCAGTGGCTCCAAGATATGAATCACAGAAAATGGGCAACTCCCTGTGGCCGGCATTCCTTCCACCCACCTTCAATAATGCCAAATAGCCTAGGTGGGGTCAATATGGGGGTAATGTTACATACTGGACAGTTTTAGTAATAATTTTTCGCCTTGGACGGGGGCAGGTGGTGTGTGGGCTTCAGGCAAACTAAAAATAAAATTAGTTTAAGCAAAAGGAAAAGTTAGACTTTAAAGTTAGAAAAAATTTAATCAGTGTTTATTTTTAATGTCTTCTTTATTCCTTTTGGAAATTCTGAAATAACTCAAGAAAGCATAATAACCTTCTCTGGTTATTATGAGGATGCCAAAAGTTTGTTAATATGTTTGCTTTCAACCCCATGCTTTTTAGAAGTGTAGTTCTCAAGGACTTAGATAAAAAGTGATTAATGCAAAATACAGAATGTATTTAGAAGACTGAATTTCTTCGTAATGAATTATTTTAGTGTTGTCCTAAAGAAATGTGTGTGTTAAATAGCACCTATTATAATTTTTATATAGTTATTTTCCCAAAAATCTATAAGCATTATACAAATCAATGCCTAACCTTTACCAAAATATTATAACAATCATGTATACAACGGAATATTATTCAGCCATGAGAAAGAAGAAAATCCTGCCATTTGCAACAACATGGATAGAACCTGAGGGCATTATGCTAAGTGAAATAAGCTAGACAAAGACAAAGACTGCATGGTATCACTTCTATGTGAGATCTAAAAAAAAAAGAAAAAAAAATCTAACTCACAGAAACAGAGAGTAGAAAAGTGGTTGCCGGGGCTTAGGGCATGGAGAAAATAGAGATGTTGGTAAAAGGGTACAAACTTTCAGCTATAAGATCAGATCTAAGGATCTAACGTGTAACAAGATGACTGTAGTTGATAACAATGTATTGTAGAATTGAAACTTGTTAAGAGACTAGAATTTAAATGTTCTCACCAAAAATAAATAAATAAATATTTATTTATTTATAAATAAATAAATAAGGTGAGGTGATGTGTGTGTGTTAATTAACTGTATGCAGGGAATCCTTTCACAATGCATATATATATCAAATTATTATGATGTGTACATTAAATATCTTATAATTTTATTTGTCAATTATACCTCCATAAAGCTTCAAAAACAAAAATACTAACAATCAATATACAGTGAAAATATATACATGTAATAATCCAGGACAATTTCTGAGGTAAATTCTTTGATCCTCTAACAACCTTATAAAGTGGAAAAAGTCAGTCATTTTTCCATTTTAAAGATGAGGAAATTGAGATTCAGAATAATCTCTATGATCTCAAGCTAATTATTGGGAAAATACATTAGATTCCCGGCCTTCTGGGCTCCTGCATATACCACTTCATATTCACCCTGTCAATATGTAATTCAGCCCCCAAAGTTTTATGTAATCTGTCCAGTTCTTTAGGAATTCAGAGAAAGCACAAGTAAATTGGTTAAGACTTCATATGCATGAGAGCTTTGAGCAGAGCCTTATATGTGGACCAGTTAGGCTTGGCTGAGGAATAGAAGAAAAGTATGCCAGGAGAGGGAAAAGAATATCCAAGTAAAAATAGTAACAACCACATTTATTAAGCACATGTTACCAGATACTCTACTGAGCACTTAACTTACATCATCTTATTTACTCCTCACTGTACACATGAGTGAACTACTTCCTGTTAGGAAACTGAGGCTTAAGAAACTAAGTAATTTGTCCTGGGTCACAGAGCTGGGACAGAAGCAGTAGCTGGATTGTAGCCCTGGTCTGTTTGGATACCCAAAGCCAAACCTTTATCCCCTACTACTTCTGGAGCAAGCGCATGAGGAGTGGGGCATGAGTGAAAATAACCTGACTGCAGAAGAGTCCTGTTGATAGTGGAAGAAAATGAAGTTGGATAAACAGATTGGGACCAAGTTACAGAGTGCCTGGAAATTCAAGAAAAAATAAATTCGATGTAGTAAGCAATGGGGCCCTTCTACAGATTTCTGAACTGGAGGAAAGACAATAAAGGGAAGTATTCAAAGAATGTCTTAAGGCAGGAAGATGGAGGGAGGAAAAGATGAAGATAAGGAGGCCAGTTAGAAAACTAATCTAATGGTTCAAGTATGGAATGATGAAGGTCTAATCCAGAGTGGTTAACGTGGTCATGAGTCAGAAGAAAAGGATACAGAAAACAACTTGAGGAATCAACATAATTTCGTGACTAATTAGATGCAAGGACTGAAGCAAAGGAATGATGAGTCAAAGATGACTGGATGGTTTCAAGCCTAGAGGACTGAAGAGATGGTGCCATGAAGAGTAAAACTGAGAGAGGAAACTGGTGGAAGAGCATGACTTTGTGTTTAGGCATGTTGGATTTTAGTGACTGATGAGTAGGGACTTGACTATGAGAACTCATTTTCAGATATCAGAATATACAACTATTAGAAACAAGGGCACTGTGCAAATAATGAAAGTTGTGGATATATCTGATTTTGCAGCTGAAGAACATGGTAAGAGAGAAAGTAGGGCTGAGATTTTAGTCTAAGGAGTTTCCATAAATAAGGATGCCTGAGAAGAATGAGGAGGCATTCAGGAAATAAACAAGACCAATCAGTGTCTTTCCTTTAAGGGATTTAGAAGTAACTTGGGGAGGTATATTAGCATGCATGAAGCAACATCAGTGTAATTACTTATCTCCACTGGAATATAAGCTCCATGAAAGCAGAGACTAGCTCTTAAAATAGGACTTGGCGGGCTTCCCTGGTGGCGCAGTGGTTGAGAGTCCGCCTGCCGGTGCAGGGGACACGGGTTCGTGCCCCGGCCCGGGAAGATCCCACATGCCGCGGAGCGGCTGGGCCCGTGAGCCATGGCCGCTGAGCCTGGGCGTCCGGAGCCTGTGCTCTGCAAGGGGTGAGGCCACAGCAGTGAGAGGCCCGCGTACCACCAAAAAAAAAAAAAAAAAAAAAATAGGACTTGGCATATTTTTTAAATTCTATAATATTTGCTGAATAGATGAGTAATTCATTGTATCCCATATCTCAGCAACTAGCACAGTGCATGGCAAACAGCTGGTGCTCAATAAAGCTTGCTTAACTGAATTGAACTAATAATTCTGTCTTTAGTCCTAAGAAGAGCTCATCTTAAAGTTGTTAATTATGAGATTCCAGACAAGTTCCAAAAATTCAAAGAAAAGATGAATTAAAAGTAAAAATCATGAAGTGGCTTCAAAATAAAGGGAAAATCTAAATAAAAAGAAAGCAAGAAGTACAGGGAAGGAGATAGATAGTCACTAAGGCACAGAGGCAGAAATGAATTTGAGATATCTGTACATAAGTTAAAAATTTGGAGGTAAATGAAGGATATGAATTAAGAAAACATGAAAAAAACCATTGCTTAGGTTGCAGTGCTAGTAACCAGTAAGTATATCACACACCTTCATCATTGGCTACTGGCAATAAGAGAGAAATGAGTTAAAGACCATGCCAATGTTTGTGACCTGAGTGACTATAAGAATGATGGCAATGGGAGCTCAAGTGGAAAGGAAGATGTGTTTGATTTTAAACATGGATGCCCAATTTCTCTGTTAGGGGTCATTTGAATGAAATTCACTCAAACCAGCTCAAGTGAAAATGGGACTCATTAAGGGTAAAATACAAAATTTTGTAGACATCAGAGAAAATTGTTAAATGTACAGCTTGGCCACCATTACACCTGGAAAATCATGATTCTGTGGCTCTGATCCATTTTCCAGCTAGTCTCTGTAGACCAGCTTCTTATGCTTTTTCAAGGTATTTCTGCTCCTTTAGAATTTTTTGCTTGGACATGACTTTGGCATGCCCTGATGCCAACTTTACATGAACATCCAATTTTTGCACTTTCATTCTGAAAAATGTCTCACATGCTTTCACAAAATAAATATTCAGTACTATACTGCTCTACCTTTTTTTACAAAACCACCTGAAGTCAATAATTAATTGTATAAGCAAATTCATTTTGTTTTTACTATCAACTGCAAGTATACATATTAATTCCCCTTCAATTCGATACTTATTCATTTATTGCCTTGAAAAGCCTCCTTTCTAAACTCCATGTTATCTAATATAAAAATCAACAGGTAACTCTCACTGCTTCATTGACAATGGCTAAAAAATTATTAGAGAAATGGATAATCAGTAAAATGTACCCACAAGCAATAACAAGGGATAGAAGAAAATTGACAAAATTGGTTAATTCACAAACCAAAAAGTCAGACACTGAATAACTCAGAATTTGATTAAGTAAGAATAGCCCAATAGCACTGAAGTGTCAATAATTTCATCTCTATTATCTTAGATGGCTTTACTTTACATCCTTCCAAATATTGGAGCTAACTATTTTCTAATGTGATAGTTAAGATTGAACAGTGGTCTCTGAAAAAGCCTGGAAAGAAGTGGCAAATAGCCTAAATGAATACTTCTGAACTTTTATCCAATAGAAATTGATAATTGATAATTATCCCATGATGTATGACTGATCTTAGCTGATATCTACATCTGATTTTTGAAGCAAAGCCAAGGCTGACCTTAGTCATTTAAAAGAGCAAGAAAGATTTGAACATGTTTCAGATTTCAAAAGAGTAATTTTATCATTTAATAGGCACTGTAATAAGAAAAAATCTGTTGCCAAGAAAAAAAGTGGATATGAAAATAAAGATTTGTCTCGGGAGAATCACTTCCTCATGATAATTCCCTTCTTCATAAGCTTTAATAATCCAGAGTTAATTATATTACCTTTGAATTCTTCGTGAATTACACTAGTAGCTACTCTACCAAATATAAAGCAGTCCTAATCTGAGGGTCACCAAGATATGAGTAGGCAACTCAGAGACTCTAAGAAATGATATATAATAAGCATTTACTCAATTGAAAATAGATTTTCTGACAAATACTATGATTTCTGTCCCTCTTTACAGGTTTGTAAGGTAGGTCTTACAAACTGATCTATAATTTCTAAAAAGTAAAAATGACAGCCCTCATTTGTACTTTACATAGCATCACATGGATTAGAATTAAGGTATTATCTCTACCAACTGAAGAGCTAAGAAAATATCTCTGAATGTTCTAAACCAAACAGGAAGAGCTTGATAATCTTTTCTTGATGGGATTTCATGGCTCCAGGAAAGAGGCCAGGCCTCCTCCCCCACAAAAATTCTCTCACTAGTGAGCCAGTTATCTGAAATTTCATTACCAGAATTTTATCCCTTTGGTTGACAACTTTGATCCTTATGAAAATACTTATTCTTCCTGGGTATAATAATTCTCCCTGTTCCCAGAGACAACTCCTGACTACTGAATTTTACCAGGTCTAGTTTTCCTGGTAAGCTAAATCTTTTGCATGTTATGTGCTCAAATCCATCAAAGAATTCAAGATAAAAGGTCAGTGATATCACCAAACTGTAGGCCAGAAAAGTAAACTATGTCAAATGTTAGTATGAAATAATCTCTTGCAATTTATTTGTAAGTACTTCATAAGGATCTGTTGAGAAAACAATTTTAATTTTATTAAGCCACAGACTGTTTGCAAAAGTAGGTTTTGTATTATTCTATAACTTGTGGTACACAAGACCACTGGACCCAAATTTTAAACTAAAAGAAAAAAAAAAATCCTCCTTTAAAATATAATCTTAGGGCTTCCCTGGTGGCGCAGTGGTTGGGAATCCGCCTGCCAATGCAGGGAACACGTGTTCGAGCCCTGGTCCGAGAAGATCCCACATGTTGCGGAGCAACTAGGCCCCTGCGCCACAACTACTGAGCCTGTGCTCTAGAGCCCGCAAGCCACAACTACCGAGCCCACATGCCACAACTACTGAAGCCTGTGTGCCTAGAGCCCGTGCTCCACAACAAGAGAAGCCACCGCAATGAGAAGCCCGCCAACCACAACAAAGAGTAGCTCCCGCTTGCCGCAACTAGAAAAAGCCTGCACACAGCAACAAAGACCCAACGCAGCCAAAAATAAATAAATATTTATAAAAAAATAAAAAATATCTTACTAAGATTTTATAGAAAGGCAGCAGTCACTACCAATGTTTAATCTCCCTTCAAATAACTTTTTTTGATTCTTCAAATATATGTTTAATAAGCCATATGGGAAAGATTGCAGAAGGCCACACTGACATTTCCTAAATATGAAGAAAATAAAGGATAATTAAAATCAGTAAGTCATCACTCATGGCCTGATATATATATATATATATATATATATATATATATATATATATATATATCGCTCTCTTCACGTCAGACCTACTTTGTTACCTTATGTAGTATTCCACAAACATAAAAATTCTCAAGGCATAGATGTACCATAATTATCTTCTAACCAGTTCATTTTTCCTCCTATTTACTGCTTGACAATTTCTAATAGTCCATCTTTAAAGTGTTAAAGCTTTTCCGAAGATAAAATTTAATTTTTTGTTGTTTTTTTTGTTTTCTAATGTGGTTTATTTTGGGGGAAGGGATGTCTCTGGAGGTGCCAGCAGGAATGATAGTTACACACTTCTGAAATGTATTCAGAACTTAGTCCACTTTTTAAGAAGAATATTGATAGAACTGAGTCTGCAGTGAAAGATGGCATGGTAGAAGTGGTCAGCATTTCTCCTACATTCCCTGGGATCCCTTCACATCCCCACTGCACACCAGCCTGACTCCCACTGTCACCACCAGGTGGAACCTACTTTTCCCAATGCATGATGGTAGACGTGACATAGAATTATGCCCCACCAGGGACAGTTCTTGATGGACAGGTGTGGGATGTACCATCTTCTTCACCCCTCAGCTGGAATAATTCTGAAGTTTGGATTTTGTGCCATTTTCCAGAATTTCCCTACAGGATGGAAACTCTGCTCACTCTTGCGGGGGCTGACTTAAGGTAAACTTTACTGGATGTGTTTTCTTCCCTGTATCACTTCTCCTCTCTCCAATACACATACCATGGTCCTTGCTCCTTCCAATAATGTGCTTGCACGTGAATCCTTGGATCGGCATCTGCTTCTGGGGAACCAAAGCAATGTTACTGTTTCCATCCCAACAGATGTTTCTCCCCCAAGATCATCCTGCTGAATTGCTGAGCCTTGGAGGATTCCTCTTCTTTCCACTGTCCTCAAATCATCTTCTTGTTCCAACCAAGAGATCAGAGTGGGTTTCAATGATTGATACCCTGCGTGGTCAGGTTCTTGTAGTTCTCCAGCATCACATCTCTGTATAGCTTTCTCTGAATGGGGTCCAGTAAAGTCCATTCTTCCTGGGTGAAGTCCACAGCTACATCAGCGGAGGTCACTGAGTCCCGAGAACAACTTCTCAAACACTCAGCCATTTTCCTTTCTGCCTCTATCTTTTCCTCAGGAAGGCGAAAGGGTCCTTAGAACACATGACTCCTAAGAGTTGAGGGATGGCCAGAGTCTTGCCCATATTCTTTATATTTGTAGCATTTCTCTCTTGCAATATCTTAGACAAATAAGGTGACAGTTCTTTCTGAAGAATTTTCCACAATGATTAAATTCCATTGGTTTCTCACCAGGGTGAGTTGCTGCTGTTTTTATGCCATTAGAAGTTTTTTCCCCAGGAACATTCTGTGTAAGAATTGCGTCTTTTGATTTAAGTTGAGTATCCCGGTCTCTATAAGCACCTTGGAGAATTCCTCTCTGCTCTGGCCTCAGCTCTTCCTGCTCCACCTCAGTGATCAGACTGCGTTTGCAGAGATGATACCCCACTGAGGCCAGGTTCCTAAAGTTCTCCAGCATCACATCTCTGTACAGGATTTTCTGAGCAGGGTCCAGCAGTGCCCACTCCTCCTGTGAAAAGTCCACTGCAACTTCCTCGAAGGTCACCGAGTCCTGTGACCAGGCTGTCAGCAATCCTGCAGCCATTCTTCCTCTTGTGTCTCCCTCCTGGCCAGGCTCCTGGCCAGGAGCATGCAGACCATTTCCACCACACTGGATTTTTTCCCATCCAAAATATTCCACTGAGGTGCTGACCATCCGGCATTAAGACAAATCTCCCAATCACAAGGGAAAAGGTCAATGGCTGGCATCCTGTGACTCTGTTAATGAAATCTGCCTTAACATGTCTTATTCCCAAAGTCTCTTCAAGACAGTTTCTGAATTTAATGGATAAATTAATCTCAATTCCTCTTGATTAAGTAGGAGTCTTGCCTCATACCATCAATCTTTATGCAGGAGGCATTTTTCATCTGTCATCAAGCATCATTCATTAGCCATCTCTCAAACTTCCGATAACCGACACCCACGGCAGGAACAAAGCCACCGAGAGCGCTCACCAGGACCCGGGGACAGGGGGCCATTGGAGCCGGAGTCACCGTGACGAGAACGACGGAGATGCTATTCCTTTTCCTTGTGGAGAAAGAACTCAAAGGTTGCTCTGGAGCCTTTTGAAATCGGGCGCATCGCGGACGGAGACAAGGCCTGGACGACCCGCCTCCTCCCAGAGGTGCGGCCCGGACCTCCGCTGGCCGAGCGGGCCCGGGCTCTCGCGGGAAGGGCCGCCCCCCGGGAGCGCCGGCCGGAGGCCGGGGCGGCCAGGTCAGCGCACGAGGCCAGCGTCCTCTGACCTCAAGCCTCTTCTGTGGTGTCTTCCCCTCCTGCTTGACCGCACAGAGGCGGGACACACCAAGAAGCGAAAAACTTACCTCAGACCCGCACCGCACCGCGCAGCAAAGACAGCCGCCGCCTTGCGCACGCGCAGATCCAAACGCGCACGCGCACGCGCACTTCCAGGCTCCGATAAAATTTAATCTTTCAAAGTATAGACAATTCTTTTCATTGTTTCTTCTAAATTCAACAGTAAAGAATACAGACATGCATTCCTATTTATAAATTGCTAAGTATGCAAATATGGACCATGATATAAGATCTTTTAAGTCAGACAGTCATCATGTGTGAAAACAGATTAGTTCTCCATTCACCACAAATATTCAGATATTACTGACAGTTTTAAGATGACTACTCAATGCAAAAATCTTAATTACATTATCTGAAACTATTTGAATTAAGAAGGACTCTTGAGTGAAACAGCTCCCCAAGGCAAGCATGTATTGGTGTGATGGACTCATTCAATTTCAAGTAAACATTTGACCAAGTTATAGGATTTATATTACAATATATTTCATGTCTTTAATTCCAAAAATGTAGCTATGAAAAATCTTATTAATTGCAGAACCTGAAAAGTTATAAATATCTGACCCTCACTTTTCTCATCTGTTAATTTGAGAAAGTAAATCACAGTATTTTTCTGTGGATTAAATTAAATGAGATATTAAAGTACTTGGTGCATAATAGGGTCTCAGTAAATGTTTGCCTTTATTATTATAACTGGGAAAAGTATTTCAAGGGAAGAAGAAAAATGACATTATAATACCACTTTTAAATTCAAGCATTGAGGTGATTCCCTGGTGGTCCAGTGGTTAGGACCACTTTCAATACCGTGGGCTGGGGTCCGATCCCTAGTTAGGGAACTAAGATCCCACAAGCTGCACGGCCAAAAAAAAAAAAAAAAAAATCCAAGCATTGAAATCACATGTATTCTTGGGCCATCTTCTTTTTCCTTCCTTAACACTACCTAGAAGTCCATGTAAATCCGTTGAATTCTTAGCATCTTAATTTTGGATTTGATTCTACAGGAATAAAATCAGAAGTATCAGAATTATACACAAGAGCCATGTTGATGATGTTAATTCATTTCATCTTAGGGAATGCAACTAGTGAATGAATTAACTGAGCCTAGCTATTAACCCTTAAACAGAGGGTGATTACTTTCTTTGGACCTCGGATTGCTAGGAAGATGCTTTGGTCCTATTTCAAGACTAGTCCCCAGTTTGTCTCTCATTTGTATGAAGCAATAAATACCTTTTTTTTTCCAGTTCCCTTCTCCCTCTACTCTACCTTCTGATATAATGCTAGATACATCCTACCCCTCTAATCCTGCTAATAATTCACTCCCTGCTGCTCCTGTACCCTGCAATAACTGACCTTCAAGCACTTATTACACAACTTGGTCTTCTCTTTCTATATTTCAGTAAATTGAAGACCTCACTTTGTAGGATCTTTCACTTAAAATGTCTTCCATCAAACCTTCCTATTGACATGTCCTATAGTCCAAAGCAGGACCTGGATGGTATCCAGAATAGTGAGGCTGACCACTAAAATTCTGGTATTTATGGAGAGCCAAATGAAAATCATATAGGCCAAAATAAACATTAACACTCTGTAAGCATAATGCAAATGGTCTTAATAATAAGGCTCAGAGAAAGTGAAAATGAAAACAAATGTTATCCCCTGTAATTTAACACTAGTTCCAGGCTTCAACTGAAAATGTTTTCTTACTGTATAGCTTGGTCAAACTTTGAAGAAATAAAATGAAATGTTAAATGAAATGTCCCCACAAGAACTAATTACCCTCAACGTTTTTTTTTTTTTTCATAAGCTGGAG
This sequence comes from Stenella coeruleoalba, assembly GCF_951394435.1. Taxonomy (NCBI): domain Eukaryota; kingdom Metazoa; phylum Chordata; class Mammalia; order Artiodactyla; family Delphinidae; genus Stenella; species Stenella coeruleoalba. Next base: position 28,171,799 of record NC_137149.1, on the reverse strand, counting down.
TTTTAACCTAATTAACCCATCTTTCACAAACATGTTGCAGAAATGGGGCCTGGCCAACCATGACTGCATATGCTCTATTGCCTGGACATGCTTGCTTTTGTGGTTGAAACTCAAATGCTTCCTCCCACACAATGAAACAGAAAATATTTTCATTTCCTTGAAAAGGCCAAGTATCTGTAAAATTTCATATTTATTTTATATATGTTTTCCTTTTTATAAGATTCACATTGCCCATTTAATAGATTCCTTTTCTACCCTCGCAGAATCAGAAGTTTACATTTATTTAATCAGTTTCTCTTAAGTTTGCAGAGTATTGATTACATATCATTCAAAGCTATTCATCTACACAGGTTCTCTGTTTTTTGCCTAAATTCTGTATATATTTTACGAAAATTAACAAAATAAACATATAATAAACTATATTGTATTTTGTGGCTATAGATTCAGTTTCACATGTACTTTGGGAATTACTTCAATTTGGTAAGAGTATTTATAACTTTATGTTTCATGCTACATATAGAGAGACATTTTAGTATTTATTTATTTTAAACTTCAATATAAAAAGGATTTGAAAAGATCCACAAATATTTGAGCAATGTAATGGCATAACAATATACACACACAGACATACACACACTATATTATGTGTAAGATAGCATTCCACATGCATTATCTCATTTATTTCTCATAACAACCTCAGTAGGTCAACCTATTGTTATCTTCATTTCTCACAGGTGAGAAATGGGGCTAAGAGAAGCTAATGAACTTGCTCCTATCTCCAAAACTGAGGAGCAGTTGAGACTGGGATTTGAACCCAAGTGATCTGACTCTAGATCCACATTCTTGCTAGTAAAGATAGAGAAAGAAAAGGAAACCAGAGTTAAAGTTAGCCCAAGAAATGTGCATTGAAAATTTTGTCTAATACAAAAAGGGAATCATAAACTTGGTTCTGATTTTCTGTGAACCAAAGAAAGCAAGCAACAAAATCAGAAACAAAATTCACAATGCCCACAAAATAAAAGCCATACCAATAATTCAGAAGAAACATGGCTTCTCCTCTAGTGGACATTTTATGAGAAAGAGCAAAGAGTAGTCTTAAAAACAAACAAACAAACAAATGAACAACAACATTGTTCAACAACAAAATGTAGCACCTTCTCATAATCCCCTTAAAAGCAAACTCAGGGAATAACCCAGAACCTAGCTCAGAAAAAGCACATTTTTAATGCTCCAAAGCAATATTATCAAAATGCCCAATGGTATGGCTTGATGCAAGCGTAAAATTTGGAATATCTCAAGGAATAATAAAGTACATCTTCTGCTAGCAATCTTTCCAATATAACAATATAATATCTCAGCAGTTACTAAACGTTTAATGAGAGTTAGGAAGAAAATGCTAATATTATATTCATTGGTAAAAAGCTGAGATATACGTATTTTACCTTGCTGATTTAGAATGTATCTATTTATTTAATTCTTCAGCGAAGTAGAAGATAGAAAGGACACAAATCACTCAAAGCTTTATTCTCCTCAACTGTAAAATAGGGATAATAGTATTACTGTGCTGCTTTGAAGAATTAATGAAATAATGCATAAAAAGTTCTTAGAACAGTGTCTGGCTTGTTCTATACATTGATTAAAATGTTGATTGCTATTAATAGTAGTACCATTCCTAAATCCACATTTAGAAATTCTAAGATGGTCCTTCAAAGCTTTATAAAGCATAGCAAATTGAAACAGAATATTAGGGCTTAAAGAATCAAAGGTGAAATCTTCGTACTGTCCTAGGAATCAATTAACTACTTGAGTCAGGATCCAACTCTGAAAAGTTATATGTAGATTTTGTGGGTTTGGTCACTTTTTCAAAATGTTTTAAGTTCGGTTTAAATTTTTGTGGGGGAAAAAAATGTTGTGTGTTTTTTTTTTTAATTTAGTTGTCTAGGTAAAATTAAGCCCTTGAATCTATTAATAAAGTAAGGATATATCTCTATCCAAACTGGAACTTGAGTGAAAAGCATGCTGAAATAATTAACAAGCATTAGTTGATCTACAACAGGTATAAACCAGGACATTCCAGCAATTCTAGGATATAGGGTAACCCTAACTATGCTTTCTTCTATATTTCAATCATACAGAGAAGAATTAACGGCTATGCATTATCTTTAAAAAATATTTGCAAAGGTCAACTGGGCCAGTATTTTTTGCAAAATTATAATTGCATTTTATTTCAATGTATTAATCTCCAAAACAAATCAAGTATTACCAATTGTACTCAGACTCAAAGGAATTCTAAAACTTTATGCAGAAGTTGGGACCTTATAATAAATTCCAATGACTTAAGATGCTTATCAGTTTGATATTATCAGTTTGATATTATTCAGATTTATTTAGATATATTTTTTTCTTTGTAGAATCTATGGACAAATAAATGCCCAGTAAATCCCTTCAGTGACTTTGTAAATATATACAATAGAATCAAATATGTTCCATTCCTTTTTTTTTTTTTTTCTTTTTGGAGGACATCCTAATGCAGGGGAAAAAAATGTTTCCAGATTCTTTAAATCAAGTATTACTTTTCTTCCACAAAGGATTTTTTATCTTGCCATTCCCCTAGTTTATTCTTTCTATAGTCTTCAAACTCTCATTACCTCAACAAGCAAGTGAACAGGGATAAAAATAACAAATATTTATCTAACTCTTCAGATTGGTGATTTTTTTTAAAAATCTTTATAAAATAAAAATACATGGAGGGTTCCCCACTTCACTTCTAATCTTTGAACAAAGTAGCATAATTCCATGCTCATCCTCTGAGAATCTAGGCTTTATGAGAGCAGGGACAGTTTACTCAGCACTGTATCCTCAGAACATTATATAGAATCTGACATTTAATAGGTGCTCAATAAACATTTATTGATTAATGAATATAAGGCCCATTATTTAGGTTCCATGCTTCAGTATTTAAAGTCCAGGATTAGAGCAACCAATTAAAAAACAGTGTTACAAACTTATATTAACAGATTTACTATGACCCTGAAGGGTGAGGTAATTTCAAAGTCTAATGCAATCTTTGGTTTTATTGGTACAAATAAAGACTAGATCAGGGACTAGTAATCCTGCCTTGTTCTGTACTCATCAGATCATGTGTTATAAGTAATTTTGACAAAGTGGAGTCAATTAGGAGAAGGCGAAAAGATGGTACTGAAATTAATCTGTAAATTAATCATTAATGCCTCATCAAAGGAATCACAGGGAAAGACAAGGTGGGGCATGATCACTATTTAAATATATTCCAAACTTATGGAAGAGGAATTAGATGATTCCATGTAACCAAGAGCATATAAGATACTGTGAAACAAACTGTAACTCAATATAAAAATAATTGTTTTATGGGAATTCCCTGGCACTCCAGTGGTTAGGACTTAGTGCTTTCACTGCTGAGTGCCCGGGTTCAATCCCTGGTCAGGGATTCTGCAAGCCATGCAGCATGGCCAAAATAATAATAATAATAATTGTTTTAATAATTACAGCTGAGGAAGAATGCAATGGATTATCTTCCTTTGAGGTGCTGTGCTTTCTAGTTGGGTTGATAAAGAGCTCTTCTAGGACTTCCCCTGGTGGCACAGTGGTTAAGAATCCACCTGCCAATGCAGGGGACATGGGTTCGAGTAATGATCTGGGAAGATCCCACATGCCGCAGAGCAACTAAGCCCGTGCACCGCAACTACTGAGCTTGCTCTCTACATCCCTCAAGCCACAAGTACTGAGCCCGCGCACTACAGCTACTGAAGCCCGCCTGCCTAGAGCCCATGCTCTGCTGCAAGTGAAGCCACCGTAATGAGAAGCCCGCGCACCACAAGGAAGAGTAGCCTCCCCTCGCAGCAACTAGAGAAAGCCTGCACGCAGCAACAAAGACCCAACGCAGCCAAAATTAAACAAATTTTTAAAAAAAAGAGCTCTTCTAAAAAGACAGACTGAAGTCCATAGAACTTCTAAATTAATATTATTTTATTACATATCTATATACATAAAATATAAAATAGAATGCAAAATGCTAATGCTTTGTATAGATGCTTTATACAAATAGCTTGCAGCATATACAAAATAGCACTTGGATATCTAATGGAATTTTTCATTACTTCCATTATAATTTCAGAGATATATACCAATCGAAAAAAAAATTCTGTGACTCACTTCAAAAAGGCGTCCGTGTTTTTAGAATGCTTATTACATACAGTTAGTTGTTAACTTCTGTAAGAAGTTAGTGAATGAATAATCAATTGGTATAAACTAACTCTCTCTGAAGTACTTGTCAGTTTATTTCTATTTCATTTGAGGAGTTAAGAATTTGTGATAAGCGTATAAAAAGATGCTCCACATATTATGTCATCAGGGAAATGAAACTATTTTTTTTTTTTGGCCACCATGCACGGCTTGCGGGATCTTAGTTCCCTAACCAGGGATGGAACCCGTGCCCCCTGCAGTGGAAGCACAGAGTTGTGACCACTGAAATGCCAGGGAATTCCCAGGGAAATGCAAATTAAAACAACAAGATACCATTACAAATTTATTAGCATGGTCAAGATCTGAAACTGACAATACCAAATGCTGGTGAGGTTGTGGAGGAACAGAAACTCTAATTTATTGCTGGTGGAAATATAAAATGGTGCAGCCACTTTGGAAAACAGTTTGGCAGTTTCTTGTAAAACTAAACATACTCTTACCAGATGATCCATTAATCACATTCTTTGGTATTTACCCAAAGGAGCTGAAAACTTATGTCTATAGACACACAAAAAGTACCCTGTACATGGGTATTTATAGCAGCTTTATTCATAATTGCCAAAACTTGGAAGCAACCAAGACAACCTTTAGTAGGTGAATGGATAAAAAATACTCTGGTACATCCAGACAATAGAATGTTATTCAGCACTAAAAACAAATAAGCTATCAAACCATTAAAAGACATGGAGGAACCTTAAATGCAATTTACTAAGTGAAAGAAGACAATATGAAAAGGCTACATACTGTATGATTTGATCAGATTCTAAATGGAATATCAAATAAATGTAAAAATGTACTACTGAGGAAGAAAATATGCATTTTAAGTTGTTGATAGCTAAATTGCCAATATATTATATTCCTTAATATATAGTCCTTAAGAACATATATTATATATACATATATATTCTTTAAGGAAAATATATATGTACTTTAACCTCCACTTCAGTTCTTCCTTCCCACACTTATTTGTTTACCCTAGGAAAATCAATTTTGCATTTTATTTTAGGTTTTCTTTTACTTGTAAGTTGCGGGGAGGGCTCTAATTCTTGTTGCAAAGTGTTGGTGAGCTAATGACATGTTGCCACAAGGAGACAACATCCTAAGTTATAGAATATAGATTTTTTAAATAAATACCATCAAGATCTAAAATGCTCAAAATTGTCAAGTTACCATCAACATCACCCCGCCCCTCATACCAAGCTGCCTCTCTTCACACCCTGACATTCAAAATAAAGAACCCAAATAGTTATATGATTTCATTGTTTTTCTGTTTTGTTTAATTAGTTGTGTTGTTTTCTTCTAGACCGACCACAACCCACCATGAATTAACTTTGATTTGGATTACTCTAAAAACCCAACCGTGTTTTCATGTAAAAATGTGTATAGTTCATTTTAGTAATGAGTGCTCACTTAAATTCTAATTATAGACCACTACTTGCTGCAAACCTTTTTTTCTGCATAGCAATGCCTACGTAAATCTTTTTCATTTTGTATCTTTGTAACTCATGTTTTCCTAATGATGCTTCCTCATATGTTATCCTAAAGCATACCAAAATAAAATATAACTTTGTTTTTAATATTTTTTAAAAAGAGAAAATATTATAGTGTTCAAACACATCACAGCTATCAGGATATACATATATATATGAATATATATGGATATGTATATGAAAATTATATACATATAAAATTTTCATTCAAAAATTTCAACTAAATATTATTCTACTCAGACTAATTTTTCAGCATTGGAAATACCCAAAGAGACTCTTAATCCACTGGGTTACTGAGAGATCTATGAATAGTTCTTATTCATCAGTTTCAAACAGGATAATTGACCGCAGAACCCAAGACAAAAAAGATCTGGAAGAGGATGTGGCAAAGTGGTAAAGGAAGTAACTTAAGATATTCATAGGGCTCTTGAATAGCAGATTTTGAAAGAGGGGGTTAAAAACACCTTTGCAGGTTCCTTGGATAATCTCTTAAACATGCAAATAAATGACTAAGTTAGGGAAAATCAATTTAGCAATGGATGGGGCACTTTTCTGTGGCATTTTAGGATCATGTTAAAACTGGTGATAATTAAACCTAAATCTCAAGGGTCTCATGTACAAAGGTAGGAGTAAATGAAGAAGAGACCAAATGACTGAGAAGAATTCTGGGCTGGGATTTTAATCACTGGCACCATAGAAGATTCACTTTTGCTCCATCATGGCATGAGGGGATTAAATGATTTCTCTGTCTCTGAATTTCATGGGCTCCAAGTGGATTTTAATGGATTTCAGATGATTTCATCACAGTGCTGAGAAAACAATCCACAATACTGAAAGCATAAAACCAAATGGACAGTTTTACAACGTATTTCCATTCATTCATAAACTACTATGACAATACCACTCATTATATCTCTCCAAATCTCATATAAAAATAACTATTCATGACAATATTATGTTGACAAATTAATAGTACAACCAGCTATTACCTTTTTAAAATAGATATGATTTTTAAATAGATTCTCAGTAGAATATAAAAGAAATGTAAAGATAAACTACTATGGAAGAAACTAACAGCGCATTTTAAGTTGTCAAAAGCCAAATTACCAATAAAAAGACTTTCAAACTGACACTTATGGAAGAGTTAAGTACAGGATACTGTGGGAACAACTGAGGGGTGCCTGGCCAAGAATGGCTAAGGATGGGGAGAGACTGAAAATTCAGGAAGGCTTCCTAGGAGACTTCCTGCTAGAACAAAGAGGGATTACTTCAGAGAGGTCCACATTTCCTGCCCTTCACCCTTCAAATTAAAGCAAATGGGCTCAATCTGGACTTAAAATGTTAATGTCAGATTGGCGCATTAAATAAAGCACTTGGTATAACCAAGGTCATCAATGTTTGGTATATCTACATCTTTCTCAAGAAAATGTGGTGAGTTGATCTTCCCTAAAGATTCAGCAAAGAAAGAAAACTATTACAAAGAATACAAAGAAAACTATTAAATCTGGTAACATTTCTATAGTAACAAAGACCAATAATTACTACAATCTTTTTAAATTGCCATTTAAAATTATTTATCAAACTGGAAAAATTCCACATTTAAAAATATTCATTGTACAATCTGAAACCATCAGTTTTTCCATTTATTTAAAAAAAAGGAGAAACAAATTAGATACTGCCATTCATGGGGTATTTTTTACATTTTTTTTTCACTAAACTGATATCAGACATGCATTGTTATTCAACTTTTTGAAAAGTCTTTCCAATATTCTGACCAAATGTCATCCAAATATATGTATGCCTACACATATATGTCCACACACATATATATAGTTTGAAACATCTAAACAAATATAACAAAGTGACAGTTATCAACTACACCAAAATATGCCCCCTGCGGTTTATGTACATTTTTTTTTCTTTTGAGACAGTAAGCTTTAGGATTTGTTTTGTAATTAAATGGAGGAAAGATGATATTTTCAGTACTTATGCGGTGGTCTTTATAATTTTTTTTTTAAAAAAAAAGGAGGGAGCAGCTTGCTCATCACCAGAAAGGTTGACAAGATTAATTCTTACCATATCATCTCTGAAGCTTGACTGAACATCTTAATTAAACCATTACATAACAATGAATTAAGAAATAGATATGACAGGATGTGTTTTACTCACGTTGGAGAGTGTCTCACCTGGGATTTAGAGTGACTAACTTTGTAACCTAAAATTTTAGAATTAGAAAGTACTGCTTGGGCTTCCCTGGCGGCGCAGTGGTTAAGAGTCTGCCTGCCGATGCAGGGGCACGAACAGGACACGGGTTTGTGCCCCGGTCCGGGAAGATCCCACATGCCGCAGAGCGGCTAGGCCCATGAGCCACGGCCGCTGGGCCTGCGCATCCAGAGCCTGTGCTCCAGGGAGAGGCCACAATGGTGAGAGGCCCGCGTACCGCAAAAAAAAAAAAAAAAAAAAAGTACTGCTTTTGTTAATCAGATATGACTAAAATTAATTATCTCAAGCAATGCTCAGAGGGCAGCTTGATTGAAACACAAAGGAGACAGAGAAAACATTCATAACAACTTATTTTCATAAACAAAGTTCACACTGAATCCTAAATAAGCAAGATGTTTTAAAAGTTAATGTATTCCTACCCATTCTAAAGTCTTACATAAGTACAAGTCTCCACTTCTACAATGACTCTAGGGGTTTCTCTGGTGGCGCAGTGGTTAAGAGTCCGCCTGCCGATGAAGGGGATACGGGTTCGTGCCCCGGTCCGGGAGGATCCCACATGCCACGGAGCGGCTGTGCCCGTGAGCCATGGCCGCTGAGCCAAAAATATATATATATATATATATATGCGCGAGAGAAAGGACATGGACTCTCATTCTTTTTAAAATTAAAACTAGATAGCAGATTGCCACAGTAAATGTTTCCTTTGGATCACAAAACAGCTCTAAAACATTGCTAATATATAATTGAAATATAGGTTTGTTTTCTTTATTCGTGTATGTAGTATCTCATATCTAAAAGGAAAATAAGTAGGAAAGGTCAACACAATAGCCGTGGAAAAGGAGATATCAAGCACAATTAATGGAAAATGTCCACCACGAAGATTACAGAATGAACTACGATAAGTATGACCAAATATGAGGTCATGGAAGAGTTAGAGGAACACAAAATAAGAACAACTGCTAAGGTGGTTCTTTTAAAATATAAAGTAGGCAGGCTTCCATTTCAAAATGACCAAAAAAAACATACGTTTTGTGAATTTTTTTCCTTAATTCTTTGGCATTTAAAAACACAGTGCCTAAGTTTACATTTCAAGCAGATTTACGAAACAAAGTCTTGGAGAAGAGGTAAGTTTTTAAAGGCTGTTTAAAAGCACCAATATCCACGTGCTGGCGTCATACTCCACATGAAAACTTTGCAAAGAGCTCCATCTTCAGGCCATTCACAATATGCTGAGCTCAGTCATAAAGGTGTCTAACTCCCACTTTCCCTTAATAGTTCTTCCATTGCTGACTATCTTCTTCAGATTTGTTCTGTGTTAGCATGGGAAATGTCATACTGAGTAAATTCATTGAATAAGACACAAAATTTTACAATTTTCTTTCACATGGAATATTTCTTCATAGATCAGTTTATTGCTCAAACACATCTATGCATGAAGACCCACCAATGGGAGAACATTAGCTCCACAGTTACTCCTAAGGTTAATTCTAAACAAGGAAGTCTAAAGGAAAAAGACCTCTTTAAACTTCATTTTCTAATTTTAGAAGAAACTATATTTTTTTATCTTCCAACTTCTCAAATTCCTTGTTAGGGTTTAAGTTATTAAATACAACATTTACAAGCTTATGATTGAAGCAAAACAGAGATGACTTAAGCAAGAGGCTCCTTTTTTCGCCCTGGTAAATAATATTCATTTCTTTTTCCATTTCTCCTTTCCCCACTCTTATTAAAGTCAGAGAACATAAAAAAAAGAACCTGGAAGGAATTATACACAGCAAATGAATCCAATATAGCTCTAAATCCTGACTTTTTAATCTTTAAACCCCTATGCAAGTCATTTGACTTCTTATCTCAAGGAATGAGACACATCCCAGACAGACCTGCTTTCAGATCTCACATGTCTGAAAATTATCGTATTTATTCATTAAGCCAAGCAACTCCTAGAATCAGGGTACAAAAGAAAAGAAAAACTGCTCTTCATACCGAAGAGAGCAACACAAAGTGACTTAGACAACCAATCATAAATATTTATACAGTTAAGCATACAAATCCACCATTGGTCACAAACTTTGATCATTAAAACTTCCAAAGAAGTTTTATGAACATATTATAATGGCTTCCATGAAGATATTTCCATATAAAGGTTACATAAGTAAAAGACGCATTTGACACGAATCATATCTGGTATGAAATGTTAAATATTCTTCTCATGCAGATAATTATGGAATGACTGTATTACAATTCAGGGTAAATGTTGTAAATCTCTTAAAAAATATGAAGACAACAGCTGCCCCAGGCCTCAGCTCTTCAGGACAAATCTGACACAAGTTCTGAAAAAATCATAGAATCTCAGGTTTGGAAAGACAACCAAAGATAATTTAATCCAACCACACCTCTAATGCTGTTATTAAAACCAATCTCTCTATACATAGTCTCTTCAAGATGTAGTTGATGATATTTCACTGCCTGATATTAAAGTCACTGATGAAGCTAGAATTATTTGGACCCAAATTTAAATAGCAGAAAGAATCTCATTACCCTGTTATTTGTGAAATAAACAGATTTCTGGGCCTCCACTTCCAACAGTGCAGGCACAACATAGGCAGACTTCATAGTCACAAACAAGGAGAAAGGTGGGGAGTGAAGGGAGTGGCACAACAGCACGCTCTCTGCTTCGGCACCAGCTCTGCAAACTGAAAGGGATTCTGCTGCTAATGAGGAGGGTAAAGACTAAAACAGAGAATGAACAAGCTCTATCGCTTATGTAGTCTGACAACACTGTGTAAATACATTTTATTGAACAAGTAGATCCAAGGTGCCGTGATTTCTGCATTGGCCGACTGAAACTCCTTCATCAGCAACCAGAATCCTTCTCAGATGAATGGGCACTGCTTGAGCCAAAGCTGTAAGTCTAAGTCTATTTGACCAGATTCAATACTATAGACATTTCAATAAGCTGAGACATTTGAAAAAGCACAGGACAATAAAAAGATGGAGAAAATAAGGCTCAGTGGAAATGATGGTATGATTTGTAATTTCATGTATCTAAAAGATCCTTTCTCAATGAAGAGCTAAAGTTGAATGTATTTCATTAAATTTAATTTAATCACTGAATTTTAAAACTAGGGTAGGGAAATAATTTTTCATCAATGATGAAACAACAAATTATTTTTGTATGCTACATAGGCTAATAATTTAATTGTGGTATTATTAAATTATTATATTTTTATTATTTATTATTATTAATAATAATATATTATTAATATTATTAATATTATTTTAATTATTATTTTATTATTATTAATAAAATTAATAATATTTTATTATTATAATAATATTTTATTATTAATTATAATATTATTAATATTTTATTATTTATTATTAATTATTATAATTGATGTGGTACCATCAATTGTGGTATTTTTAATTACTTAATTTCAAGCACTAGTATTTAATTGAGAATATCTATAGTTGATCAGAATAAAACAATGGAATTTAGTCCAGGCATGTCATAGATAATTCTTTATTTCTCTTGAGATAAATCATGCTTCTTATGAGCAAAAATCTAAAGTAAAGAAGCAGGAAGAGAAAAATATAAAATAAGTCAGAAGAGTAGTTATTCTTTTTGTCAACTAAAATATAATCACATAGGAGTGCTTATTTAGTTATATTTTTGCAGACAAGCAGGAGAAATATCAATTTTAATACAATTCTAAAGAAATTGATAAAAACATTAAAAGTTTATTGTACTGTCACTTACAAACAATATGTCTTCAATGTAAAACTCAGAATTATTGGTTATCAGAGAAGTAAATATAATCCTATTGTCACACATCATTATCATCATAACAAAAGCTATCACCCTCTTTGAAAGACTGTGTTTGCAGCATTATACTAGGTGCTTTACAAATATTGGATAAGTTTATCACCAAATGAATGTTATGTATACTTTATTATCTGAATTTTTCAAAAAAAAAAAAATTGTATCTAAGATGCCACATTCTTTGCCCAAGGCCCATCTGTCTGACCCAAAACTGATACTCAATTTTGTCTCCTTGCCTTTAAAATACCACCACTTTAAAGCCCTATTCTATACTTTAACAATCATATTGACCCATGTGTCCTAAGAATTTAAATTTAATTTTTATAATTCTATTATGCTCGTAACACATTTCAAACTAGAAATACATCATACCTTTACTTTATAGAATAATATTTTATTGATCTCAACAGTAACTAGATGAAGTTTAATACATACAAAGTTTAATCAAACATTAATAGTGTTAGGACTTCCCTGGTGGCGCAGTGGTTAAGAATCCACCTGCCAATGCAGGAGACACAGGCTCGATCCCTGGTCCTGGAAGATCTCACATGCCGTGGAGCAACTAAGCCTGTGCACAACTATTGAGCCTGTGCTCTAGAGCCTATGTGCCGCAATTACTAAACCCACACGCTCTAGGGCCCGTGTACCGCAACTACTGAGCCTGCGTGCTGCAGCTACTGAAGCCCACGGGCCTGGAGCCCATGCTCCACAACAAGAGAAGCCACTGCAAATAAGAAGCCCGTGCACGGCAAAGAAGAATAGTCTCAGCTCGTTGCAACCAGAGAAAGCCCATACACAGCAACAAAGACTCAATGCAGCCAAAAATAAAATTAAATAAATAAATAATCTTTAAAAAAATTAATAGTTTCACTGTATTTTAATGCTATACTGGAACATTATATTCAGAATCAGAGAATTAAATTGCATAACAGAAGCCAAACTTTGAGGACGTTAAAGTGGTTGCTAAGTAATGAGCAAAAGAAGAAATAAAGGACTGATTTTCTAAGTTAAAAGAAGTTGAAAACAATTTCTAAAAAGTAAAAATAGCCTGAACTCGCATTAATTATGCCTGAGAGTACATTTTACATATGAATCTTTAAGGGAAAAGATGAGAAGATAAGGAAGAGTTCCCATAAATCAGTATTTTAATTTCTTAGTTTTCCAAGTGAAGTAACATAAATTCATGAATGCAATGCTTTAAAATGCAATAAATTAACCTAAAGTATAGTATTATGGTACTCTAAGTCAAATAAAATAGTAATTTTGAGAGCAGAGATGCATTTAGCCATATATCTGCTTCTTTATAATTACTGAAAAACATGAAGTTTTAACTTTTAAGATTAATTTAAATTAACTTTACTATTAGGTTTTCATTTCCCCTCGGTTGAGAACACTTAATCATTCATTCATACCTTTGAATGTTTATGTATGTGAAATTAAAAATTTCTCTCTGAAGGTACACTCAACTAGGCTATATATTTTGGTAACAATCAGAAATTGGCCTGTCCCTAAGGAAGCAGTTCAGAAGATCCTGAGTCCCATATTTGGAAAGGCCCTCTGAAATGTCCCTCACCAGGAAAGAATGGCTGAGCCATTTGCAATTGCCACTAGGTGGAAATCAAGGCACTCCCTCTGCACAGGCCCTTGCCATGGTCCCCATGCTGGCCTTACTAACATTTCACCCAGAGCCCTAGTGTGGAAAGGAGGGACCATGCCTGACTCACTGCCATGTGCAGGCCCCGTGCCCTCTCAGATGCCTACAAAGATGCTGACAGCAGTGCAGAGCCTTAACCTGTCACCTCTCTGAATTCTGAACCTCAGCCAGGAATGAAAAAGAACAGAGTGAGCATCTTATAACCACAGCCAAGCTCGTGACGGCCTGATCACTCAAAAGCCTCTAGATCATTCTGAAGACTATCCACATAATCAGTTTTGCAGATAAGTATTCTTTTTTTAATCTTTTCTGCCAAAGTATTCAAACAGCTCAACAGCTCTTGTTGTTACTCTTCATTCTAATCAGCCCTCCTTCTTCATGCTTCTGATATCAGTGGTTTGTTCAAGAGTCCCCGAATATATATTTCTACCCAAACAGAGTTAAGACACAATATCCAGGAGCTAGGCACTGTGGAAGACCACTTAACTTCATTCATCTGAGGGAAGACAATCGCGAATTTCTGTGAAGAACACAGACTTCAGGTAGCACACTCAGGCGTCATCATAAAAGGGGGCAACCTTCGCAGATTGACCATAATCACCGTCAGAATCTTGACTATGATAGTCAAGGTAGCGTCTGCCCAGGCCAGATGGGGAGCTCAAGGCAAATAAGTCAGAAGTATCCTTTCATTCAGGCTTAACGAAGAAATAAAGGGAATTACTGAATAATCACTAAACCTATAGTGTTGATTGAGGTCTATTTATAATTATATCTAATTAATAGATAACTTGAGCATAATTATGTATATACACCAAAACTACAATCTATTTGCAGTGAGGCTGAGATATAAATTTCCAATTATCTCTTCCTAAGAATAGGTGAAAATTCTTAGCAAATGTGATGAAAATTGAGGTCTGTGGTATATTCTGTCTTCCTTGTCTCCTTGTATTGCCCATGTCTCTTTGACCTCTTTGCTACACATCAGTCCTTTTCATGTCATATGAAAGCACCCAAAAGTGCTTTTTTATATTAAAACCATCCCCTAAGTCTCTGCTTATAATGTTGGTCAGTGTGAATTTCCAGTACAATTATCATCAGTAGATTCCTATTGGGGATTGCTCCCTCCATTCTGCTCTGAAAAAAAAAAAAAAAAAAAAAGCCAGCCACTGTTTACTGTTAATGTGGCTCCATGACCCAGGACCAGCCAGTGTGAGGGCTCTGCTCTGAGCACTCTGTAACTTGCTTTTATCATTCAGCACCCAGGATGGTGTTGCAGTTAGGAACAAACTCTAAAGCCAGGGTCTCTGGATCTGAGTCCTGACTTTGTCACTAACTAGCTACGTGGCCCTAAGAGATATGTTGAGCCTCTTTCTACTTCAGATTTCTTATCTGTACAATGGAGGTAGTTAGATTCACTCCTAGGGTTCTTTGAGGATTAATTTACCTAATTCATTCACTTGGAACCGAGCTTGGCATACAGTGAGTATTTTATGTTACCTACTTTTATTCTGCCCAGTTGACATCTGCTATCCAACTACTCTAAGAGCTAATGTTTGAATGCAATACCCAAGTGGTGACCCTGATTTCTTTAACTGGAAAAGGGGATGTTTCTCAAATAACTAGATAAGTGGTTGCATTATCAATAAGGCACGACCAAGTGAGAGAAAAGTAAAACCCTGCTTGTTTCTTCTGGGAACTGTGAGATCTAGATGCTCATATTTAGAAGAAAACTATTGAGGTTTGGATTAAACCTAGACTTTCTCTGTGTCACTGACACTCAAGCTAATAACTAGCTAAAAGAAGAAGTTAGTAACTGGCTGAGTGTAATGGCTAAGTTTATAAGTCAACTTGGCTAGGCCACAGTACTCAGATGGTTGGTCAAATGTGTCTGGATGTTTCTGTGAAAGTATTTTTTGGATGAGACTAACATTTTAATCAGTAGACTTTGAGTAAAGCAGATTACCCTGCATAATGTGGTGGGCTTCATCCAAACAGTTAAAAGTCTTAATAAAAAGACGGATCTCCCCTGAGGAAGAGGTAATTCTGTCAACAGATTACCTTCGGACTTGAACTGCACCATCGACTATTCCCTGGGCATCCAGCCTGCTGCCCTATCCTGCAGATTTTGACCTTGCAAGACTCCACCATCACAGAAGCCTATTCCTCAAAATAAATATCTCTCTAGACATAGACATGATAGAGATAGAAATAGGGATATATATATCCTATTGATTCTGTTTCTCTGGATAAACCTAATACACTGAGCTTCTGCAAGTAGATTCCTGAACGCCGACAACCTAAACTCTGTCCAGAGGGAAAGTCACTCATATCTTCTACAGTTTCCCTTGGGTGGATATCAGATGACACATGATTTATAACTGTCTTTGTAAAAGGACAGGGACTGCACAGCTGCCCAAATAATGAGAACTTACCCAACACTGAAAATAGTTTGCTTAATTTAAATTAAAAGCACTGATTTTAAAAAAACAGTGCAAAGATATACTTCAATTCTGCCTCTTTTCAAAAATCATGAGTTCTTAATGTACTGCAAATCTAAAACTTTTGACAGAACTTGCTGCATCCTAATTTTTATCTTGTGAAAACACAAATTTTCTCATAATTCCAAAATGTCAAAGAAGCAGCTTCTCAAATTTTAAGTGCATGGTGCAACACATTTTTTTTAGATTGCCCCCTATACCAATAAAGAATGCATTTGGCTGCAAGTACCCATCCAATATGCTGCAGATGAATTACAGGTGTGCTATAAGTGTATCTCTCCCATTAGCTCTTGGATCATCTGGGAAGAGTCTGGAGTGGTCAAAGTTCCTGGGCCAAACATCTCCAGACATGAACAGCTTTTTCCAGAGCTCCACAAAGGGCTGATCCAGTAGAGTTGAAGATTGGTGGTATGCCTATGGTCCCCATGGGCAGTAAAAACTAAGAGTCACATCCAGCCATTCACTGTTCTACCATGAATGTTACATATAACCAAGTATGATATATTACCTGAACATCTACTTCAGTAGCCAGCACACTTTGCCAGTCACGGACATGGAGCCCAAGGAGCTACTGAAGGAGTTCATATAGCAGGCACCTGTGGAGCATAGCATGTAGCCCAAGGTACAGCTGCAAATGTCTGGCTGGTAAGCTGAGAGGGAGGCTGGCAAGCACATGTTCAGGCAGTGCCCCCCAGTCTCCACCTTTGCTGGATACTTCTCTTTGATGTTGCTTGTATGCCTTTGTAGTAGAGTATAAGTGAGTTGCAGGGTGACCGATCTAACTACCTATGCATTTCTACTAATTAGAGCTTCATTATTTTAAATACTTGATATGAAAAAGTCTGATTAGAGTCAACATCTGTTTACATTATTACAAGATATTTTAATACTACATCTGTTGCTGAAAGAAAATTAAAAGCTTTTAGATTCTAGGGTTTCCCTGGTGGTGCAGTGGTTAAGAATCCTCCTGCCAACGCAGGGGACACGGGTTCGAGCCACGGTCTAGGAAGATCCCACATGCCGCGGAGCAACTAAGCCCATGCACCACAACTACAGCCTGCGATCTAAAGCCCGCAAACCACAACTGCTGAGCCTGCGTGCCACAACTACTGAAGCCCGTGCACCTAGAGCCCCTGCTCCACAACAAGAGAAGCCACCACAATGAGAAGCCCACGCACCGCAACCGAGTAGCCCCCGCTTGCCGCAGATAGAGAAAGCCCGCACGCAGCAACAAAGACCCGATGCAGCCAAAAATAAGTAAATAAAATAAATAAACTTATACAAAAAAAACCTTTTAGATTCTTAGATAATAATTTCAACTGGCATAAATGGTAAAAATACATTTTAAAAATATTCTCTGCTATTTATGCAAATAATTTCTCATTAGTGATTATTACCAAGAATTTGAAGAGATCATAATTTAAGTCTAAAATTTTTCAAATTATTTTATCTATCTTTACTCAAATTAAATATTTAATTTTTATGCAAATTAAATGTTGATTTTTTTTTCTCCCAGATGCCTCTGTATTTTATTATTATCATCATAAATTCCCTGAAGATTATCCCAGTGTGCATTGCAAACATTATTTTTTCTATGTGTATCATGACTAGATACAGAATGAGAAACACTGGTTAAAACAGACTATTTTTCAACATATATCAAGAAATCCCCAGATTGTTGCTGCACCACCTACTCCTTTAAGCTTCCTAAGGGCAAATTATATGCCTACTTCATCATTAGATGTTTAGTTCCTTGTCTGGTGACCAGCCCAATATATATGTGCTAAAGGAATGAATACATGACAAGTATGGAAAAGGACCATCACTTTCTTTCAAAACAAATCTTTAGCTATTTCATTACCGACAGGAGAAACTTACAGAATTACTTGGGGAAATTATTTCTTTCCTCAAGGAAGCACTTTAAACTTATAATAAGAACCTATATTACTTAGCAAAGAAGAAGGAATTCTTAAACAGCATTTTCAAAGAGCAGTGGTGAAGGACAATGTCACTCTGACCCTCCAGAGTCCCTCTGACTCTTCCCACTATCTAACTCCCCCTAAATTCTCTCTTTCCTGGTCTGACTTCTAAAAGTGACTTTATGGAACATTTTAACTTTTTTTCTTTAAAATTAAAAAAAAATTAAGTTTATTTTTTTAATATATGAGTCCTTAAAATATATTTACTATAAGTCAGTGGCTGCCTACAAAGGAGTTTTCTTACTCTTGTTACAATGTTTCTCTCAAAGATTTCCATCCTTCTTCAATGACATTGCCCACTTTCAACTTTGCTGAATTTTCACTTCAAGTCAAAATTTGTTCATTTTGTTCAATATTTATAAATTATCAATAGGTGAAATAAAAGACCAAAAAAGCAGAAAATATGTACAAAGTTCTCAGTGCAAGAATAATAGCAAAGCATCTAGTTAAAAGGTAACACTAGATAAATTTACCAAGCTTCCTGGAATGCCTAACATCTTCACCACAATCAGAGTCAGAAATGGAAACACCCTTAGATATTTTCCCTTCTAAGAGTAGCATCTACCCAAAAGTAATAGTTATATTTCAAGAAAATTTGATTTTGGCCTCAGATAATCGTTTCTGCAGGAATAAAAGAAAAAACAGCAAGCAAACAGATAAATGAACAGCAGATATTTTGGCTGTGAAGCCAAAGTAATTTACTATTTCACCCACCCACAGGCACCATATTTGAACAGCTGGAATATGTTTAATTTGTTACATGATTCATTATCACTTTTTCTAAAATCTATGGCCCTCTCTACCTCATAGCAGAAGAAACCAAAATGATACACCACCTTAGGAAAAAACCTAGGTGGGTTTAGCAAAGCCAGGTTTATCAAGCTCAATCAATTACACATTCCTTTGTTACCTGTGTGGTTAATCTGTTTTAATTGAGCTCCACTGTCATATATTTAGTAAACAAATGAGCATAGGTGCAAATATCAAGATTGTTTACAGCACAAATATTATGTAGCTTGCAATTTTAGAAGACCCATTAGCAAGACTTAAAGCTAGAAGTATTTAATGTTCACACATATTCTTTTCTTTACACTTTTGTTTGTCATTTTTTTGTTTTCCGAACATCCCAAACCCAGCTGTTTAGCTCACGTGACATGGCAACTGAATGGACATACCATAGAAGCTCTTTTTCTTTTTTTTTTGGCCGCGCTGCACGGCTTGTGGGATCTTAGTTCCCTGACCAGGGATGGGATCAAACCCATGACCCCTGCAGTGGAAGCATGGAGTCTTAACCACTGGACTGACAAGGAAGTCTCTAAAAGCTCTTATGAAACAGAGTTTCTTTCTGGTTCCCATTTATTTCCCCAATAAACAAAAGGAAATTTCACACTTGCCTGGAAAAGACCACTTTGATTACTTCACTGAGAGGAATTCTTTATTTTATCGACAAGCAGTAGATTACAATTCTCTCTTCATGAACAAGTCTATTCCGAATTTCTCCCACATAAAAGTTACATCACAAGAAAAAACAAACCAAAATTACCTTAACTTGTTTTTGCGGCATTACCAATGTTAAATTTTTTTAAAATAATAATTCTATATAGCCAGATGCCTGTTGTTACCTCTAAATCTATAATTATCTGAGTTTGATGCCTTAAGAAAAAAAAAGGGATTATATCTAAAACTCCCCCCCAAATCTTAGATCCCTCAGAAAAGGAAGAAAATAACATACAGTCACCCTTTGTCTATCATTCTCAAATAGCTTGGAAATATGGCCAATATCAAGAAAGGTCAGTGTTACAAGCATTCTAAACCCAATAAATTAAATATCGAAG
Organism: Stenella coeruleoalba; assembly: GCF_951394435.1. Classification (NCBI taxonomy): domain Eukaryota; kingdom Metazoa; phylum Chordata; class Mammalia; order Artiodactyla; family Delphinidae; genus Stenella; species Stenella coeruleoalba. Next base: position 28,152,016 of record NC_137149.1, on the reverse strand, counting down.
GTAAAGAAAGCCTAAGACTAAAAAGTATAGATAAACATATTACTCTTTCGAATTTCTCATTCTAGAGTAATATGCAATTACCTGGTGACTCCAGCCCAATAAATTGTTTGTTAGTCTTCAAAATTCCCCCAAATTCCTCTTCACTTTGCTAAATGTCATTGACTGTATATTTGTATAACACATAACACGATACAGCAGAACCAGAGGCTTTTAGAGCCAGAGGTTTTTAGAACTGACTGTTGAACGTATGTCACTGGAAAAGCAAGATCTCTGACACGTAATATGCTCGAGGTTTTAAGGGACTTCCTCAAGGTCACACAACTAGTTAGTGACCAAAGCAGGACTAGACTCAGCCTCTTGAGTCCTGGCTCAGTGGCAAGTGTTTCTCATTTCCTGATGCTTGTTTAGCATGGGAGGGTTGGGGAAGAGAGGTGTCAATTGTCACCACTTTATTACCAAGGACAAATGTTGCATCACTTAATCAGAATGCAGTCCTTCATTGAGCAAAATCTCAAAGTGACATCTAGTGGAATACCCAGTCTCTATGTAGACATTTAATTAAACTGTAGTCCCTTTATACCAGCACAAATATTGTGAGGGAAAACAACTCAACTCCTTTGACATTTTTGCAAATAGGTTTAGTGGAGTCCATTCTGTTTACTTTTACTGACATTTGTTTTTCAGTCAATTATCCCACATGGTTATTTTTTTCCTTTCATAATTTATTGCTAGCAAGCTAGCCATAAGAATAAATACAAATAATTCCTTTCTTTGGTACAAGCATCAGAGCTTAGGTTAATAATAGCTGGAGAAAATGAGTACTCATTTTACCCCTCCCGTTTCCTTGTCCTACTAGTTCTAGCTCACTTATAAATCAGGCTGGTGGCCACAGCAGAATCCAACTAGAAAGACTTTAACCTCAAGTGCATTGGGGGTTTCTCCTCACATAGCCCTAAAACTCTGGAAAATAACACACTTTACTGGATTAGTCGTCTGTCAGATAACTAGCTAAATATGACAATCATTTTTTATCTCATAGCCATCTGTCTCCAATTTTTGCTCACCTTTACTTTGAAACTTTTTGGGGAAGTCTTGAAAGGGTCAGAAAGCCTTCATCACAAAAAGTTCCATTCCCTTTGTTGTTCCATGGGATCTCATTGAGTAGACACAGAAAAACTCATTTTTAAGAGGTTGAAAAATACGTAGTGTACAGCAGAGCTGCTCAAACTCCAACATGCACATAAATCACCTGGAGATCATGTTAAATGCATATTCAAATTCAGAAGATCCGGACTGAGGCCTGAGAGTCCATGTTCCTTACAAGTTCTCAGACTAGACTCTAGTGCACACTTTAAATGGAAAGGGTATAGAGGAAAGGGCATTTACTTTGGAGCTCAGGAGCCCTGGATTGAAATCCAACTTCAGTGGGGTCTGGCAGTGAGAACCTGAGAAAGCCCACCCCACTGCCAGACCCCTCCTTTCTCCCTGTACAGCACTCACAGCCTCACCACCACCATCTGCCTTGGACCCCCTGGGACTGATCTCATCATGCCCTTTCTCCCATTCTATGTCAGGCCACCCCTAGACTCCCAGGCTGCCTCCCAGATCCCACAGTTGAATCCCTGTTAGCCTCTGTGAATCTATCCTAGTCCTCCTTGTTCCTTATTGCTGCTTTCAGACAAATTTCCAATCCTCCCTTTTCCCCAAAACCACCCATTTTGAATCTCTGTCATCAGATTATATCACCCATGATTTCTCATTGTTCTTGTCACCAAAATGCCAAGGATCCCCTTCATTTCCTCTACCCAACCTAGCCACTCACTCCCACGGTCATTACGCTAGACCTTGTTACTGTTAACAACTGCATCTTCTCCTTAGTGTTAATTACACACATCCCACTCTCTGCCATCAACTCCTAACATTTCATCTCATTCTCTCTGTATTCTGCATGGCACAATTCTTCCATATCACTGATACTGCTAAGTCATTGATCCTATCATCTTTTCATTGCTCCTTACTCCTTCAATGTCCTCATTTCTCTCCTTACCCAACTTAAATTCCATTGTCAATGATTATTGACTCCCTTACTTCTCCACCTTATCTCTTACCTCTTGTTGCTCTTCCTTTGCAAAACTAGAGTCCCATTTAAATCCAAATTTCTGCTTACTCCAAGCCTTCCTCCATGCAGCTAAACATGGTGGAGGAAATTACAAACCCGGATGGCTGGTCTTTCTTTAAATACTTGACCATAAACCTCAAGTGTTCCCACCATTTATACTCTATGTCTGTAGTCCATACACTCTTTAAATTATGTGGGTTGCCATTTTAGTCTCTCCCCTCAAGTACTCAACACCTCTTCTCCCACTGTTATCCTAAGCTGATAACCTTGCTTTCTATTCTACTGAAAAAAAAAAAAAATAGAAGCAATAAGAAAACAATTTCCACATATTCCCTTCAACACATCTACCCACATGCTTGCATCAGCAAACATCTTTGCCTTCCTGCCTGCTACCATTGTTGAATCGTCCAACGCTCCTATCAAAAATCAGTCCTTATATGCATGCACTAGATCTCATCCCCCTCACTAATCCAGCCCAGACAGGCCTTCCAATAGCTGTAGTTCCTGCTAACATCTGAATGTAACATCCTGAGAGACCCTCATCCAGATCCACCCAGCTAAGCAGCTTCCAAATTCCTGACACGTAGAAACTGTGTTTTAAAATGTTTATTGTTTAAAAAAAAAAAGTTTATTGTTTTAAGCCACTAGGTTCGGGGGTGATTTTTTTTATGCAGCAATAAACATAATACAAGAAATAAATGAATGAAATGACAGATCATGAGATCAACTTTGTACCCACTGGTTAATTAGGAAGGAATTATATACCAGTCAATTGAGGGACGAATTTTCAAGTATCAGGAGGGGAAGGACAGTAGGTGCTTCTTCTTCTGGCTAAATGGGGCTTAGAGCTTGATAAGGAGTGGAGCCTTCATACAGAACTGTAGAGTATGAGTAAAACATCTTTGACTCTTCTGAACCCCAGTGGGAAAGAAAGAGAAAACTCTATAACCAAAGAGAAATTCTGACAATTATGGATGCTCACTCTCCAGGCAGGGTTCACATCTGCTGTCAGTATAGCAGGATATGAGGGGAGGTCCTAATAGCTGTGGGACCTTAGGAAAGCCAAGTCATTTCTTCCCTCTCCTGAAGATGGACAGCGTTTCTTTCAGCTGGTCCCAGAAGATGTGTGTGCCAGAAGATGGCAGACACGTGTCATGTGACCTCCTTCTTGTGGGGCCGGCCAACTTATACAAATTCCTCCTGGAGTGACCATGAAAACCAGAATAAGGCAGTTTTATCACATTGGGAGTGACCAGGTGTTTAGGGGTCAGGCTGCCCACTCATCAGTGATGGCCAGACATTCAGGACCTGAGGCTCCCAAGCTAAAAATAACCCACTGGCCCTTTAAATCACAAATTAAAAGGCCAATGATATTTTCACATTTGAAAATAATATTGGGGTCTAAATTCCAACTCCTGTTTGATGAAGAATTCCTCAGCTAGTTTTATATCTAAGGCCCATAGGCTTTAACTCTATAGTCTGATAACCAGAGAAGAAGTCTCATAATAAAGTAGGGTTTTTGTTTTGTTTTGTTTTGTTTTTTTGCTTGGAGGGCTCTAGGTCCAGGAGCAACTGTCCCCAGAATACCCACCAAGACACTTGAGAGACTCTGTCCATCAGTCGATTGATAAATAGATAGATAGGTACACACATACATATATATTTAAGTATATATAAGTAGAAATTTTATTTTTTTAATTTAGCAAGAAAAGGTATTTTTTAAAACACAAGTAGAAAAGTATCAACCAATCCGAAAGTTTCCATTTCTTTTAAACTTATTTTCACCTACCAGTAGTTTCCAAACAAAAAGATATGTGTCCTACTAGGCTTTACAAAGAATCATACAATGAATTTGGGCAAATCTTATATCTATGGTTTAGATGTTCCAATAGAAAAGTCTAAATAGTTTTTAAACATTTTAATTTTGTTTATAGAAAAGTTGCATCTGAATATTCAACAGTCTAAGTGAAAGACCTTTACTACCATAACGCAGTTAATGTTTTCATATAATTTTAATACTCCTAATAGTCATTATATTTGTGGCTATGATTAATACAGAAGCTATCAAGCAATTTCTACTAATTCATATAAAACATGCCTCTTTGAACTTCACCTTTCTTCTAGCTACACTCACTCCCTTAATGATCTCATCTAGTTACTTGGCTTTAAACATCATCTATCCACTAATGATTCCCAAATTTATATCTAGAACCCAGACAGCTCCTCTGAACTCCAGACTCATATATCCAGCTGCCTATTTGACATCTCCATTTAAAGGCCTAACACACATTTCACACTTATCTTGTCCTAAACCAAACTTCATATCTTTCTCCCAAACCTTTTCCTCCCACAGTCTTCCCCTTCTCAGTAAATAGGAATCTTATGCTCCTAGTTGCTCAGGTCAGAAATCTGGGAGTTGTCCTTGACTCCTCTTTCTTTCACTCCTGACATCATATCCATCAACCAATCCTGTCAATTCTACCTTCCATATCGCCCAGAATCTGACTTCACACTGTCTCCACTGCAACTGCGTTGATCCAAGGCACCATCATCTCCACCTGTATTACTCAGTAGTCTCCTAACTGGTCTCCTGCTTCTGCCCTTGATCCCTATAGCCTATTAGGTACACAACATTCAGGTGATTAAGTAAAGCATGTCCTCCCTGTGTGTAAAACCCTAAAATTGTACCCCCTTTCAGCAAACTAAAAGACAATTCTACAAGGTCCTACATAATCTCCACATCACACTCTCCACATCTTCCACCCTGTTACCTAACTCATATCCTGCTATTCTCCCCATTGTTCACTCTACTTGAGTCACTCTAGCATCTCTACTGATCCTCAAACATAGGGCCTTGGCACTAGCCCATCCATTGCTTGGGATGCTTTTCCCCCAGTTAGCCACATGGCTCATTCCCTTATTTCCTTCAGGTCTTTGCTCCACTGTAACCTTCCCAAGGACTCCCGTATTGAAAGCATAATCCCTCCCCTCTCTCACAATACCTATTCTCCTTTGCTTCATTTTTCTCCATTGCCCTTTTCAACAGCGTAAACATTTGTTTGTTTTCCTCCACTAGAATGTAAACTTCCTCAAGGCAAAAGCTTCTATCCATTTTGTTTATTACTATACAGTCAGCTCTGAGAATATTCTTAGCAAGTTGTAGGCACTCAATAAATACTCACTGAATGCATGAATATTAAAGGACTGGAAAACCATTTACAATCAATATTTCAGCAATTGGTCACTATCCTAGCTAGTAGAAGGAAAACTCAATATAGTATTGCTCTTTCCCCCTTGAAACATACTCTTTATCATATTTGAATACCTAAGGTCATTTTCACTTGGCTTTATTAATCTTTGCAGCAAACATAAGCTCCAGTGTTATGATCCTTTTTCTGGAAACACTGGTTTCTGAATATCTAAATATTTTTCCACATCTGAGAACCCCATTAGAGTTGATGATCATATTACTATTTAAAACTAAATGGGAAAAGCATATGTGGGCTTAAACCCCCTCATCTCTCTACCAAATGGAACCAGGGAAATATTTGGCAAGAACTGAATAATTATAGAATAGGGGTCTGCAAACTATGGCTTAAAGACCAAAGCCAGCTAAGATTTCCAGATGAAACACAGAATTCCCAAATAAATTTGAATTTCAGATAAACAACAAATAATTTTTTAGTATAAATATGTCCCAAATACTAAATGCTGAGTCTGGAAACCTTAAATCTGGCCTGCTACATGTTTTTGTACAGCCCACAAGCAAAGAATGGCTTTTCCATCTTTAAATGGTTGGAAAGAAACTGAAAGAAGAATAATATTTTGTGACAAGGGAAAATTATATGAAATTCAAATTTCAGTGTCTATAAATAATTATTGGAACACAGAAATGCTCATTTGTTTACTTACCATCTATGGCCACTTTCACGCTACAACAGCACAATTGAATAGCTTCAACACAGACCAAGCCGCAAAGCCTAAATATCTACTGTCTGGCCCTTTGTAGAAAAAGTTTACCAACCCCGGTTGTAGAATATTTCCTTTTTATTCTTCCTCTCACTGAAGACAAAGCAAAGTAACTGTTTTCCCTTTAGAACCCTCTTCCCTCAGGAGCACTCTCAGTGTTTTACCATTATGTTGGAAAAAGGAGTAGAAGTCTCTGAGAAGAGGCAAAATGATAAAGATTACTGTGGGCTATGGATCCCTGCAGAACTGAGTGTGAATCCTTTCTCCACCTTCACAGTTTGAGTGAGTTAAATGGGGGCCATATGAATACAACCATACAAAGTGGCTGAGAGGGTTAGGAGATAAGGAGAAATGATTGATTTTAAAGGACAAAAAAAGGGTCAAACTTCTAGACTACAATAGAGGATATGATTGTCAGAAGGAAAAGAGATGGAGAAGAAAAGTGAAAAGATAAAAATTAGGACTAGGAGAACAGACTTCTCAATCACTCACTAAGTGATGAGCTTTAGTGAAAAATATAGACTTCACATGGATTCAAGCAAGATATCATAACCAAAAAAAGAAAGAAAGAAAGATATCATGACCAAAATTAGGGAAGGATGGATATATGTGCTCAGACAAAGTAAGGCAACAGTAACACCTTTTCCAAGGTAAATAAATCTTGGGTTGTGTCTATTCAATACACATGCGATTATCTCAGTAAAAATTATATAATTCACACTGCCAGAAGCTAGTATTATTGTATTCAAAAGGTATGAGTATGTGTTGCTGCTACCATGAGGGGAAATGAGAAAAGACAGAGCCACGTTTACACCACTGTGGAATCCCCCATATTCTCAAAGGAGTCAGTGGATGAAGCAGCAACCATAGCCCCTTTAGCCTCATTCTTTCCAACAAATATTTTCTACTCAGGCCCCTGGGTTACAGTTATCAGACCCCTGTTTTTAAGGCCTGAAAAAACAAGAAGTGTATAAATTGAGGGGACAATTTATAAGATCTATCAAATGACTGTCTCTGTAACCCATGACCCTAGGCAGTGGTTCTCAACATGTGAGTCTCACATGTAAAACATATTCCCAAACATAACTTCTGGCATTAGATATACTGCACTTCACTCCTCCTAAAAGGCATATCAGCATGGGAGAGAGTGAGAGTGATGTTACCACAGAGATAACCTTGAAGTTGTTCTAAATATATTTTTAAATGTAAATTATTTGCAAGCTTCAGTACTTCAACTGTGTTTAGTAACAAATACTTATGACATGTCTCACTCCTGACCTGTGTCACAACACTATAATTGAGTAGTACTGTTTCATGCTACTTCTGAAGAACAAAATTTTCCCGAAGTATAGAAGTCATGTTAATATTAACCATGGCAGAAATACTATTAAAAATACATGTAATCATCCCCAAGGTTACTTTAGGGACTGTGGTTTTGAAATTGATTTCTGTTCACAATATATGTTGATGTACTTCACAGGCTTATACTCAGAGCTGGCCAAGACATTCATTAGTTCACTCATTAGTTCTTCATATTCTCAACATACGAAGTTCACATGAGAACCACTGACCTAATGTAACAGATCACAAATACAGACATCTATGGATGTAGAGAACAAACTTACAGTTACCAAGGGGGAAGAGTGGGTGGGAGGAGTTGGGAGATTGGGATTGACATATATACACTACTGTGTATAAAATAGATAATTAATGAGAACCTACTGTATAGCACAGGGAACTCTACTCAATGATCTGTGGTGGCCTAAATGGGAAGGAAATCTAAAAAAGAGGAGATATATAACTGATTCACTTTGCTGTACAGCAGGAACTAACACAACATTGTAAAGCAACTAGACTCCAGTAAAAATAAATAAATAAATAAGTAAACTAATACAGACATCTGACACATTTCAGTCAACCAATATGTAATGAGATCCTTTGACAGCTGCAGTTCTAGGGGTAAAGATGAATAGCCAGGGCTCTGGCCCCCTAGGAGCTCACAGCCTAGTAAGACAACATACAAATAAAATAATTTCAATGTAGTGCGATTAAGAAAAATGGTGGACATGAACACAATGTGTTATGAGCTCATGGGAAAGTAAGCGAGTCCACAAGGGAATGATTAGCGAAAGCTTTGCAAGAGAGAGAGTACACTGAGCAGCTACCCAGTGTCAGTAACTGTACTAGCTGCCGCTAGCCACAGAAAACTGTTAAAAACAGCATAGCGCCTGACAGTAACTTACAGTCTGGTGCACGGGGCAGATCCATTAATCTGAATCTCAAAGGCAAATGGAAAGTCAATGAACTGTGTTGGTGCCCTGGACCTATCTCCCTCCTAACCAGGCCTCTCACCTTCACCAATCTGTATGTACTCTCTTGTTCTTCTGTGCTAGATACTTCAAGGAATAACCCCTTACTACAAAATGCTCTCCTATTTGGGAACAGTCACAAACATAGGTATTAGATATGAGAGGACATATCTTTATATGACCCTGACCCCCTAGAAATAGCTGATTGTTACATAAGTAGATATCTGACCCAAACTGTACCATTCAATGCTCTTTTAGTATTTGAAATTCTAAACTGAGATGCACAGGGACTTGGAAGTGACCCACACTGATAGCAACACCCTATGAAGAATGACCACAAACTCCTGTCCCACAGGAAACCCATACCCACCCTGCCTTCTACTCTTTCCACATGTTGCTTATTGCACTCCCTTCAATTCTGTAAGAACTCTCCCAATCCCCTTCCATCTGCTAAGGCTGGCCAGAGTCAGTTCTCTGCTTATAATCCAAGGAACTTTCATACATGTCACCAATCCACATAGTCTCCCAAGTCTTACACCAGTCTAACTGTATTTTCCTCTGATCAACAATTTACTGAGAAATTAATCGTTCATAAATCTTAGTATGTTATCTACCCCCCCCCCCAGAGAGGTAATAGTTTGCGGGGACTTGTGGAGATACAAGTTGAAATGCAGAGATTCACGATGGTGACATCCCCACGCCACCCTTCTTTCTGCTACTGAGTCAGTTCTTCTTGTTAACATCTCCTTACTTCTGAGTAAGCCTTAGAGAAATGAAACATCTTTCACGACTCTAACTGCACCATCTCTAGCACTTACCTAAGAGGTTTGAAGGAGAATTTTAGAACTTAAGTTTTTAACCTAAAACCCAAAGCAAAATCATTAATGAAAAAGCAAGTTTGGGATTTCCCTGGCAGTCCAGTGGTTAAGACTCCAGGCTTTCATTGCAAGGGGCATGGGTTCAATCCCTGGTGGGGGAACTAAGATCCCACATGCCTTGGAGCATGGCCAAAAAAAAAAAGGAAAAAACAAGTTTGTCCCTAAATAATTCTATGTACTCTTAGAATTGACCCTCATATCCTTTCTAGATTCATTTCTTTCATCAGGCACACTAGTAGTAGCAGTAGCAGGAGTAGTAGCGGTGGTGGTGGTGGTATTTGTCTTCTTTCTATTCCTAACAAACCCACAAGAAGGAGGGACTTGACCTTCATTCGGGGAGTTAATTGACAAGGATGGATCCGTCCAGAACTACCCTCTTTCAGGTGCTAGGAGAAAAAGTCCCTTGCTAAAGTTACATTAAAAAAAATTTTTTAAACATAGGCAACAGATTAGAAAAGCCTTCTTTTGGGGGCAAAGAAGAGAGTTTTCAGTAATTGAATATTAGCTATCTCGATTATCAGAAAAGCATTTCCTATAATTTCTCTCCTCTGTTCTCAGTATTTGCTACTACTGGGGAGACATTTCTATCAAACTCAGAATAAAATAGAGTGGCATATCAAATTAAATAATACCCCAAAGAGTTATCTATCTTTTCCAAAGATTGAACATTCAACCCAAAGTACATCTTCAAACCCTGCCTCTAAACAGGCTCCCTTCTTTTCTCCAGCTACTGCACACCTCAGTAAGAAATGTGTGTGTATGAAGGAGGGGGGCGTGGGGGGGGAGTATGAGTTTATGTGTGTGTTTGTTTTATTCCAAGTGCGTGGAGTAAGACATTTAATGAACACCTGAAAACTGGAGCTGGCAAATGACAGCAGATGCTCCATAAATATATGTTCGATGAATGAACAAGATCTATACCCTTTCTAATAACATTTTAAAGTAATATATTGTCCTTCTTCCTGATAAGCTCATACCTTTTAAGAGAGAGACCAGCATCAGCAACAACTATTCCTGAAATTTCATACCATCTTAGTCATTTCAATAAATTAATAGCTTGAATTGGTACCATGGGTTTCCATGAAGATGTCAAGGCATTTGATGTGTTTTAGCTCCTGGGCAGAATGAATTAAGTTTTTAAAAAATGTGCCTCACTGAGAAATTAGTCTACTAATACCATATTTTGATTGTAAGTAATTAAGGATTGTAGGTGATCTTGGGAAAATATTACTTTTAGCTAAATTGAAAATAGGATTATAAAGGAACAGAGGTGATATATTTCATTTTAAATGAGGCGAGTGACTTATTCTTGGGTTAAAGACCCAAGTTACTTTCTGTTCCAGTATCTCTCACATGTAATAAAATGGTGCAGTCTACTTTAGCTCCTGTGCATGGCAATCTCTATGAGTAAGGCTACTTAATTTCTCTGTGAAGTATAATTAATCATCTCCATCCTACTGTTTCAGGGAAGTTCATCTACAAAAGGCAGTGGAACTACTGTTCATGGCAACTAATAAAGGCTTTCTTTCATCGAAAGATCTTCCAAAACAATTAGCAATTGATGAAAGGCCTGCAAGTGCCCAGAAATTGCAGATGCTCAATCAATTTCAAATGATATGGCCTTTAGCTATCCAACCAGCAAGAGAAGTAATAATAAAATAATTAGTTTTAAAAGCTACGGAACACTGGTAAGAAAAATTGTAAGAAGGAAATCAGTTACCCGTGTATAAAATTCAATGTAAATGTTAGAAACATAAATTAAAATAAGGATATAATTGCAAAACAAGTAGAGAAAGAATAAATTAAGAGAACATAATAGTGATTTATGTTTTCTATGTTCAGCTTTTGTCCCTAAACCCAAAGTGAACAGTTTTTATTCAGAATATTTTATACTTATATTTATCAGAAGTAATTGATCTGGTTAGAAAATTGACCTTTATTTAAACTGCCCATTTTGCATGCATTAAAATCAGATTTTTAATTTCATGAAATCATAATTTCTCAAGTACTGAAAATGCTTCCCTCTTATTCAAACTAATTCTCACCCCTATTAATAAGGCTTTTTTGCATTTGGTTTGTAAACATGCATTTGTAATATACCAGAAACTTTCACTGAATCGTTTTTAAACTAAGTTGCTACCTGGAAGGCATTGATAGCATTGTGATAGATCTATCAACAAACAGAAGATTATTTATACGATTCTCTCCAACCCTTCTTGTAGTATCTTGGGTCAGGACCTCTTGTTCAATTCTCACACCAGCTCTGCTAGTCAGTTCTAAAGGGTTCCCTTTCAGTTCTAACCCATGAGCAATCCCTAAATTCCATCAAAAAATCAACACGAGGGCTTCCCTGGTGGCGCAGTGGTTGAGAGTCCGCCTGCCGATGCAGGAGACACGGGTTCGTGCCCCGGTCCGGGAAGGTCCCGCATGCCACAGAGCGGCTGGGCCCGTGGGCCATGGCCGCTGGGCCCTGTGCCTCTGGAGCCTGTGCTCCGCAATGGGAGAGGCCACGGCAGTGAGAGGCCCGCGTACCGCAAAAAAAAAAAAAAAAAAAAAAAAATCAACATGATATGTACCAGAAAATTAATCAAGACATCAGATTTTGTTTAATGATGAAGTATTTTCTATCTTAGAGAATAGTTTGTCTAATATGCTACTTATCAAAAATATATCTTGTTTCTCTTATGTATTTTTATAGCTCTGAAATTATATCTTATTCATCTTATTCTGTCCATTCATCTTTGGAGGCCTGAGTTTAAAGCTGTTTCTCCCTTATATGGACAAGCATGTCGTCTATAATGAAGACTCTGCAGGGTGTCCTCACAGACATTTTTGTCTGCCTCATACCTCATCTTGGATGTCCATTCTGTAATAGATCCTCCCGACATTCCTCTGTTGACAGAGCATCAGCCCACTGATGGAATTAGATTATCACTCCATGGACAAGCATCTCTGACTGAAACTCTGGAAACCAAATCACAGAACACTAAGAATAAACAGACTAGTTTCTCATATTGTATGTGACATGCAAAATACAGTATATATTTCTACTCTTATTAAAATGGAAAATTTTCCTTCACCTGGTCAAGGCCAATTAGTTACAGTTAAGCCACAGTCTTCTGTGACATGTAACAGGTCTTTCAATAAAAGGACAGAATCATAAGCTACTTCTCAGCTGTGACATGCTGTCTAGGCTCTGGTATGCCTCAAGTTGGAAAATATGCCTTTCCCTTCACAAAGAGAAATACCACATGCCACAAAGTCTGTGAACCCAGTATGCTTGCTTATCATGGTGTTCTGAAACTGAAAATTACCTATTTTAAAGTCATATGTTATTAAAATATATCTTTATTTAATTTTATAAAGGCTTCCCTTAATAGCAATTTATTCAGTGCTGGAATAATCCAAAACAACTGCTATTCCTTCAACTAGTCTATGGTATTTTATTTTTAAATCTCAGGTAACATGTCCTTGAGGTGAATTGCTACAGCTATCTAGCTATCTTCAGACTTTAGACTGAATGCTCAGAGCAGGTATTCTCAAACTTGTCTTCACACTGGAATCACCTAGGAGTTTCAAAAAATACCAATGCCTGTGTTCTACCACCAGAGGTTGCAAATTAATTCGTCCCAGTGTGGTCTGAGCCTGGGAATTTTTAACTATCCTTAGATGATTTAATGTGCAACCAAGTTTGGGAATCACTGGTTTATAAGAATATTGATTAACATACCACCATGTGGGCATTAGATAAATAATTACTGCATCCCATTATTATCTGACAAGATCAGAGAATGACATTCAGATAATTAACCTTACTAGTAATTGTTACAACATATTAAAATGCTGAGAACTTTACCAACATATTTAAGCCTCACAGCATTCCTGCAAGGTAGGTATTATTATTCTTACTTCATAGATAGGGAAAGTGAAGATCAGAAAGTCTAGATCGTTTACCCAAAGCCGCCAATTAATAAATGGTGGAGCTGGTACTTGAACCCAAGTCTGTTTGACAATAAAAGACCTGTTCTTTCCACTATGCCAAACAGTTTCACAGGAAGCTGTATCACCTCCAAGGAAGTGAAAATTAGTTCTTGAAGGTCAAAAAATTCTTAGATATTACAATGATCTGTGGTCCTCCAAAGTTCAACTCTGCTGACACAGTCTTATTCTTTAATTTCTCTCACTGGATAAAATTTAAATTTAATTTCATTTTTCTACTTAGGAGTACAATAATGAGAAAAAAAAGTTCCAGAAACACTCTACTATATCACGTTCTGTCTCCATCCATTTTGGTTAATAATGAGTTAACATGTGTACTACTCACATACCACTTGCATTTTATCTACTATACCAAATACCTGTAGAGAAAGTGGCTCTCTCAACAATTTTACAATTCCCAAGTTGTACTCAGAGTTGAAAAGAAACATAGTACAAATAAAGCTATATATGTCATAGGTCCCCAGAATGCTAATGATGGGAGAGGAAATAGTAAGTCCAAAGAGTATTATCTAAGAGTCTTTATAAATATCTATTATATAGCTACTCCAGCGTCATAGGAGTAGGTTGTTGGTTTGCAAACTTGGGAGTTTCCAGGTGAAATCTAAGATTAGCCCTTGCACATGAAGGGCAAGGAAAGACCAAGAAAAAGGTAGACCACTTAAGATTGGGAGGTGGCAGGTTTAATAAGCAAGGGAACTCACTTACAAGGCTTATCTTGTGCATTGGTAAGACAAGTACATCTCCACACCTGTCCACCAGAATCTTAAAAGTTTATATAGAGGCCTTAACTGAGTTTAGTCATGTATACCATCCGGATGATCTCAACAACACTGTCTAAATGCTGTGTCCCGGAGACAACTTCTAGTGCAGGAAACTCAAGTGGAACGCACATTCCAAGGACAGGGGAATGGGTGAGGAGCCATCAGTTGCCTGGGTCCAAATCCAGGGTTAACAGGTGGTTACATCCTCTCAATGACCTCCTCCAACATCTTACTAGAGTAAGCTTTCTCTGATCTGACTTGGTTAAATGGCAAAATATTTCAAAGTTTTAAACATCTGGAGGCAAGAATCAAGTCATTCAAGTGTCTATCTCCTATAGCGCTGGGCCTCAGATAAACTAGTCAATCAAGAAATGTGTATAAAATTTAAAAGAAAGAATTTCCATTGCCCATACAGAGGTTATCAATCACATAATCATAAACACACAATAATATTGCATGGGGGGCCTCATTGCATGGGGGCCTCTAGCCCTTTCTGCTTTCTCTAACCCTTCATGCACCTAGAGCTCTGACCCAGCCTGAGTATCTTTGGTTATTCTTCTCATCTCAGAGAAAATTAGGTCCACAAGGAAAAAAAAAAAAAAAAAGACCTAGTTGAATTTGCATTAGACTCAGAAGGGTAAAGTCACATTCAGATTCCTGTCCTAGACAGAGTCTGCCCCATTAAAGGAGCTATATGAGGCAGTAGTGAAACTGAGCAGGACCCTGTGGGGCTCCTAGCCATGGAAGCCTTATTGTGACCCCCATTTCTTGTTTGCAGGGAATAGACTTCAGCCTCTTTGACCTTCCCTGAGTTCCAAAGGGCAGATTCTGAACAGCTGCTAATCAGGGAAGGGAGGGGATGCAGAGACAAGGGAGGAGCAGTCAAGAAACAATAGTGCAGCCTTGGGGCAGGGTCTTGGTTCTGCCTCAAGGGATACACACAACAGTTATCTTCTGAGCTCTTTACAGAACTAAAACCCCCAGCAAATGGAAGATGTTAGCATTCTTCATTTCAGAGATCACAGTTTGATAATCAGAGAAGCTCATCAAGAGACCACCTGAGGCCAGATTAAAGGAGTGCAGGCCCTGCACACACCCTAATCCTTATCAGCAACTCTGCCCTTGAACCACTGCTATAAAACTCCTCACCAAATCCTCCCAGGTTGGGACATAAAGTTTTCGAGAGGCATGAACCTGCTTCCCCCTTTGCATGGCAAAGCAATAAAGCTATTCTTTTCTACTTCACCCAAAACTCTGTCTCCAAGATTTTATTTGGCACCAGTACACAGAGGCTGAGTTTTTGGCATCAGTACTACTACTAATAATATTAAAAATAATAATAACAACAACAACAAATGATAGTAGATAACATGTATTGAACATCTGCCATATGTCAGTCACCATATTAGGTGTTTCATATTCATTCTTTCACTTAAAACTTTCAAAAATCTTGTAAGATTTTTTTCTTATATATAAAGAAAGAATGCTAGAGGATTTAAGCCTGTAAAATGTTAGATCACAGAATTTGCTTTGAGTTTTCTTGTGTGGTAAGCTAGTACTTGAACTTGCAAGCTTAATCCTCTCACATTAATCCCCCTTTTCTTATGTCTATGGATGTAATGAAGAATCTTTGCTTCCTTTGTGAGGGATAGAAACCTAACTCAAACTAGGCAAAGCAGAAAGGACGTTTTATGAGCTCATATAACCAAACCACTGTAGGGATCAGGCACCAGAGCTCCATCTCTTGCCTCTGCTTTTCTTTGGATGTTAGTCTCTTTCTCATATATGGTACACAGGTACTCTCCAGTCGACTGGAAAAGTAGCCATTGACAGTTCCAAGTTTACCTCCTTCCAGGTTCATGACTCCAGAGCGAAAAGCCTTCTCCCTCCAATTTCAGGGTAAAGAAACACAGGGTAGGACCTGACTGGCCCAGTTTGGGCCATGTAGCCCATGTGGCCACCCTGGGACCAACTGTTGTAGCTTAAATGTCCAGACTTGAATTACGTGAGCACCTCTATGGCCAAAAAGTCAGGGCCCTATGTCTTGCAACCCCACCAGAATCACCTGAGTAGAAAGAGAAAGACGTTCTTTTAAGAAGGGGTGGGGAGGCATGGTTACCAGAATCAGGAATGCAGGACAGATACAAATAATCTAAAGATCATGTTAAAATGCAGATTCTGATTCAGGAGGCCTGAGGCAAGGCCACAGGTCCTGCATATCTAATAAGTTCCTACAAGATGCTACAGACCACACTTTAAGTAGCAAGGCACTAACCTTCTTTCCAGGCATTGCCCACAATTATCTAACATGGTAGACGCTCTAAAGCTTAGGGCTCACCCCCAAGGACAAATGCAATCTCACATGCTTGTCTGAGTACGGTGCCTTCTCGGGAGCAGCTGTGTGTCCCCGTCACAACACTGAAATAGCAGAGGTGTTGCCCGTCAGGATCGAGACATATTGGCAGAACTCCATGATAAAAACACTTTACAATTTCATAGCACCTTTCATTCCAAAGTGTTTCAAAGCTATATACATTCAGCACCACAGAAAGATGATAGAGGCAGCAGACTCCATGGGGTGAAGGAGGTGTCGAGGGATGGAGTGGGGGTGGAGGAATATGTAAGCTAAGGTCAGTGGGACATGTCTCTGTTAAAGGGAACACAACACCAAAAATCAAAAAATAAATAAAATAGAAAGGAAACTAAAATCTTTAAGGTTCATGTTCAAAGAATGATAGCACATAAGTTAATGTTCAGAATCATTTTCATAGGACCATCTTCTCCCAATAAGCTGCCTATGGGTATGGGCACTCTGAAAAAGCACAAAGAAAAAAAGAAAAGGAAATCAGAAATGAGCTAAACAAACAAGATTAAAAAGCATTAGGAAATCTATAACGTCTGAATCCATTAACTCCGGTTTGAATAGACTATGTTGGTCTTAATTAAACGATTAAGTCTTAATATCTTAGAGGGCAGTTTTCCATCACAAATTCTCTGGTGTGACAAGTAGCCTTGTGTTTGCAGAGCACTGAGTAAAAGAAATGACTTTTCTAAGTACTGCAAAATGTGAATATCTAACATAACCTTAATATACCTGATGACAATATAGGTGGTTCATATATGTTCTGCAGGAAACAAAAGTCACTTTATGACAGTGCTTGAAAATGGAAACTTTTAATGACTCCTAGAGTGTTTGCCTTGAAAGAAATCCATTTGCTAGTGTTGCTCTGTCCCATTTATTACCAGGGACTGCTAGGGGGCTTCCGGTGACTTAGAAAGAGTTCTATTTTCACTTCTTCTGGCTCCTGTGACTATGTCCAGCAGAAAACTGAAGACCCAAAAGCTCCCACAAGACAGTTTCAAAGAGGCTGTGCTTGGCAGTATGTGGCCACCAGCCAGGGAAGCACATACCAAATTAAAAGGGCGAGGAGAGAAATCCTTTTACCATTTCATATTTCCTGGGGTTTCCAATGAACTCATTGCATTACTCTTCTTTGTGAAATGTTTTAGCAATTGTGCTTATTTATGAACGTTCACAAAACCCTCAAGATAACAAGGAAAAAGAAAGCAGGGATTCTTAGACCAGAAATTCATCTTTCCGGCTCTTTTTTTACTCACTATCCTCCCATCCTTTCTCCTCCCACCTTCACTTGAGACAGGTGGTGAAGCCTTCCCCAGCCAGCAGATAACAGTGGTTACTCCATCAGGACAATTGTTATCTGGAATCATAGCCTTATTGTATTGTCAAAGAGAAAATCATGCTACTTATAAATCCAACAAGGTGTTTTCCATTAGGAAATACATTAAAATGACCCAGTACTCTTGTGCCCTCACACTGTAATTTTGAGCCCCTGGCAAAGTTCTTCCCCAAAGCCTATTTTTATAAATGATGGGAAGTAACTGATGTATCTGGTTATCACTCAGGATTCTGTCAGTTCCACAACTAGAAATGGTGCTGCCACGCTCACTCCAAAGGAAGGTGGTGGTGAAGTGTAGGCTTCAGATAAGGATTTACACTGAGAGGCCAGCTCCAGATTATAGATAGGAGGCAGGCAAAGAGAAAGGTACAGTCATAGAATTAGAGTTATTGCAGATCTGCATATCTTGCAGATAAATGAATATATTCCATTTTGGTTTGCTGTACATTTGACAGTAGCACAGAAACAAAACTGAATATATACGTTTTGAATTATAATAATCTAACATGCTAGCTTGGAATGAACAATATAAAAAGAAAGAAAAGTTGCCAGTTAAATGGCACATTTTAAGCAATGGAGTCTTTGGAATTATATCCTTGTTTGACTTATCATCTGACTTACTGATAGCCCATTTGCTTCTCAAAAGCTTTAAGTTGGCTCAACATTTCACTAATGTCAACCCCATAAATACGAATTGAGAGCTTACTGCATCCAAGCACAGTTCTAGGAACTGGGGATTCTTAGTAATTAAGACAAGTATGCCTGTGCCTCTCAGAACTTACCATCTAACACTGTAGTCTAGTTTAGCATGAAGAAAATAATTGTCTAAGTATGGACTACTGAAACTAGAACAGTACTGTTAAAACCTGTAGGGCCCTTGCATCATTCACCACCTTGTGAACACATTATTTATTGAGTGGAAGTGTTTAAAAACAAAAGTTACCATAATCCTCTTTAAATTCTAACGTTTTCTTTTGCTCTCTGAGTTCACACTCATTAAACGTACTTTAATATGGATAGTAAAATATTTTCAGAGCTCAGATAAACAGTTTAGGGTAACTGAATTATAACTCCAAAAACATCCACTGATTGTCTTTGAAGTGCAAAGCATGTCACGTAGTCCTCCAAGGAACACAAAACCAATTAAGACCTAGCACCCACTCAGGTTGTCTGTAACTCCATTCAGGGGGTATTTACATGAAGAACAGAAATAGAAAGTAGACTGAGGTGAACACTGTAATAGAGGTTTAAACTTAAGTTCTAGATACATGTGGCATGAAAAGGTTAATTTGTTAAGACAGCTGGAGAACTCTACAGAAGTTGAAGTGGCACGGATGCCATGAAGGATGAATGGATCTCATCAGGCAGATTGGGTGAAGGCAGAAGAGTGCAATGGTTAAGAACTGGCAATACAAAGTGATGGTCAGAGTTCTGGTGCTCTCTCTTACTAGCTCTATGACTTGGTCCAGTTTCTCATTGGTGAATGGGGATAATATAAGAGTACATCATAGGGATGCTATGAGTATTAAATAAGATGACTCATGTAAAGTGCTTTATCCAGTTCCTGTTACATAGTACTAATAAATATTAGCTTCTATTATTATAGACTAAGAGTGGAGGAAGAGAAGCAGGGAAGTATAGATTATGCTTTAAGTAATAGCTGAAGAGGTGCGTAAAAGGCCTATTGAAAAAGCAAGGTTAAGAGATAAATTGTTGAGAGCCTCCAAATGCAAGAAAAATAATATGGCCTCTATTATTAACAAACCACTCAAAAGCTTGGAGTAAGGGAGTAAGTGACATAATCAAATCATAATTAAATTTTGTTTCACCCTTACCAATTTTAAGATCATATTCCTAAAGCCTTTTTAAGATGAATAGTGGTACAACAATCATGACTTTGAGCACTACTAATGATATCTACTGTTCACCAAGCACTTACGATATACAAGCATTGTGCTAGGTACTCTGCATATTTTTTTCATTTAATCATTACCAAAAAAAATTATGAATCAGGTATAATCAGACATATATAACAGATGAGAAAACTAAGACTCACGGAGGTTAAGAAAAGCCCAAGGTCACACCCCTAAAAGAAAAGTGAGTGCTATCAACTGATGAGTCCTACAGCAAACTTAATAGTATGGTTCTGGTTTGTTCTATCCTAACGTTTATCATACTCCATTGCATTTGACTGTTTAATTGTCTGCTACTCCTACTAGAGTGAAAGTTCCTTAAATCAGGGACTATATATTAGCTGCCATTGTGTTCTAGGCAACCAACACTCTATCATGAATGATTAATAAATGAGTGAATATAATTTTATGGCAGAATTTTCCTTAAATGGCATAATTATAAGCTTCATCTGATTATTGCAAGCATGCTAGAGATGTGGCTAGAATGTACGTCCATAGAGTTTATATTTTTACACTTTTAAACTATATAATACAGTTATATGAAAAGGAAAAAAAATTCTTTGTTAAAACTAGACTATATTTAGAGTCCTCTAGAGTCAATTTGACCCAGAGTCAGCCCAGTCAAAAAAAAAACAACAAAAAAAGTACCAAACAAAGATGGAAACATGAAACACAATTAATAAGTCTAAAAATGGGCAATCAGTAAAGTTTAAAAAAAGACAAACACTTTAGATCATTTAAGTATGGGTTTTGTCTGGCTGACTGATGTTGATTCTCTAGCTCCAGACCAACATGACATGAACAGAAGTTATATGGTCATTTGGTTAATACATTGAAACTTATATTATCCGTTAAGCATTACTATGGACAATCTTAAATGACTTGAAATTTAAAAGAGGAAAGCCCATAAGACAATTTGATTCTTCCAGAAGATTTACAGCCCAACTAGCCTTTTTCCTTGGTTCAGTAAGCACAATGTGAGGCTTAAGATGATTCATAATGGCTAAAGAGTGGCTAAAAAAGATCATGTTCTAGGATGTTAAAATTGCCAGGAATAATCTAAATAGAGAATGATGCAGGCAGAAAATATGCATGTAAATGTATCTGGATTAGACGATCACCAAAGACTTTCATTTCTGCATTATGATTTCTATATCTTTCATATTTCATATTTACTATGGTTGTAATAAAGGGTCTAATTCCATTCATGATTTTTGACTGCTGATAGCTTTCAAGGCCCATCACCACCCATCCCTTTCTGTCCCTCATTTAGGCAAGCTGGTGAGAAATCTTAGGTTCTCCCTCCTTTGGTACAGGTGGGAATTTCAAACCACACAGTCCCTGATCTTTATACAGGAACCCAAACCCTAGACCCATTCCCAAACTACAGTAAAGACTGAGCCAGCCTCCTTTTCCTACTCTTTCAAGCTATCTCTGGACCTGCTCTTTGCAGAATGCTTTTTTTTTTTTTTTTTTGGTGGTACGCGGGCCTCTCACTCTTGTGGCCTCTCCCGTTGCGGAGCACAGGCTCCGGACGTGCAGGCTGAGCGGCCATGGCTCACGGGCCCAGCCACTCTGCGGCATGTGGGATCTTCCTGGACCAGGGCACGAACTCGTGTCCCCTGCATCGGCAGGCGGACTCTCAACCACTGCGCCACCAGGGAAGCCCACGCAGAATGCTCATTTTGTTAATAATAAATTTTTTCATACCCTCTTGGTGCATGTGTGGCATCATGGGTCTCAACATCAGAATCAAATTTTGGGTTGGGTTCACCTCTGCAGAGTGGATGACAATAGTCAGTATATATATATTATTTTTGTAATGTAAAAAGGACTTAAAAATGAATAAAGTTTGAGTGTTGACAAACCTCATCAGCATATACCATGTTTCTCTCTCTCTCTCTCACACACACACTCTTACACACACACACACACACACACACACACACACACACACTGAGCAAAGTAAAATATGTCACTTTTCTATGTGCATTTCCTAGATATTTCAAAAAAATAATTCTATATCACATCATGGAAAAAACTAATACTTTCAAATAATTTTCTATGGAAATATATCTTATGAATAACTGATAAACAAAATGGACAGTGAGGGAATTTTGATCAGAGTATATTATGAATTTGATTCAGAATAAGCATTTATCAAGTGCTATTGTGAGCAAGGCTCTGATATAAAAGCTTTGCATATATTAGCTCCTTTAGCCCTCACAACAACCCTATGCAGTCGATATTTCAGGAGCCCACTTTACAGATGAGGAAGCTAAAGCACATGGAGATTAAGTAATTTGCCCAAGATCCCAAAGCTAGTTAGGGAGGTGAGAACTGAAAACCCAGAAAACATGTCTCCAGAACCACATACCATAAAATATTCCCTTAACCACCTCTTCTCCAAAATTTAATAACATCAGTTTTTTATAATTATATCTCACACAGGATTTATTATCTTTTCTCTTCATGTGGACATTTTCTAAGTTTTTAGCATTTTGCAAGTGATCAAGCCCTAAACTAAACACAAGTTCCAGACAGGCAATTATCATGGGTTAAATTTGCATTACATCCATTCCCATTTTTCCCTTTCCTAATAATGGTCCAGTTTTCCTTCATGCATCCGTCTCTACCCCATAAGGCCAAATGCATAAAGGCACAAGTACCACATCTTGAGCTCCACAAGTGAACCCAACGGGTAGAAAGGTAATCCCAACAAGTCTGCCACAGTGAATGGGTCAGGAATACAGACATAAGCCAGTAAGCACTGGGCACTGCCCTTGCCACAAGGATTATTTCAGGAATGGACATATGATCTAATTTAGACCAAGGAAATACAAAGAAAGATTTACATAGAACTCCTGGGAACTAAGTTTTCTCACTCAATAAAAAATCACCAGAAAAATAGTTCTCACTCCCTCTGAAAGTCATGAAACAGAGCTGTGAAGCTTAAAGTAACTACAGTCATTTTGCCTCCATGAAGGAAGCCAGCCTGAAGATGAAGCCAATACACACAGGAAAGTACAGCTGAGCAAACTTTGGAGAACCAGCCAGAGCCACTGGATTAAGCCAGCCTGAAGCTAGTCTCCTCTGAATTTTTGAGCAGGGAAGCTAATAATATTTATTTGCTTGTTTAAGCTAGTTTAATTTTGTTTTCTGTTACTTGCAGTCGTAACTCACACACATGTAGAATCGGACTCCCTCTAGCGATTTTACACTACTCTATCCTTTCAAAGAACACACTCTTGGTACCAATGTAACATCCCTTATTCATATGGAGTGGAATGTCAGTAACTTTTCTCTCAGATTTGTGGCTGTTGGTCTGTATTTTTCCTTTCCAGAAATGTTAAGTGTTTTACTCCACTATTTCTCATCATAGGTAATCCTCGGCTTTCTCACAGTTTGTTTTTGCTACCACGTCATAACAGATATCACTGGGAGGAAGCTCGTAACAGCTGAGTTGTTTTTTTTTAATTGATTCATTCCTTGTACTTTCTGAGTCATCACTCCCATAGGACTCCGATGCAGTGACTGAGGGTCAATGAAGGATGAAAGAAAGCTGGTCAAATTGAGCACATAGAGCAGTGAAATCTCACACATTAAAAAGTAGGGAGTGTGGAAAAATAGGTAAATGATTGAATAAATTATACTCTAGGCCAGAACGTCATGAAATATTATGCAGTTATGCAGGGTTTTTTAAAATTATGATTCTAGAGACTTTGGTAAACATGAAAGAAAAACAGTCATTATCCTAAGTGGAGGTAAAAGATACAAAATTGTATACACAATATTTACAATTATACAGTAGTCACAAACCAAAAATTTTTTTAAAACATAATTTTTAAAAATTTTATTGAAGTATAGTTGAGTTACAAAACAGAATTTTTAAAACTCTGAAGCAAATAAAAAAATAAAACACTAAAAATATATTAACAATGGTTGCACTAGAGACTATAGAAATTTCTTCCAGTTTTTCTTTTACTCTTTTTAATGATCACAGATTATTTTATGAAGAAAAATTTTAATTTTTTCACATAGGAATGCCATACATCATTTTCAGTAACCACATGTCTAAACTGACAGATTTGTTTGAGATGTACAAAGATAAGAAAGTTAAGGAGGGAACATTCAGCATTGCGTAGTTTAAACATCTCAATGTCCGCTTTCCCAGAGAGGTTTTCTAGGCCAAAGGAGATGCACAGTCTCCAAAATAAGACCTCACACCCCATGAAATTTAAATACTGTCTCTCAGGTGCTAAGAAACAAAAGACCACCGATTAGGTCTTCAGAGTCACTTGGCAATCTTTCAGCCTCCTCCAAAGCAGTAATACCACACAAGAGATAATATAGCTCAGGAGGGGAGAAAAAAGAGGACAGAGTTGTGAATCAGTCCAATTTAGTCGGACTATGCAAAGAAGGGAAAGAGGCAAGGAATTAGATAACACCAGGCTGTAAATCTGTATATATCATTATTTTCCAAAAGTGAACCTCAAAGTGAAAGGTTGAAATGAAGGGGAGACAAGAGGAAAATGAGGTGAAAGGAGATGGAACTGGAAAGATCGAAGCCAGAGATATGTGTATAAAAGGACAAATGATAAACCAGAATTATGAATAGAGATAAAGGAGTTAATAGAAAGGACAGAAAGAAAGTGAACAGGCAACCGAACGAGAAAGGATATTCCCAGTGGTGTCAGACCTGATGATGGAAACCCTGGCGAGACCCTAGGAAGGGAAGGTGGAGGTGAATGACAAATGTGCAGCATCAAAATAAATCATCTTTTCTAGACTTTCTGCAGGAACAAATTTTCCAGAGATTTAGATTTGGTATACGAACCAAGCTGGATCACAGTGAGGAACTAATACAGGATTTGAGATGTCAAACACACAGAAGCCAAGGGGTGCCTGTAATGTTGAAAATAACACCACGCACGGCCTTTTAGTATCGGGCTCGTTTCAAATAACTGCAGTTCAGAGAGACTTCTCTAAAAAACGTGCGACAACATATTAGTTTTTCTTTAGCCATAAGATATAGCAATAATCATTCAAACTCAATGTATTTAGTCTTATTAATTTTTCCTTAGACTCGAAAACCGTGTATGTGTTCATGCATGTTTTGTATTATTTAACGTGTTTACATTTAGTATTTGAAATCAACTCATTATTTATTCATTATAATGTGATAGAATTGTCCGACTGAGAGAAAACACATTTGAAAAGAATCTATATTTTCTGATTTTTAAAATGACAAGTTTTCAACCATAAGCTGTTAACTGGGAGTGAATTTGGTGCTTGAAGCTGCTTTATTAGTTTTCAGATCCGGACAGACCTTAGCCATAGTAATTAAGAGAAATGGGCTCTAGAATGAGAGGGACCTGCCTGGGTCCAGGCTCCACAGTTTTTCAGCATGTTGGGCCTGTTTCCTAAGCTCTCTGACCCTGAATCTCCCTAAGAGATAAAATATCAGTACCTGCCTCAGACAGCTATTGTGAGGATTAAATAAAATGACACATATTACATACTCAGCATAGCATCTGGCACATAAAAAATATTCAGCAAATGCTGCCATTAGCTCTGAAAGTCACCATAATTGTATCATTGTCAATATTACTGCCAATATTGTTGCCCCTGAGAGTGGGAATCTCATTGACCAAAAAATCACTTCTTACTTAGTTGTGCACATATTTCAGGCATCCTGAAGTCCCTGACCTTACGTGTATCATTTCCCTACCTCCTCCATGCCCTCTTTGCCTGGCTAACTCCCTCTCTTCCCCTGTCAGCTAAAACATGGCTTCCTCTGAGAAGTTAGCCTTCTCTGACCCTAGAGGATGGGCTTGGTACCTAGCAACCTGCTCTTCCTCTATGCTCTTGTCATCACATTACACTGTAATTCCATGTGTATTTTATTGATCTGTATCCCCCCTCCTATTACACACACACAACTGTAAGCTTCATGAGAACATAAATCTATCTTCTTGGCCTTCATTTCTAACCCAAACATGTAGTCAAAGTGTTCATGGCACATACTAAGTTACTAATAAATGTACGTTTTGAATAAATAAAAGACACTTAGCAAATAAATGTTAAGAAGTTTTACAAACCCTATGTGCTAGGCTGAATCATAAAATGTCCACTAATCCAGAAGCATCCCATAACTACTGAACTATGAAATTCACTGACTAGTTGCCAAGAGTCTCCTAAATCAAAGAATTTGACAATAAATAAATAAAGTATCTTGACATATTTATGAAGATCTTTGAAGCAGTCAGCGAAGAAAGCAATTTAAATAACATGTCCTCAAGAAAATTTTTACAAATTTAGTCCTTTCCTGAGTCCAGCTATCTTAGTAGTTCCCTGAATAGAAATTACCTTAATGGGAAGAATGATGGAAAATAGCCATCAGAACCGCATAAAAATTCATCTAATAAACATTTGTGAATACTTCCTTGTGTGTTAGGTTCACAGGCAGATCAAAGAAAGACAAAATACAGACTTTCCTCTCAAAAGGTTGATAATCTAAATGACATAAATGTCACCTCCCCCCACCAAATTCATTAATGAATGACATTTATTTGTCATTTATACACATTTACTTAGTGTTGAATTTGAGAGGTCCTTATTGAACATTAATATGTACATTAAGGTTTTTTGCAACTGACATGAACTTTTGTATTTGAGATAAACTAAGCATGCAGGTCGTATTACAACTTTATGATTAATTCAGTCTTTTGAAAATAAACCAGTTTCTCCAAGAGCACATGCTCATAACATCCATGAAATAGACAAGATGATTTGTATATAGCTTCTAAAATTTTACCCCGAAACGTGTAATTATTTTTCCTTTTGGCAAAAGCTTCTGACTGAACACCTGTTGAAGCCATTTCTGTTCTGTCCTTTGGGGGCAATAGGCGAGATCAGCTCCCTCACAGGCTGCATTTTTCTCAAGATTCACCAGGAACCTCATAGACTTGTTGCTGCACAACCAGGTGGCTGGTCCTGTTTCTTCTCCCCCCACCTTCCCCTCATCAAGAACAATATACTGGATTTCCTTTTTCTTTTCTTTTCTTTTCCCTCATGCAAATATCCAAAGTAGTGGGGAGATTCTCTAAAGCTGACAGAATTTAACCCAGCAGATTAATTTCACGAACCTGCATGGAACAAGAGTTTTGCTGATGAAATAGGAGATGAATTGGGTCTTTCCCTGTCCCTCAAAGCTGAGAAACATGAGTGAGAACTATGAAGATATCAGTCCTTCAACAATATCAAAGGTCAATAGTGAAAAAAAATCATCTCAACAAAATGATAGCTACTAAACAGTTTACCGGACAAACACTGAAACCATTTCCCTTTGAAAGTCAAGAAAGTCTTAATCTGTGCTTGGAACAGCACTTAGGCTGCATGTACTTATAAGGAAACCTTTTGTTTTGATGTGTTAAGAGAAGGGCGTGGTGGCTCTCAGCATCTGGCTGTTGAGTATTCCCATTCTTCCTCCCCGCAATGCAGTCCATTCTCAATTAGTGACAAAGTCTTATTTCAAATTCTGAGTCTATGGTTCTATTTTCCATAATACTAACACCCCTTATTGTATCCTTTGGGATCCTGGTGGGAAACAAATCCACTCCAAATCATTCAAATTCAGAGACTCCGATGAAGCAAGAATTTACGTGAGTTTTGGGCAGGGTTAAGGGATGGTGACACATGGAACAAAGAATGGTGAGGCACCCAAAGACTTCAATACTGGAAGGAAAGAGTGTTCCAGGAGCCCAGAGGGATCTAACACTGAGGAGGTGGGACCATGTAGTAGGAGCTATAGCCATAGGAGACATAAAGGAGGAAGAGGAAGTAAACACTCTGACCTCTCTTTCTTCTCATCCTCCCATTGATCTCCTACTGGCAAAATCCAACTGAAGGTTAGAAATCAGCTACAGGAGGATCCAAGTAATAAAATCTGTAGGGAATAGCCTCATGGAAGTACAATGCAAGATAGGTAAGGGCAAAGAATAGATCTTGCATTGAAACAAAATATAAAGAAAAAGGTAAAGACACATCCAAGCAGAACTTGTTAGCAAGTTATTAAACTGGTCCAGCAATGTTTATCCCCAGTGATCTACATAGAAGAACCATGGAGAGTTCTCCAAGTGAAGACTGTAATGCATTAGTGCATAAATAGCACTGTCTAATTTCCTGTCTCCTCCCCTCTTCTCAAGCTAAATAAGGGTCCCCAAGAGAACTACTCAGAAGTACTGAAAAGATGTTCTCCAAAAGGGCAGACTCTCTGGCAGTATTCTTGCTGAGGGACAGAAGCTCAGAGTCGACCCTATACCACTGCTGGCACAAAGCAAGAGCCTTTAGTCCTCAGGAGTTTGGGGGTATAGATACTGATATCTAACCTCATCTGGAGAAATGAGGATGGGCTGCTAGCCAGAACATCCATGATAGCTGGATGAAAAGAGAGTAAATTGGTGGAATCGTGCCAAGTTCCCATGGATTACACTGACACTAAGAAAGATGAATGGGCATAAAGCAAGTAGGAAAACATGCTTACTTTCTAGGGCCATGTGATAACAGCAGATAGAAGCTCTGTGGTTGGACCACAGGACAGGTAGGGAGGTGAGGGAGGCAGGCACAGAAAAGGGGGTGCTGCGGTGTCAAGATACACTGCACAGGGAGCTCCAAAACACCCCAAAAAAGTGGTCCATAAGGCAGAGCAAGCATTGGGCTCCTGCCATGAGAAAAGGTATTTGAGAGCCAGAATAGAAGTACTAATAACCCATGTTAAGTGAAAAGGGTTTTATCTCTCATCCTCTACTCCCTTCTCCTTCTTCCCCCACCTTGAAGGAACCTGAAGCAAGAAGAAGAAAGTTAGGAGCAAGAAGAATGGAACAATAGCTCACCAGATCCCCCTAGCCCACGGCTGGCCATGGAGCCACTGGACAGGGAAAGGGGAGAAGTTTTGATTTGGATGAGAGACTGTGAAAGAATTTCCTTCGGTTCGTACTGGACCTTTTAATACCTAAAAGTAAGGCTAAGATCAAACATCTGAAACTGACTATGCAAAAGGCTGCACAGCCTCAGAAATACTGAGAAATTAGAGGAACCAGGTCCCTCTAAAATGTAAGGTGAAAGTTGGGGCTGAAAACAGGCAGTTGTATTGAAAGTCTCTATAAGAAACAGACCTACTCCTCCCCGATCTCAGAATAAGACTGAAGTAATAGCCCTCCCTGGAGCCATTGAACCAAAGAAGCTTTTAAGATCACACAGCTAAGAGTGGGAGTGAGGTGTCATAATGAACAGAGGTAGCTGACTTACCTAACACTGGAAACCTGTAACCCCTTTGCCCACCTGGGTCCCAGAACACTGACTGCCTAGGTTTACACACCTCCCAGCAGGAAACTGGAATTCTTGTAAAGGATACTTACCAGTCTAAAAGAGATGACCTTGGGGTTAAGAAATTGGATGGCAGGTGTCTAGGGAGGAAGGAAGGTTCACTTTTTACTGAATATCTTTTTATTGTTTGAATGGTTTACCATGTACATGTATTGTCTATTAAATATAATAAATACACAAACATTTTAAACATGAGCATTTAAATATATGAATGTTTAAACTGATATGAATGCCTCAAAGAGACATAAAAATGATACTGAGTCTATGAAACAAGAAAGGGATGTTATAACAAAAGAAAGATTCTAAGACCAAAAAAGAGCTGTTGGAGATGAAAACATGATCACAAAAATAAAATGTGATAGGATGAAAGTTTCCTGAGAAAAAAAGCAAGTTATATTAAAATGCTTGGGAATCAAAATGTCATCTTCTCAGGAGCAAAACTGGGCAATGAAGAAATACCTTCACAGTTCTCAGGAAAAAGATTTTCCTACCAAGAACTCTTAACCCAGTCAAATTAAGGATCATTTTAAAGAGAAAAATAAAAAATACGCAAAGTACCAGAACAAATTTAATTCCCACCACCTTTTTCAGAAAGCTACTAGAGGATGTGATCCAACAAAATGAGAGTAAAAATCAAGAAAAAGATATGAGATCCAGAAAGCAGGAGACCCAACATGGAAGAAAGACTAGGGCCACTCTAGGATGTTGATAAAGGAAAGTTTGAGCCTAGAAAGCAATTAGTCAAGAGTGAAGAAAGAAGACAGAAGGCTCCATAATGGATGTATCCAAGAAGAAAAGAAAAAACAGAAAGATGGACAAGAAGGAAGGGAGGGAAGGAGGGAGGGAAGGAGGAAGGAAAAAAGAAAGGAAGGGGAGAGGGAAGGGACGAAGCAGGAAGGAAAGATATGTTTGACTAAATTGAAAGGACATTTATAATTCTCAGAAAGCTGGAGTATAAATTAGTGAAAGTCTCTAGATATCATTAAGAGAGAAAGAGAGGCAATTATTAACTTCAAGAAATGATGTAATTAGAGTAAACAACTTGACTCAGCTGTAAAAAGTATTTACTTAGTTGTAACACTGAATGTTGCTTTAATCAAAAAAGTGTGATATAACTATATTGGGAGACTGGGGTGAAGGCAGGTGGGCAGGGAAGAAGGGTATGTTGCAGGTTAAAAGAGTGAAATCCTCATCTTCT
This sequence comes from Stenella coeruleoalba, assembly GCF_951394435.1. Classification (NCBI taxonomy): domain Eukaryota; kingdom Metazoa; phylum Chordata; class Mammalia; order Artiodactyla; family Delphinidae; genus Stenella; species Stenella coeruleoalba. Next base: position 28,121,785 of record NC_137149.1, on the reverse strand, counting down.
ACAATATTTAATCTAAAATTGTTAAATCAAGTCTAAGGATGTTGTTTTAAAATATAGAGGTAAATAGCATAAAATTAGCTAAAATTTCAAAGTGGATGGCTTTGAAGAATGGGAATTGGAGAAAAGTGGGGTAGGGACTGGTCAGAATTTTTTGTTATTATAAGCTCGCTACTATTATTTCAAATCTTTGTATATGTATATACAAAATGTTATATACTATGTATATATGTGTGTGTACCTGTGATAGAGATTAAAATTTAGATTAAATATTAAACAATCAGCCATAAAGTTCACGGTTACACTTTGCAAGAGTAAAGAGACCTGTTGAATAATACAGAGTAATTAGAATTCCACATGTGGGTCTAACAGGAAACCGTTTAACCCATAAAGAAAAGGAAAGCGCCAAAGGTCATCACATAGAAACAATGGGAAGCATTAAAATAATGTAACACAAATGAGAGTGTTTCCATCTCTGGATGGAGTGCTTTAATTGCGTCTCAAATAAATACAATCTGGAATATTTATAGTTTTAACTAATCTAATTTTCATATAATATATGACAGACATTAGTCCTTCCTTATAACATGGAAAGGGTAAGACAGCTGTTGACTTATCGTTTGTACAGCAAACTAAATGGAAAATCAGTGAAGTCCCCACAGCTCCTTTGCAAAATATAACTTGGTGGCAAAGAGCTTTTGATGTGCTCCCAAAGGTGAAAGCCGACTAGGAAGGGCCCGTGTCAAGATACTCAGAGGCAGTAGAGCAGCTACTCACAAGCAAAGGGATGGGACATCATCACTCCTTCCAATGTCCAACTCAGGGGGGCCAGAAAGACAACAAAAGTGTTCCTATTCTTTTGCTGTTAATCAGAGATGTCCAAGAATGTGTTTTAAATTGTGTATGTTTCTTTTCTGGTTGCAAATAGGAAAACAAAAGTTAACAAGAGAGATGGTTCAGAAGTATTCAAGACAAAACAGATCTTTAATTATGCTTCATGGAGCACTCAAATTATTAGCAGCCCTTCCTAGAATTTTTTAAATCCTGACACTTGTTTGCATTATTTTCTGATAAACCTCTAAGGCAAAGAGATTTACAAAAAGTAATGGGAGAAGTCTCAGTTGCAAATTCAGAGACATTTTACTTTCCAAACTATCCTTTAGTGTCAATGTGAGCAACAAAAAAGAACATGGGATTTAGAATCAATAATACCAACCTTAACATTAGTCAATCTTGCACTAATATTACCAACATCAAAGGATTCTTGTAACAATTACAGATGATTTATATGAGCAGTCTGGCATATAATAGATACATAATTGTCTATTATCATTATCCTCTGAATAGCTTAGACTGTAGTCAAATATAACCTTGTAAACACTGTTTCTATCAAGCTCAGTTTCACAGATACGGAACACTGGTAGAGAAGAGAAAATGTTAAATATTTTTATGGCTACATTAATGTCAAGAGGTAATAAGACAAGAATAAGACCGCTTGTCCTAAAGTGTGGTAGCAGTTAGCGCTATTCACCAAATGTTCCCCATTTAGGCCCCTTCTAAGCACATGGCTGGGGAGAGGGAGCCTAATATTAGTTTTGGCCTACGTGCTGTGAGCAGGAAGTGGTGTGCATCACCCGGGCCAAGTATTTAATTGCAAAGCAAGACCATACAAAGCTCCCTTTTCCAGCTAGCATACTGACCAGCAATGTTCACAACGGTGGCCAGAGCTCTCTCAGTGGAGGTCCCTAAGTGGCTACAATGTACAGAGCCTCTCTGATGACCCATAATTGACATGCAGTGTAAGCAAGAAATGAAGCTTGCTGTACATCTTTGAGCATATTTGTTACTAGCCTAACCTAATTGATAAATAAGGGAAGATGATTCACTGTCTGGACAGCAACCTATCAGTCTGTCTCTGTCTCTCTTTCTCTCCCTCTCTCTCTCTCACATAAATAACAATTATTATTATTATATGGCACTAGGCAGTCAACTGAAAGATAACATGGCATTAGGGATGGTCATGTGCATGCTAAGTACACACAGAAAGAGCCTACAGAGAAAGCATAACAGACTACACGTCCATTCACATAGATAATGACACCCTCACGGGGACAAGAAAGAAGAGTAACTAAATGACAATTTTTCTGGTTCCTTTGAAATGAGTTGTACTTCCTATGTTTTATTTCCAAAAGAAGTCATTATATTCTCTCAGCACACTTTTACTACTTGAGCTAGTTTGAGTAAGTTTCTAGTCCTTGCAACAAAAAGAACGCTAATTAAAACTGGGCCTTGGACCAGAGCAAGGCACATGGAGCCCAGTACCATTACAGGCAGTATATTGCTAAGAAGGGCAACAGCGGAGAGATTAAAGGGATGACCCCTAGCTCTACAGCCTGACAGGCAAGCCAAACAGTGCAGTTACTGATGGCACACTCAGCAAGCCCCCAAATAAACCTTAATGACCATAGTATATCATAGGGAATGTTCATTGCCTGTTTAATGAAATACGGAAAAAACTGCTCATCCTCCAAATTAAACAAATGTTTATATTCTATGTAGTAAACAGCTACATAAAAATAGGTCATTAATGAAAAATGTTTGCCTGCAAAGATCTTACTCCAAGGAGAATGTGCATTAGGCCAGAACATAGTTCATCTGGTATGTACAAGTGCTGCAGGGAAAACTCGAGCACCTGCATGAACATTTGATTACTTAACCAGGCCTTTTGTCTAGCCTGTCAGATCTCCCTGTTAGAAATCCCTTTTTCTGACACAATAAAAAGAAAACCAGTTTTTCAAACGAATGTTCTTTTACTCCAAAAAAGCAAGCCAGGACTCATACCTGCCATGTGTGTCTCCATCTCCTTTCAGGAGACAGTTGGTAATTATTGCAGGGCTTCACTCCGGGGAGGGATTGTCCCTGCAACTTTCACTGATTTGTTTAACTAGCAGTGAAATGTGATTTATATGCCTTTCTCCCAAGGTGGTCTTCTCTAAAAACCACAGCAAAATGATCATCTGCAAGCTGAGCTCATGGTAAATAAAACCAGGTCCTTTCTTTTCTAAAGTGGAAGGTCTAATCCTGTAGTCTTGATTGCTTTCCTAATTACAGACTCTAATCATTGCCACAGTACCCAGTGGTGGCAAGAATTCTGTAACTGGTTATATATTCCACCCTCATCACGAACCTCCTCACGTAAACCCAGTACCGAAGCAACTCACATCTACACGTTGCAGGTACTGAAAACTACACTTAAGTGAGGGCTTCATTTCCCTTTTCATTTGTTCCCTTTTCATTTGTTCTATCTTTCTCACTATTATATCACCAGGGAAATATGTTCTTCTCTTCCAATAAAAAAAAATTAGTCTGAAAGACTAGTATCATCTCCTGTGAATAGAATACTGAGGGATAACAAAGCAACCCAGATCCCAAAATCACAAGGGACCTTTTTTCTTAGCTCATTTCTCAAATATAGGATGAGTGGAGACAAGGAAGGTATGTATCACAAGCAGATCTCCCCACTCCAAGAATACAAAAGTCTTACAATAAAATGAGAGGTGCAGGCAACTCTGAAAAATTCACAGCAAAACATCCCAGAAGACCTCATCTTAAGGAAACACCGGCCTCCAACTGCCCACACTCTTCCACTTGACCACATGAAAAACTCAGATTCCCCTGAAGATATGCCTTTGTCCCAGGCACTACATCAACTCAAATTTGGGAGGAAGGAAAAGTTTTTAACTGAACCTAGAAAACAGGGGAAACTTAAAAACAGGGGAAAGTTTTTAACTGAAACCTAGCTATAGAATTTCGTACTTTGTAATTCAGTAGCACCTCCTAATCAGTATGTCTAAAGCTTTTCAAGTATGAGGTTTTATTACACTCCTTTTCAGAAAATGGCAAAACAAATTGAGGTAGAATAAAGGACTTAAGCCTCAACTCAGCCAGCAAGGCAGTAAGAAATAGAGGGAGGAACCCAGAAACCTTTACTGTGAACTGGGCTTCTGACGTCTTTAAGATGCTGCTGAGTCACCCAGTTCTGAACTCAACTCAACTTCAAGGAACAAGGTGATACAGCTACTCCTGAAGAGGATTAAAGAGGTGACAAGAAGATTTTCATCAGTGAAAAGGTCACTCAGAGATCACTGTCCACCACCCAGTCTTGGAGATTAAGGAAGCAGGGAGGGAGAAACCACAACAGCTCTTCAACGCCCAGCTAAAAGTCTATAGCTTCACAGCATAGCAATATTATAATGCTAACGCAGCTGGTCCAGACAAAAATGGCAGCAGTGGGCCTGACTAGTAAGGTTTAATTTCTATAATTATTATTATGTTTTTTAATAAATTTATTTATTTATTTTTGGCTACTTTGGGTCTTCGTTGCTGTGCACAGGCTTTCTCTAGTTGAGGTGAGCTGGGGCTACTCTTTGTTGCGGTGCGCAGGCTTCTCATTGTCGTGGCTTCTCTCGTTGTGGAGCACAGGCTCTAGGTCCGCGGGCTTCAGTAGCTGTGGCACATGGACTCAGGAGCTGTGGCTCGCGGGCTCTAGAGCTCAGGCTCAGTAGTTGTGGTGCACGGGCTTAGTTGCTCCGCAGCATGTGGGATCTTCCCGGGCCAGGGCTCAAACCCGCGTCCCTTGCATTGGCAGGCAGATTCTTAACCACTGCGCCACCAGGGAAGTCCAATTTCTATAATTATTAACTCAGGCAAGAAACTATCCACCTACCCATTTTTTTCTCACAAAAAGTGAGTGCAAATAAGATAGAGTCACATCTTAATTTTTATTCTTTCCAACTACCTCTGCAGTCAGTTTTACACATTCAAGGTGTTTTCTGACCATTAAAAAAATACCATAAACAACGGACACTTCGTATTTTTTTTAAGTGAATGAAAGATTCTTCAAATTCTATAGTGCTTTACAATTTTCAAAAGTTTCACACACATGATTTCATATAATGCCATAATAGTCCTTTGTTCCCCCTACCCCTAGACTGCCCTTCCCCTCTTCCCTCTCCCCACCGGTAACCACTAGTTTGTTCTCTATATCTGTGAGTCTGCTTCCTTTTTGTTATAGTCACTAGTTTGTATTTTTCGATTCCACACAGAAGTGGTATCATACAGTATCTGTCTTTCTCTGTCTGACTTATTTCACCTAGCAAAATGCCCTCCAAGTCAATCCATGTTGCTGCAAATGGCAAATTTCCATTCTTTTTTACAGCTGAGTAGTAGTCCATTGTATATATACCACCTCTTATTTATCCATTCATCTGTTGATGGACACTTAGGTTGCTTCCATACCTTGGCAATTTGTTAATAATGCTGCTATGAACACTGGGGTGCATGTATCTTTTAAAATTAGTGTTTTTTTTCAGATATATTCCCAGGAATGGTATTGCTGGGTCATATGGTAGTTCTATTTTTAGTTTTTCAAGGAACCGCCATTCTCTGCGGTGGCTGTATCAATTTACATTCCCACCAACAGTGTAAGAGGGCTCCCTTTTCTCCACACCCTCACCAATATTTGTTATTTATGTTCTTTTTGATGATAGTCATTCTGGCAGGTGTGAAGTGATATGTCATTGTGGTTTTGATTTGCATTTCTCTGATGATTCTTGATGTTGAGCATTTTTTCCTGTGCCTGTTGGCCATCTGCATTTACTCTTTGGGAAAATGTCTGTTCAGTTCTTCTGTCCATTTTTTAATCAGATTGTTAGTTTTTTTGATGTCTAGTTGTATGAGCTGTTTATATATGTTGGATGTTTACTCCTTATTGGTCATATCATTTGCAAATATCTTCTCCCATTCAGTAGGTTGTCTTTTCATTTTGTCAGTGGTTCTCTTTGCTGTGCAAAGCTTCTAAGTTTAATTACGTCCCATTTGTTTATTTTTGCTTTTGTTTCCTTTGCTTTAGGAGATGGATCCAAAAAAATATTGCTCCAGTTTATGTCAAAGGGTGTTCTGCCTATGTTTTCCTCTAGGAGTTTTATAGTATCTGGTCTTACACTGTGATCTTTAATCCATTTTGAGTTTATTTTTTGGATGTGGTGTTACAGAATGTTCTAATTTCATTCTTTTACCATGTAGCTAGGATGCTTTGTATTTTTAAGATATAAAAATTAGTAAATTGCAAATATTAATAAATAAGGTATTTCTCTCTTCATTCAGGCAGGCTTCTCACCCTCCTCCCCAGCAAAGTGCACTGACTAGTACAGAGCATCATGTCCTAATGAAGGCTACACAGAAACAGGAGCTCAGTAGAACCCACTTTCAGAGAATATATTTACTTACATCCTTGCCTCACAGGCAGTAATTCCCTTTCTGACCAGTTCTCTATAGAAAACTTTTCTTTTTGAGAACCAGTATCAGCTGACAAGAAGATTTTCATCAATTGAGATCGATATTAATCAAGATCAAATACTTGATGGGAAATATTGGAAAGATCAGGCCTATTTGACTGGTTTATTTTCAAGGCTTTTATTGTCCAAACCACTGCCTACTTTCTTATATAACTATATACAGCTTGAAAAAGAGACTATGCAGGAGTACATAAATAAACTTTAGTATATCTAGAGATTCAAAGACATTTACCATTTTACCATTTTTTATTCTTAAACATTTATATTTCTGAGCCTCACACACATTCTTTTGAGTTGAGCTAATAATATGATTTCTAGTTTACAGATAAGGAAACTGAGGCATCAAAACAGTGGTTACATCTATCATTGTCCTTCACAGTTAGAAGACTACTGTTGACAGTATTAAGAGAGACAACAAGGCAAGTCAATTACTGCGCTGGATTAAACCTTCAAGTTCTCCTAGGTTTATGCTTGATCAGGGAACCACCTTGTCATTCCCACAAGGTCGTGGAGGGGGGTAAACTTTTTATAATGTTATTGACTTTAAAGGAGTCCTATCTTTATTTAGTTAACCCTTTATCTTGGTCCTTCCTATTTCAGATCCGCTGTCTGCATATTTCCATGTTTTGAGTATACTCAAGAGTAAGACTGTAAAGAATACAAAAATAAATCAGTACATAACGATTATCAGCCTGAATGCCACTAGGAGACAAAAGAAACTGCCACAAGGAACAAGGGAAATTAACATTCTTTCCTATCCACCTGGCAAGAACTAAGATCAAAATGAACTTGTTGGCAAGCTCTGTTAACATGGAAGCATTAGGAGAGTAGGGACCCCTCTAAAATATTCTGGAGCTACTAAGGTCATATTTATTTGACATTGTGCAAGTTACTTAGCCTCTCTGAGCCACTTAACCTCTCTGAGCTACAATGTTCTCATCTGTTTAAAAAAATGAATTATAATGCCTCCTCTTATGATGATTAAAAGGGAATATACATAAACCACTTGATACACAGTAGACATTCCATAATTGACAGCTATTAATTAAATCAATCTGGATTACCAGTAAAACCATTCTATATCAATGGGAGGTGTAGGGCGGTGGTGGGGGGGGGGGGAATATTTAAATTAGCCTGACTGCCTGTATCACATGGAAATAAAGCATTCTATTTCTGCATTTTGGAAATAGTTTGCATTTATTACTTCTAAGATTTAATGGTCATGAAGGGACCACCAATAGATCAAACACAATGTTAATATTCTTTACCTCTCTGTGGAAAGAACAATGCATTTCACGAATGCCTTTGGAAAGAAATAATGAAGTTCAGAATTTCTTAATCGAATTCTCAGACCCTACTAAGTGATTTAATGCAATATCAATCTTAAATTCTAGTTACAATAAAAATTTTTTAAGAAACTAAAAATTCCTCTATTAGAATGTGAATTCGTATCTAACTGAGCCACTTGAAGTCATATGACATTAAGCATGCCATTTAAAACCTTTGAGCTATGATTTCTCACATGTCTGATGGAAAGGCTGATGTAGGTTTCTAGTTGAAAGCTGTTTCCTTATACCACATCATGCATTTTGTACAGTAAATATAGGCAGCGGTGGGTAGGGAAAATTATTAAAATAGGAGAGGGAAACAGAAAAAAAATAAGTTACTGTCCTTCAGAATTGAAATATGTTATCCAGGTCATTCATTCAAGCTCCAAAATTCTATGGTACTCAGAGGGCAAGGATAATATATGTATCTTTTTATCTCTTCCTCACCCCCATCTCAACACAATACTTTCCTTATAGTGGTATTTAATAATATTTGTCAATGAGGAAACAAACAAATGAACACATAAACTTTGTTTTACATAGTCTAGCAGCCAAAGAATTGTCTAGGATTGTTCTTTTTTTAAATACTTTGATTCCATTGCATGAATATACAACAACCATGATTCGCCCCTGGAAACATCTCCAAGGTAATCACATGAGAATAGGGGACTCTGTGGAATATAGTGGTGATGTTGATTGATCACAAAATGGAAGAAATGTTAAAATTTATTCTAAAAAGGGAAGTAAATGACATTTTCTGAGTTTCTATTTCAAATGAAAAGGCAGTGAAACAATCAGCAAAATGCCAAGAAAATTAATTCAATATGCATGGAAGATAGAACACAAAACAACCAACTTCAGAAATCTGTTTAAGTCACGCGGTAGGGACTCAACAGTAAAAGACCAAGAACTTCTGTTTTAGTTTTACACTTACTTCGGAAAAAGCCACAAACTTTACAAAGTATGCGATGGATACTTTCTGCTGGATATTTTTAATTTGATCCAATTGTTCTCGACAGTTTCTTTTACCACATCATGCATTATGCACATTAAAGATGGGCAGTGGGAAGGAAAAACTATTCAAGTGGGAAAGGGAAATAGAAAAAAATATATTTTTTCTTTCAAAATTGAAATAAGCTATCCAGATCATGCTGAACTGTATAATTTTACATAAGAAAAAAGGAAATGAAGATGGCAAAAATCATATTACATTTAGTGTTGAGAGTGTTAGCTTAATTATCTTTTGAATAATTCAATAAATTATCACACCTACAATGCATTTTATCTTTTAAATTATGTTAAATCAGTAGTCAAATTTTACTTAGGAATTAAGATAGTGCATTATGAAAGCCTTCATTTAAGTTAGCTGCATTTAACTGGGATTGGAATGAAATTTATTAACATGTTTATACTCCTAGAATTTGTCACCTTTCCCACGTCCTCATTCTCCACCTCTAAAGAGAGTGCTGGCTTGGCCTACTCAGCTTTATCGTCTTTCCCTGCCTCTAAGGAGAGTCCCATCTTACCAGTCCAATGCCCCTGCTCATAATTTCTGGAAATCATCAGGAATTCCCTCTGAGTAAACTGAATATCCCCTGGGCCCATCATTTATGGGTCCCAGGTATTATCGATTTCTTACTTGTTGACACTAGGTGGACAGAGACCACTAACTCAAATAATAATCAGACCAGCTGCCTGCAGTTCTGTATACATCCATTAATTTATCTAATACTCTCTATTGGATAGGACAGCGGTTAAGAGGCCTAGCCAAGTCTTGACTCTGACCCTAACAATATCCACTTCTAAAACAGCTAGGATACGACTTCCCTGGTGGCTCAGTGGTTGAGAGTCCGCCTGCCGATGCAGGGGACACGGGTTCGTGCCCCGGCCTGGGAAGATCCCACATGCTGCAGAGCGGCTGGGCCTGTGAGCCATGGCCGCTAAGCCTGCGCCTGGAGCCTGTGCTCCACAACGGGAGAGGCCACAACAGTGAGAGGCCTGTGTACCGCAAAAAACAAACAAACAGCTAGGATATCAAGGTAAGCTAGGATTCCAAACCCAAGAGGTTACTGGATTTGACCAGTAAATAGTAACAATATGATAAATAATTAATAATATCATTAAGGAAATTTTCCGTGGTGAGAGATTAGGAATCAAATGTTTAACCATAAATAAGAGAGCAGATAACTACTAACTTGAGGATGTGGGTATATCATTCAAATGGATTTACAAAAAAACATGAGATTCAAGTTGGTCAATGCTGAAATGTAAACCATGAGCTTAGGGCAAGGGTCAGCACACTAAAGTCCTGCCTCCTTTTGTAAATAAAATTTTATTAAAACACAGTCACACCCATTCATTTGCATACTACCTATGGCTGTTTTCCTACTTCAACAGCACAGTTGAGTAGTTATGATAGAAACCATAGGGCCTACAAAACCTGAAATATTTATTATCTGGCCCTTTATAGAAAAAATGTTTGGCAACCCCCATCTCAGGCTTTACGAAACTGATGACTACATTGTGAGAAAAAGGTCTCTGAGTTCATACCTCATGTTCACACCTCAAATTATTTCACACTTTAGGCAATATTTGAGTAATCTGAATTTCACCATTTGGTTGAAGTGATCAATTTAGAGAGGTCTACAGATCAGTATATAATTTTTCATATATACACCTAGTTAGATAAAGTATACCCTTGTTTACTCTTCTGAAATATTAAGGAGCAAAATTTCTTTACACATTTGAATTGTAACATTTTTCAAATGAAAATTGGAATACTGTAAAAGAGTTTGAGGAGGATGAAGAAAAAGAAAATGCCTTTAGTGATGTGTTATGAGGAGGGAAACACTCTGAAGCAAGCTAAAGAATGAGGAGGTATTCTCAAAGATCTCTGTAGTAACCATCTGGTTACCATCTCTGGTAACCATCTAATTATCAGCTAATTATGACCACCATGAGTAAGTGGTGCAACTGCCCCTCCTGGATCCTGTGTGATCTTCATTGAACAGGAAGCTCTTTCAATGGCAGCCTCTCCCATCTTCAGTTCTAACCTAGTGAGAACAACGATGATAATTTAGGATGCTCGTATGTCCTTTAACAGTGCATTTCTAAATTTGGCAGTGAAAGGAGTAACCTCTAAACCTTCTTGGATTCTTAGGACTAAAATAGATGAGCAACCCAGTAACATCTGTAGAACTGGAAAAAAAGAAAAAAAAAAAAAACAACCTCTAAACCTGACAGAATTGACTTGCACTGGACCACACTGGAAAGTCTCGGCCCCTCATCCAATTATCAGCTCTAACTCAGTTTCCAAAACCAGGGCCTCTTGAATGAAAGGGATGCCTATGATAGGCAGAAGGAAGAAAGGAAGAAGCCTACAGCATCACCAGTTAGTAATATAAATCTCCACTCTACCTTCTCCTAAAGCAAAGTGGAGCCATTTACACACCCTTACCCATCCCAGAGTTTGTTTATTGGCTTCATGCTACAACAGACTATTGAAGACTCAGTTGCAACCTTTGTTGTGAGAAAATGCCTCCCAAGGTATGGGATACTCTGGCATGTGGTGTGCATTCTGAACCCGCACCCAGATATGATACTGTTTTTCACATAGAAATGATACATGGGTTGAGGGACCAAAGGATAAAAAAAGAAGTGGCAGCCTTCACTCTAATTCCCAGTAATTCATTATCAAAATTGTTGCTTCTCAACACCCAATGATTCATTATCGAAATCGTTGCCTTTCAAAACTAGAGGTCCCTGAGTTACTACCGGGGGTATATGAGGTCAAACTATTTTCACAATTATGCTAAGATATTATTTGACTTTTTCACTGTGTTGGCATTTGCACTGATGGTAGATAAAACTGCTGGTGGCTTATCATGAATCAGAGCAAACTATACTAGTAGCCATTGTGTTCTTTACCTCCTTGCACTCACAATAAGAAAAAACAAAAAGTGCCAATTACACTTCAGAATGCTTTTGATGAAGCCATAAAAAAATGTGAATTATATTAACCCTTGACCTGTGAGTACACATCTTTTTAATATTCTGTGTGATGAAATGGGAAGGATACATAAAGCACTTTGGCAACACACTAAAGGACAATGACTTAAGGAAAAGCACTTGTGTGATTGCTTGAGTTATGAGCTGAGAGCTAACCTTATTTTTCATGGAACACTAATTTTTACTTTTTAAAAAAATGACTGACAGATAAATTATGTCACTTCAAGAAAAACAACGGAACAGTAGGTGTGGCCAATGATAAGATTCCAGCTTTCAGAAGAAATTCAAAATTTTTAAAATGTGTATCTACCACTGTGAGCTTGACAGTTTTCTAAAACTTAGACTTCTTGATGAGATCAGTGGTAGTATTAACAAATGTGAATTTTTGATATTGTATGATGAAAAAGGTCAACCTTCAGAAGATCTGAATAAGTCAGAGAAAATATTTTCCAAATAACCAATGAATAGTGTTACAAAATCATAGAAGATCCATTAAAAACACAAGACAGACCAATGGAGTTTAATGTAAAAGAGTACTAAAAGTTTACTGGTGTGGTATCAGATTCTACATTGCAACTAACCTGCAAAAACCTACAACTAGTCAAGTTTTAGTGGGTATCAAAAAGGATATCCACAGTTATATGAAAAGACTATTAAAATACTCCCTTTTCACCAAGTACATATCTGTGTGAGGCTGGACTTTCTACATATACTCCACCTAAAACAAAACATTGCAATAATGAATAGAAATCCAGCTGTCTTCTATTAAGCCAGACATTAAAGAGACTTACAAACATGTAAAACAATACCACTTTTCTCCTCTATAGTTATTTTTCCTTAAAAACATATTCTATATTTTAACATGTAGTGAGCTTATCACTATTTTTAATGAAGTAATAAATAAATATATCAAAATTATCTTCAGTTTAATTTCTAATATGGTAAATATCCATCACTATAACTATGTAAACAAATGCTCTTTGGGAACCTCAACACTTTTTTAAAGTGTAAAGGAGTCCTAAGACTAAAAGTTTGAGAACTGTTGCCTTAGAGACTCTTTTTTTTTTTTTACTGTAATCCAATGCTGTCCGATAATTCCTAACAGTTCCCGGCTGACAAGAATAAGGATTTATAAGATAACTATAAAACTTATATAAATTGAATGGTAACTTCAAGAAGCTTACAATCTCATATTCATTTTATAAAATCATTTTACAGTTACTACTTTCTCAAAACCAATATTTCCATGGGGAAAAAAAAATATTGAGGAGTATCTTCTAATAAGTTCCTTGGAATTTATTTCCTTGAAAGCCATATTCTTAACTATGGGCATTTTATGCTAAATATGTCCTGTGTTCATTTAGGGTTCACAAATATGCATAACGTGTTATCAGGGCCCACTTAATCTTCACTTAACTGAACACAATTTAGCTGCCTTAATCTCTCCTCACAAATCGATTCTTCAGTTCTCTTTACCACTATTATTTCTCATTTCTGGATTTCCTCCAGTGTCTCTTTTCTAAGAGTTCACAAAGCAGCAAATTGAATTCCAGGTATGCTCTCTCTACCACCCAATGGATAGGAGTGGTCTGTTCTCTGCTCTCCTAATGAAAAGCCCAAAATAATTATAGATCATCACTGCTAGACGTTATCTAATATTTTTGTCCTCAGTCATGTTGAGATATCTATAGTATTCACTGGCTTCCAGGTTATTCTTTCCTACTGACTTTCAGAACTGCAGATCAATTTCCCACATTTCAAGGGAAGTACCTATAAAGATAATCTTATTGACACCCTCAGTTCTGTAAGAGCATAAGAGGGGCTGTGGTGAAAAGAAAGTCCAGTAAAGAACAAGAACAGGGGCTTCCCTGGTGTCGCAGTGGTTGAGAGTCCACCTGCCGATGCAGGGGACGCCGGTTCGTGCCCTGGTCCGGGAGGATCCCACATGCCGTGGAGCGGCTGGGCCCGTGAGCCATGGCTGCTAAGCCTGCGCACCTGGAGCCTGTGCTCCGCAACGGGATAGGCCACAACAGTGAGAGGCCCGCATACCGCAAAAAAAAAAAAAAAAAAAAACAAGAACAGCACTCAACAACAATTGTATGTATATGTCTGCACACACGTGTAAAAGTTGGAGAAGGTAATTATTTTGGTCACATAAATTTAGCCATCAAAAAATAACATATAATTTGCTTCAAATACCTGATTTTTATATTCAGGGTACACCAGTCTTTCAGCATTCCATTATTTTCCTTTAAATTTATTACTAATGTGACTTTTTTTTTAGCAAAGTGGAAAATATTTTAGAAAGTATTCTCTTAAAGGAAAAATAGCATACCTTATGTGGATTTTTTTCACATAGTAGAACTCAGAATGTATCTTTGTATATTTAACATTTTTCCATCTATTTGTCAGTGGGATTTTTAACTTCTCAGCCTCTTGAGACATGCAATCACTATTAAGCAGAAACAAGCCAGGGGGTCACCTAAATTCAAAAACTATTGCATAATTAATTGGAAAAGGCTGTGCACTTATAGATGTTTTCTGAAGACACCATAAAGAAATACAGGAAAAAAATTTATTGTAAATATCAACAATATTCCTCTATTTCTGAGATGGATTTTATAAAATGCTTGTTTCAGAAGAAATAAATTAAAATTTAGAACGGAGAGATTAAAATGAAGCATTGTATTTGATGTTCTCCTCAATAAAGAGAAATTACTCCAACCATAATTGACATCTATTTCTGTTTTCCAACATCAGTCAGTCAAATGAATTGAGCTCTCATTATATCTGTGTACTATTCCTAGCTCCGTGAAAAAGAAGTTACTTTCAAGAAGCTGATGCTTACTCATTTGCTTTGTAAAGTTAACATTGTCATTAATTAGAAACTAAAGAAAATAAGAAAATATAATCCCTATGTATTCTAAATTACTTTGAAAAGAACCAGGATACGTAAGAAGATTAAAGGATTCTGATTTTAAATATTCATTATTCATATTGACAATCCCCAGAAAATGTTTTTATTTTTAAGGGACTACCTTTAAAAAGTTGTAAACCTCTATTCCCTTTAAACAAACAAATAAATAATTGATGGCTATCACTTAGTGAAGGTTATTGATCCCACAAATTTTCTGTTTCTAGAAAAAAAGTAAATCTTTCAAACCTTGGTTTTTGAGCCACTTCTCAGTGAGTATGGGGAAACTCCTCAAATAAGCATGATTTAATTCCCTGTAACTTTCAAAATAACAGCACATCTTGTAGAACTTTGCAGATTTTACTTAGTCAAACAAATCAAAGAGTTTATGGTTTATTGTAAAAATTCCATTTAGAAAAATTCATATAGCAAAATAATTTAGATCTTCCTTTAGAAGATCTGAGGCTATAATATCAAGCTTCTAACCACATTTTCAACATAATGATCAAGAACTCTTACTACCTTTACAAAGTATCTCCATCCAACCCCCCACACCCAAATAAGTTTTATTTTTAATGTGGTTAACCTGCAAGTTTTTCTCTAGCAATTTTTTGTTTTGTCTGGATTTAAGTCCTATTATTAAGTCCCTACAATTCAACATATATTTATTGAGAGTCTCAAGTGTGCAAAGCTCTGGGTTAAGCACTGCTTTTAAATCCCTGAATCCTACTGTAAAATCCTATTTTGCCTACATCAGTGAATCCATTTCAGAGGGTAAATAACTACAATAGCCTTCTGACTGGTCCCCATAACTTTAATTTATCCCCCCTTAATCCCACCTGAAAACTACAGCCAGATGAATTGTAAAATAAAAATTTAATAGCGACTGTTGAAAAAAGCACAAAAGGCTCCACTTTTCTAAAGTAAATTCACATATTGCTTTTAGCTGTGGAAACTTTTGTTTAAATAAAATACTTTCTAAGCCCAATACACAAAACAGATGCAGGTAGAGTTACTTGGATTAAGATAGGGAAGGGGGAGAAAAGACCATGGGTTCAAAGGAAAATGTTTAGGCTTCTTGCCTTGCATTGAAGGTGTTCTACAAAATAACCTCTGTATTCCTTAACCACTATCTTCCTCATACTGTCTCCATTCCTGAAACTTCTGGATCATGCATTTTGATCATTTTCTCTCAGATACATTCTGAACAACACTACCTCAATCACCCTTGCTTATGCTATTTATCTTACCTGAGATACAGCTTCCTCACACACTTTGACCATTTAATCTACTTCTAACAATTATTTGAGGCCTAGTAAAATTCTGCCTGCTTTTATACCTTTCATAGTGACATAAAAAGTAGTGAAAATTCTCTCCTATGCTTATCATATGGACTGCTACTTAGCATTGTTAGGTAATTACATGAAGATAGCTTTTATAGAGTTTAAGGTAGTTTTTCCAAAATTCCCTCATTGATTTATAAATATCTTCTCAGTTAAATTACTTCTAAGCAAACAATCTTTCAATCCACATTTCCTGTGTTTGAAGATCTGTCAAACTATTGCCGGTCTCAATGTTTTAGCCTCTGTCTTAATTATCTATTGCTAGGTAACAGCTTGCCATAAATTTTGTGGCCTAAAGCAACACACATTTATGATTTCACAATTTCTGTGGGCCAGCTTAGCTGAGTCCTCTGCTTAGGGTCTCACAAGGCTGCTATACATAAGGTAACCGCCAAAGCTGCAGTCTCACCTGAGGCCTGACTGAGGAGGAATCTACTTCCAAGTTCACATGGTTGTTGGCAGTATTGGGTTCCTCACAAGTTGTTGGACGGAGACCCCTGTTTCCTGCTGACTGTCAGCCAGAGGCCACCCTAATTTCCTGCCACTATGTAACATAATCATGTACGTCCTGTCACCTTTGCCATAATCTACTTGGCTAGAAGAAAAGTCACAGGTCCTGCCCACACTCAAGCAGAGGTAGTTACACAAAGGCATGAATACCAGGAAGTGGGATGATGGCTGCTGCTAAAATTACTATATCAGTGAAAGGACGCTTAGATTAAATGAAGCCAAGAAGACTTTTAAGTTGGTTCCAGACACCTGAGAGTCTTCACACACATTAGTAAAAGGTATACATATGTTCCAAAATGCTCAGTAGTTTTATAAATAGTAGTGTTAGGACATGGAAGGAAATTTTCTTAGCACATACACCAAATACCTCGTCAAAATCTTAAGGGAGGGGCTTCCCTGGTGACGCAGTGGTTGAGAATCTGCCTGCTAATGCAGGGGACACGGGTTCGAGCCCTGGTCTGCGAAGATCCCACATGCCACGGAGCAACTAGGCCCGTGAGCCACAACTACTGAGTCTGCGCGTCTGGAGCCTGTGCTCCGCAACAAGAGAGGCCCCAATAGTGAGGCCCACGCAGCGCGATGAAGAGTGGCCCCCACTTGCCACAACTAGAGAAAGCCCTCGCACAGAAACGACGACCCAACTCAGCCAAAAATAAAATAAATAAATAATAAAAAAAAAATCTTAAGGGATAATGTGACTTTGCCTCTTGTTCAAAGGATTTTTCCAGCTGATTAAGAAAAGGAGCTAACATCTTGGAAATGGTGGAATTCCATGTATTTACTAATACAACTGGGTTTGGAAAAGACTGATTGATTTAGGAAGAGTGTAGCACATTACCATCAGTGCCAATCATTACAGAGGCATGATTCCAGATGTCCTCTTCCAGAGAATATGGCCAAAAGCAGAGGACCATGATTCCCCATAACTGTAGAGAATGGGGTCCAGTGAAAGTCTGAGTCAACCTCAAAAGCTAGAACATCTGCAGGGAAAAGATTTGAGGGGAATTCACAGGAAAGAATAGAATGGAGGAACTGTAAACTAAGTGTCATCAAGTCGGGCTCCACACAGCATTCAAAGTTCTCAATCAGGAAATCTGTCAAGTAAATTAAGGAAAAAGACAAAGGGATTGTTTTGGCTAAAAAATTACTCAAAACTGAAACTAGATCTAAACTCAGGTCCCAATATGAGTTTTCTTTGGCATATCTCAGTCCCGTGCATAACAGTCATCTATTCATTCATTCTTAGGGAGACATACACAAAATATACATCTCAATGGGGCATCAGATCCTAGTCAGTTTTTCCATAACATTCTTAATAAGAGAAGGGATTTGGAAATTTTTCACACTAGGAGAACACTCTGGAAAAGCTACATTAATGGGAGGCCAACAAAGTTAGTCAGATATTTCTCTAAAAATGAATTCTAATGACTTAAATATTTTATATTGTTTCTCTCTGCAAAAAAAGTTCATATATATATATATATATATAGAGAGAGAGAGAGAGAGAGAGAGAGAGGGAGAATGCCTCCCCCTTAGGTTTATGTCAAAGTTTTAGGACTCCATGACCATTTTCTAGAATTAAACCTATGCACATATTATACTGAAAAGACATAAAAATAGATCTGTGCATGCTTTTTTTTTTTTTTACAGATGTATCTCAATTGCCTAAAAGAACACTTGACATAGCAGATGCTCAATAAATATTTGCTGAGTGAATGAACAAAAAATCAGAGCCGGGAATGATTTCAAAGTTCATGTAGTCCAACTGATGTCTTGCTCAGTATAATACTCCCACAGATTTCTAATCTTGAGCTCCTTTCATTTGTAGGGCTCCTTGGAGTTGACAAAGTTTATTCATGTCTATTATTTTATTTCATGTTTGACAAAATATTCTATGATCAGTATTAATACACTTCAGATGGAAAAACAGACTCCAAAAAGTGAAGTTATGTGTCTAAGATAACACAGACAGAGGTGGAGTCACCAGTTAGTTTGTTCCATTCATTACAATTTTATGTGCTTGGCCTCATTTTAGGTACCCATATGGTAAAGATCACCTACATCCACTTCATGCCAGCCTGAACCCTCTTCTTTTGGATTTAAAATTGCCCCTTTGCAGGGAAGGGCAGGGTGAGCCAAGCAACTCTGAGCAACATCAAAGCCACTGATTTTCTGGAAAGGCTGTCAGTGCACCCTGGCTGCTCTGTGTTCAGTCACTCTGTGTTGGGAAGACCGCCTGCCCTCCATTCTAAAGATTCCTACAAAGACCTCACTATGGTAGTGCACATTAACCCAGCTCCTAATCACATTGTCAGTCTAAAAGAGAAAGACTGTAGCTGTTTGTTAAGCACCACTTATGTTAAGACCTTAAACCTAAAGCAAGAATGAAGAGAAGAAAGAGTTAAAGTATTTTCACAGTGACTCCAAGACAGTAGACACTTACTGAATGTTATATCAATTAATTAACTAGTTAAATAATTGTCAACTTTGTCAAATATAGGTTTTTCAAAGGCTGCTTTTACTAACAGCATTGTTCTTTCACTCTTATCAGAAATCTAGGTGGAATTCTTAAGAACACAGATCAAAAGCAAAAATACTGTTTTCTAAATGTGGCAACAGCATGAAACTAAAAAGAACTAAAATTCATTCAAATGTAACCCAGGTGCCAGCTCCCTGGATGTCCCCAAGTCCTCCAAACTATATTACGTCAGCCTGTTCTTTATTTGAATCTTTCTTCCACTTAGGATAGGCAATCCAGAATCCATCTCTATTAGGGATTCAAGCTGATGAGGTGAATTATGTTGATTCTAATTATCTCTGGCTCCCAGTTATTGCTTTCTCACAATTTTCTAGCATTAATGCATGTTATGACTTTTCCCCATTCTATTGCCCTTTTGAGACTACCCTGCTATTGATCCTAGGTACCAACAAAACACAAGGTTTTATTGAAGGTTTAGGACAAGAGAATACAGCATAGCAACTTAAAAACTAAACATGTATGTATCCCTAAATGCTTTATTTGGGGGGGGGGGGTCAGTTTTACAAAAAATGTTATTTAGTATATAATTTTCTGAGATTTGATTTGCTTTATTACGTTTCTAAACTTTATCCATACAGTTTCAGCTGCAACAATGAAGATAATATTCTGGTTCTTAGGCTGGATGGTATGTTCACAAGTGTTTATTATTAAAATTAAATATCACTATATACTCTTTCATATGTAACAAGTATTACATTCGTAAAACATTTAAACTAAATATTAGCCACTTCAGTTCTTAAAATTCTGACAGCCATTAACACCTCCAGGAACTTCTCCTTCTCCATCCAACTTTATTCCTTCCATGGAGCTCAGTCAAAGACCACATTACTAGGCTCCAATCTTCCTTCTTTCCTCCCTCCTCTCAATCACTTTCTTCCAACTGCAGCTCTTAATCCTTCTGATTCCTATTACTGATTTTTCCAAATGTATTATTCCATATTGACTTGTCATAAGCAGCCCCAACCCCCAATATCACAGTAGTTAATACAATAATACAACATTCTTGCTCATGTAAAATCCAGAGCTAAAGTTCCTGACCAGGAGATCTCCGGGGCAGCTGTTCCTAGTGGTCCACCTGGGATTCAGGCTCTTTCCATTGTACATTTCACCACCTCAAAGTCCTTCTCTTCCTGCTGTGTGGTTGGGGGAAAAGAGCAGAAAAGATCCCACAGGGACTGTCTATGGTCAGGCCTGGAAGTGGCATACATCACTTCAACTCACTTTCCATTCAAAGAGCTCAGTGACACAGTCCCCCCTGGACACAAAGGGCTACTGGGAAATATGTGTCTTCCTCTATGCCCAAAAGAAAAACTAAATAGTTTGGTAAACTTGTAGTACTGTCTCTGGTTTGTTTTTTTTTTTTTTTTTTTTTGCTTCTCCAGCCTGTTCAGACTATTGTGGGAAATGAGGAGGCAGAGAGTAAGGAGTTTATTTTTATGTATATCTTTCATACACAAATAGATATCAGGCTACTTTCTATACAAAAGCAGGACCCTTTATATGAGTCTACTACAACCATATAATGGGATGGGGCGCACTTCGAGATAATAACAGAAGTTTTCCTTATTAACACTTTTTTTTTTGGCATTGCCATTCCTTGCCATAGGAATGGAGATCAGAAGGAAGAAGTCAACTGACGTCCTGAAGCCTTTTATTTTTTTCAATTTGTTTCAGAGTCAGCTGTCTTAAAATTTTAAGCAAGGGAACCAGTTTTCAGAGATAAAAAGGTACCTTGAATTACAAAAAGCTTGGTTTTGCATATAAAGAGTCACAGCTTGGAAGACTAAAATGGAGTTTATTCCATAAGCCTTAGAGTAAAGAAAACTTAATCATGAAGGAAGAGAAGTTTCCCCAATTCAGAAGATTATATGTTGGCCAGTGGGTAGGAAAGGAAGAAATGAAGGTAACTTGCTAGAGTATAAATATTGGTAGCTGCTTGAGAAAAGGTCTAGTGTTCCATCTCCTTAGGCTAAATAATGACTGGGAAGGATGCCAGAAGGGAAGGAGGCATCTCTGGATGCTATACTGATAGAAATCTGAGATGAGTTTGAAAAGATTCTAGAACAGAAAGTTCATTGCCTGGCTATAAAGAGTGTAACCAGGAGCTCAGTAGAGAAGTCCCCTGTCCAACACTGTACCTGAAATAGCAGTGGCTGAAGGAGGTGTCTAGAGGGATGGTCTGAGAGCTTCCTCATAAGAGTCTCAGCACTCCAGATAGACGGGGCTGCATCAGTCAAGAGTTACCCAGCAACCTTGACAGAGTACATATAAGATTGGGCATCAAAAGCCCTAAAAAAGCCTTGTAGTGGGGTAAGAACTGGAGGCCCATGATGAGGCGTGAACTCGGCATCAGGGACAGAGGCCAACACCCAAGACCAAGAGAAAAGACTGACACTGCAATGGAGGCCATAGAGCATACGGGAGGCCCAGCAGGCCAGTTGGCTGGCTTCTAATGCCAGAAAGAAACATCAGATAATCACCATCACCATCCCCCAAGAGGGCCAGATTACAGCATCATAATTAACTAAGTTGTTACTGAAAGAGACTTAAAGTTTAACTGAAAGTGCTAATTACCTTAAATTGGCAACAATGAGTTGGCCCTCATCAACAAAAAATGGCGATTTGAGTAAGCTTATGTTAATTCCAGGAAAACAAAGAATATTGCATTTTTTGCACACAAGCTGTAACTTGTGCCTATTTACAACTTTATGCCTTCTAGAAACAACATGTTATTGATGACATACTGTGTTTTAAGCTCTGTACTATATGTTAAGAGTACAAAGATTAATAAATCCAAGTTACTGAACTCCTTTTATGGTCTTATAGTGGAGTGGGTGTGTTAGCTAGGCTATAAAACCTACTGCATCTGAATATTTGTATTAGTATATAAATATCCTAAACAAGGGCTGAAAAAATAATAAAGTTCCTCTTTAGCACACAACTAACTATAAGCAGTCCAGAGTGGATATGGTAGCTCCACAGTATGGGGGATGCAGGCCTCTTCTGCCTTGTTGCTCTGCCATCCCAGGGTGTTACCCATATCTGCATAAGCAAAAATGGTTCACCGCACCCATGTTCTAGTCAGTGGATAGGAAGGATAAAGGGGTAAGGGAAGGGCATACCCTTTACTTTAAAAGGCACGTCTCAGAAATTGCACACACCATTTTGTGCACAAAGCATTGGCAAAGAACCCAGTCCTACGGCAACACATACTGCAAGGGAGGCTGGAAAATGCAGTTCTCATTTGGACAGCCATATGCCTGATTAAATCCTTTTACTACATAAGGACCCACCAAACACTGGGAGACAATGTAGCATCTGCCTTAGTCTGCTCCTCTGGCTTCTCAAACATGCGCAATATGTGATCCAACAAAGAAAAGAAACTAACTTTGGAAGGGAAAATAGAGGGAAGTATGAGGGAAGAGACAGCACGCTAATCAGGGAGGCCTTCAGAGAAGAACTGATGCTTGAACTGAGTCTCATAAGATGAGTAGAAGTTCACGGAGACCACAGAGCAGAATAAAGACATCTAGAGGGAAGGAAAATAAGAACATGTGCAATAGCACAGAGTGATATCAAAATATCAAATGTGACATTTGCTGTTCCATTTAGGGAATTGCAAGTAGTTCTATGAAGCCAAAGTGTATGGAGGAATAGATGGAGATGAGATTGGCTCGATATAAAGAAATCAGATAATAAACCGTCTTCTAAGGCCAGTAAGGAATTTAGCCATTGTTCTGTAGGTAAAAGGGAAATGCTGATGAATTTTAAGTAGAGAAGTGGCATAACCATATTTATATATTTAAGAGATTACTCTTGAGACAATGTAGAGAATAGATGAGCCTGAAGATAAGGATAAGATTTAGGAGGCAGCTGCAATTGTACAAAAACAAGATTACAAGGGTATTACCTATGGCAATACACATAAGAAATAAGAGCTTTAGGTGACAGATTCTGTAGGAATTGGCAATTAACAGGCAGTAGAAGTGAAGGGAAAGAAGATTACTGATGCCTGGGTGGATGCAGCTTAAGACATAGAATTCAAAATGAGATCATGGATATGTTGAGTTTGAAGGTACTAGGGATACTAAGAAACACCTGAGCGAAGGTGACCAATATTTATATAAAAATAAGGATCTGGAGCCAAAGAGGGAGGTCTAAAATGGAAATGTGTATTTGGAATCATCAGTGTGATGTGATAGTTGAAACATCTGACATCAATCAATGAAAATACCGAGGTTGAGAAGACATCTGAGAATGGAAGACTGCTTAGTAGGCAGTGCCAAGTAGCACTACCGACCTTGTAAAACATTTCCGGAAGTCAGATTTCAAGGTTCTGGTCCACACAAGTATTAATATATTCAAATACATTGAAAGTCACTGTAGGGACTTCCCTGGCAGTCCAGTGGTTAAGACTCCGAGCTTCCACTGCAGGGGGCACGGGTTCGATCCCTGGTTGGGGAACTAAGATCCCGCATGCCACGCAGCGTGGCCAAAAAGCAAAAAAAAAAAAAAAAAAGAAAGAAAGAAAGAAAGAAAAAAGTCACTGTAATCAGGAGCTGACAGTGAATCTGTAAGGAGAAGGAATTTTGTTGCTCTATAGATAGAGAAGGAGGAATAAAACTTTAAAATAATGATTATAATAAAGTGTAAATTAGAAGATCTGGATGCATATCCCAGGTCAGTCCTTACTGGCAGGTTGAACCTGGGCACATAAGAAACATACCTTCAAATAGAAAGAAGAATTATGTGCAGAAAGAAGCAAAGACAGGAAATTGAAAGTAAACACTGCCTGTATTTCCAACATGTTCTAAATTCCTGTCCTTCTTGGACTTTCTTCATTCCTACCTTTGAGTTCCACAAAACACCACTGTTATTTATAATAGATTTCTCTTTTTCCTCCTAGTCCAAAGTAAACTGATTTGCTTCTTGCAACAGTAAGATCCTAATATACAGATACAACATCCTTTTAGAAAGAAAAAATTAATTTTCTCCTACATGGATGCGAGGAAGTGTGAGGAGGAAAGTGGGTAGAAAAAACTATCCCTGTCTAAAGCAGAGATCGTTAGGTACCATCCCATATACATTACCCTCTTTCCTCAAAGAGGAAAGGAGAACCCACATTTTAATTGATAATTGGTTGAAAGCACTTTGCAGTCTCCCTTGTAGCCCGTCATGACATGTGACAAACTTCTGAATGATGAGATGTAAGTGGAAGATGATATTGGAACTTCTTAGAAGACTACTGAAAGAACACTAACTCATTTAGAAAATACCTTTTTGTCCTTTCTCCCTTCCTTCTTCCTGCATTCGGGACAGCTGACATGAGTGCAGGAGTTCCAGCAGCCATCTTGAACCAAGAGGTGACCTTGAGAATGAAAGCCATCCACAAAATAGTGGAATTAGATGGCAGAAGGAGCCCAGGTCTCTAATGACCACAGAGCCATAAGAAAAGCCTTTGAGCTCTCTTCTCTGTTTTTTTTAATATGGAAGAGAACTAAATTTCTATCTTATTTAAGACATTTGAAGTCTGCTGTTATATGCAGCTAAACCTAATTGTAGCAGATACTTTTTTAAAAATCGATATGCCTTTTTATAATTTATACAACTCCAATTCCTAATATTACTACTGCATTTATCACAGAAAGTATTCTCTCAAACTAAAAACTTATTTAAGAACTCTTCTTCTTTACATTTCTTTATAGGAGAAGTCAGAGTGATGTGGTGGGGAAAAAACTTCCAGAAAATTAAGAAACCTTTATCTAGATGCTAGTTATATTACTTTATTAAGTAATAAAACTTCAGGTACTTTTTTTTAATCTTTAAAATGAACGATTTGAACTAGATGATGTCTAAGATCCCTTTTAACTGCAAAAACTTCTTTTATCCTGTATGTTTTGCTTTTTTTCACAGGATTATTGAAGAGATCAAATGTATGATTATTATTTAGCAAACACATAGCACTGTGCCAGGCACTTTGCAAATATTAATCATCAAACAGACCTATGAGGTAGGTGCCACTCAACTTGCCCAAAGTCACACAGCTTATACTTGGCAGAACCTGGATTCAAAGCCAGGAAGTCTGACGGGTCTCTGATCTTAACCACTATCCCATCCTGCTTCAAATAAACAGAGCCGTAAATAAGCCCCACTTAACGAAGTCACTCCAGTACCAATGACTCAAAGAACCTAACAGGACCTGGAAACTTTATTTATAAAATATTTCCAAATGTGATTTCTCCCACATACCCTTTGAACACAGTATTGGTGAGAATGTCATAGTGCAACAGAGACTTCAGAAGGGTACCTGTGCTATGCTCTGGACTAGATGGGTGCATAGTTTCCCTGTGAAGCAGGACTGAAGAAATTTTCTTAGAATGGCCTCTGGGGAAGAAGGATGCTCATTCTTTCTAGTAAATCAGATTTTTATTTTAAATAACTAGATAAATGAATAAATAAACCATCGCCCATCATTTTTTCAAGCTGGGCTGTACCATTGATCTTGCCACTGCCACGCAGCAGATGGGCTGCGCTCTGGCATGTCTGATGCTGAGCTGCCATCTCTCAGTGGCTCCAGCCACCATTCCTCTTCCTGTCCCTAGTATGTGAATATTGGGTTTCACATAGAAATGTGAAAAATGCCTTTAAGCTCATTTCTACATGAAATACAATATATTTGCCAGATAAGCTGGACCCTCACATTATTCATAAATCAATTATGTTTATCCTTAGCCAAGAAAGTACTACAATGTTCTTTCCTCATTTTGAAATCTAATCTGATATTCACAGTAATTATGCTGCCTTTCATATGAATCACTGTCTCATCCTGTAATCGTTAGTACTATGGCTGATTCATTTTCTGCCTTCTAGTATTTGAAATGATCATTTCACTTGTGGTAGGATTTTGGGAGTTATTGAAGTAAATCCTTTTATTCACTAGACTTTCCTTTTTTTATCTCATCTTCAGTCTCTTTGTTCAGATTTTACACCAAAGTTCTCCAAAGGCTGTAGCAAGTAGGGGAAGAACAAACTGTTAAATCCTACTGAAGCCAGAAAAGCCATACAAATGGATGGCGAAGCCTCTCTCTCCACCACTTTCCATTGATCTTGCCTTTCCTACCGGAGTCAAACCACACCCGTCCTCTTATTTACCCCTTTCATCCCTCTAAAATATAGTCGTGTTAATATGATGTGCTGAAAAGCTTTTAAAATACCGAAGTCTTTATTTCTGGTCATTATCCAGATACACATAAATAAATATGAGTTATTTTCTAGGTATCATATACATCACCATTTTGGAAGAGCCACATTTAAAGACAGATGTCTGCTGCCCTGGAACCTCCAATATCACATTATTCCATGCATATTAGGAAGGTGTCATGGGATCATCTCTGGTTCAGACCCTCTGGAATGTAAGGCAAAGTCTTGGGATTATGCCCTGCTGCCCTTTCCACATTAAATGCTCCACTGTCAGAATGAGTGAAAACAGGTGGACCGAGCACAAGGCCATCTGACTCGGACTGCCAACCCCCAGGTGGAATGTAAGGAGATGGAAAAGCAAGAACCTTTGTGAACACTGCTGTGGCTGTAACAAAAGACAATAATGAAAGGGGACTTTTGCCATCACAAATATTAATAAGGGCTACTCCAGTGAAAAATTCCTTTCCATGGCCACAGTCACAGGTAGATTCAACATCCATGATAGCTTTACTTCAGGAGGGGTTGTTTATATTGTACTCCACTTAAGGGCTATTCCGTACCTAGAAAACTGACTAAAGCTTACGCTATCTTTGCATTTGAAGTATTGGGCTTTTCATTTTAAAACATTAGGTATGAAATTCCATCTTCAAAATGAGAGTGGCCACTCATTGAATGTGTAGGATACTGTGCTAAGAGCTTTATAGTCACAATCCTATTTGAACCTGAAAACAACTCTTTGAGGTATTATAAACTCTTTACAGATAAGGAGATAAAACATCACATACTTATTAGAGAAGATCCACATCAGAAGTCAGGCTTTTGGAACTCCGAAATTCATCTTTTTAACTAGATGTTATTTTTTTAATCTCATGCTATATTGCCTTTGCACTCACGCATGGATTGCCCAAGAGCTGTGCCGAGTTTTTCCCATACCAGTATGTCTTGCTACAACCAGTTGGTTTTTAGAAACTTCCTCTTTGCTTTCCTCTTTCAATGCTCACGGGGTTGTTTTGATTTTTTTTAATGGAGTTAGAGGAAGTACTGAACAATGACAACATTATCCAAAAGCAGAATTTGTTTTAAATGGTTTTCAACCATTGTAATTTTCTTAATCAACACATTTATTCTATCACCACATAAAAAGATACAGTACTAGCTGGATTTTTATTTTGTCTGAAGATGCTGCTGCATTTTGTAAAATGACATGTATAAGATACAGAAGGATACACCTCTGTGCAACAAAGCAGTTGGTCTTAAAATGGGCAGTTCAGCCATCAACTCTTCCCCACCCTTGGTTTCTTATATGGAGCTTCCATGACATCTAGTGGATATTCTGTATACAGCACGCAGGAGTTCTAATTTAGAAGCACATTCACCATCTTACATTGCTAATGAAATTTTAAGTTAATACAGCACTTCACAGTTTACAACTCACTTTGGCATCAATTATTGGTTTATGAGCTTGATGTAATGACCTTCTTATACTACTTAGATTTTTTAAATATTTATTATAATTGTTACACCAAAGCCATCGTTTATTCTGAGTACAGGATTGAACCATAGAATTTGATTCTTTGGGTTTAACTTCTACAAAAGTAACAATTCTTTAGATTAAATATCAATAGTTAAATCAAACTTACATTTTTTTCAATTTTTTTTTTAATTTTTATTTATTTATTTATTTGGCCATGCCACACAGCTTGCTCTTAGTTCTCCAACCAGAGACTGAACCTGCACCCTTGGCAATGAGAGCGGGCAGTCCCAACTACTAGACCACCAGGGAATTCCCAAATCTACATTTTTTTTTTAATTTTTTTTTTTTTGTCGGTACGCGGGCCTCTCACTGTTGTGGCCTCTCCCGTGGCGGAGCACAGGCTCCGGACACGCAGACTCAGTGGCCATGGCTCACGGGCCCAGCCGCTCCGCGACATGTGGGATCTTCCCGGACCGGGGCACGAACCCGTGTCCCCTGCATCGGCAGGCGGACTCTCAACCACCGCGCCACCAGGGAAGCCCCCAAACCTACATTTTTAATAAGAGTCTACGTAAACAAGTAATACATCTGTATTATCTCAAGTCACAGTAAAAAATTATTAATATACAAGTAAATTTTCTATGCCTCTTGCTGAGTTAATTTAAGAATGATTTTTGCTAAATTTTAAAAAATAGTTAACACTATTGGAGTAAGAAATAAAAGACCAAAAACTGGTTTAAAAAAAACTAAAAATGATCATTTTCAGCAGCTTTTTTTTATCTCAAAGGTCTATTCTCCAGTAATTATAGTTTCTGTAGATTAAGCTAAAAGAAGATAATTCATGGAAACCACCATACAAATAACCAGAAAGATTGTTTAAGATTTTTTTTTTTCTAATGTAATTTCTCAGCCTAAGAAACCAAAAGGAGAGTCTGAGAGAAGTCTGATGCACAAGTGGTTTCTTAACTGCAATTGCAGAAATAAGAGCAAGAGACAAGGGCCAGGAAGGACAAGAGTGGATAGAGGGGAAAGAGCCAATACAAAGGTGCAATACGGAGCTGGGCACTACTGGGCGTTAGATTTGCGGGACTTTCTGAAAAGACTTATTGAATATACTGTACCTCAAAATTATCTGATGGAAGGATGAAAGGGCGGAGCATTTATCTGTCAACTCACATCCCCCATTGGTCAAGGTTTGCCCCCTGGGTTACAAACTCTCCCACACTTCCAGGTTGCTCACGGGTGTTCAAGCATCCCAAGCTGCAGGTGTCAGAGAAGGCAATATGGGCCAAGGCAAGGCAATTCCGGTTACACATAAAGTAGGTCAACATCTGTGCAAAAGTGTTCCCTGAAACCATGACTGGAATGAAAGATCAGGCCAAATGGATCTGCAGTTGTACATAAGAGATGTCCAATACATGTACATATAAAATCTGTGTTATGTTCACAATAGATAGGTCATTCAAGTTTGTTATGGATACTTTTATACTTTATGGACATTATTAAATATGTTGATTAATTGATGCAATCATCACTCTAGCCAATGCACAGTAGGAGTCAAAATTACAAAGAGATCTTGAATCAGCAGTAAAAGCCATTCATCTTGATCAGCAACTATTTTAGTAGTGTCAGTCCAAATAATGTTCACAGTAGGAACTGTTATGTGGAAATATTTAAATCTTGTAAAAAGCCAACATTTAAAATCAATTATCTCGATGTGAAATCCTGATATGGTGGGAATAACTGGCTCCTGGGAAGGAACTCTGTTAAACTTTCATAGCAGTCCCAAGAGCAGATGTTTTCCAGAAAGAAGAGAAAAACGTAAAAGAAAATGAGAGTGGGAAATAGAAGAAAATTAAAATCCTACCTCAGATCATGAAAAAGATTTCCCAAAAGATAAATTTAGATATTGTCTGCCAAAGGAAAATTAGAAGTTCTACTATATTGTATGTCCCTGTACTGCTCAAACTGATCACTTTATCATCCTCAAAGAGTAAAGCTTTTGTTAGATCCTTTCTTCATCACTGCTATCAAACTCAATTCAAGATAAGTCAAAGACTTAAATGTAAAAAATAAAATAGTTAAATTCCTTGAAGACGACATAGGTGAATTTTTTTATAATCTTCAGGATGAGGAAGGCTTTTTCAGCCAGAAATCTTAAAAGATGAGTAAATTTTATTAATTAAATGGTAAAAACATATATGGTACAAAGATACGCCAAACAAAAAACCAAATACTTGTAGCATGTATGACAGACAAGTAGATAATATCTGTAATATTAAAAGAGCTCTATCAACAATCAGCAGATTGACCATGAGCTCTCATTTCAGACACTATTAGAAGGAAAATAAATGAATATTTTCATTTCTTAGTAAAGAATTTGATAGTTGATGCTCCTACTCTAGTCACATAACAAAAACAATAGCAACACAAACAGAAGCAGTCACCATTATGATTTATTGGTTTTATTTTGAAATATATGTACATAGAGACAGAGCAGATTGCCATAATCATTTTAGTGCTTAACAACTCCAATGTCATTAATGTGGCCCTTTATATGGCTGTACTCACAATAAAGTATAGAAAGTCCTACTTCCCAGTAAGTAGGATGATGAGAGTCTCCTGACAACATAATTTGTATTCCTATTCATTATGCCAAGGTCAATATACCTCCTTTATAGGTTTGTTGGGGTAATGATTGAGGCAATATATGTAACTTTAGCATTTCAATAAGTATTTTTCAAAATAAAATAAAGATAAAAGAGCTCTATCAAATCAGTAAATACAAGATGAACATCACAGAGTATACCAAAGAACTTGAATATACAATTAATGAATGAAAAAATTAAATAGTAATTAACATGAAAATATACCAATAGCTAACATCTACTGAGAGTGAGTTTACCAGGAAATGTGAAAGCTTTATGTGTGCTAATTCATTTAATCCTCACAACAATCCTACATTATTATATTATTATTATCACCACTTTACAGATGAGTAAACTGAGACATTGAGAGGTTAAATAATTGGCACAAGGTCAGAAAGCTGATAAGTGATAAAGATAGGATTTGAACTCACACAGACTCCAGAGCTTGGGATCCTAACCAACTACACACCCTCATTATGAATCCAAGGCAAATGCAAAAACAATGTACTGCTTTCCACCTGGTCAATTGATAATGATCCTAAAGATTATCAGTACTCTATGGGCACTCATGAATTGTTGATGGAGTGTCAAATGATACAATCTTTCTGAAAGGCAGTGTAACAATATGCATAAATGTTAAATGTTTTCTCTGTGTTGCAGACATTCTTCCTCTAATAGCATATCCCAAGGAGAGAAAGAATCATAAAGATGTATAAACAAAAATGTTCTTCAAAGCATTGCTAATAATGGGAAGGAGAAGGAAAAGGAATACACTTTAAATAAAGTGTAGCTACACAATGAATGAATATACAGCCTTAAAAACGGGTGATCTACTCACTGACATAGAGAGGTCTGAAGATTACTGAGTATAAATTCTAACTACAAAGCAGGATACAGACAATGATTTTCAACTTTTTGCCGTCACAGATCATGACAGCCTTTAGAGTCCATAATGAAAAGCGGTTCACTGAGTCACTGATTCTCAATTCGATTGGTGAGGGGCGCATAGTCCCCAGTTATAAACCATTAATGTATAGTATGAGGATATATATAGATAAAGATATATGTATATATTTATACTATATATATAACCATATATATATATATCATATACATGTATATACGTATATAACTCTATTATACATATGTTTGCTAAAGAAATCTGAACAGATCTTTACAAAAACTTGAACAATAAATATTAGCCTGAATAATAGTATTGGGAGCTATTGATATTTCCCTCTTCATATTTTTTATTTTGTTTGAATTTTCTATACAATTGTATATTATCTGTCAAATCAAAAAAATAAAATAACACAATTTCCATCTGAAAAAAGAATTAATGCCTTTGATATGTTCTTCTTAAGCTGCGGAAGACACCACCATCTTTCTGTGTTCCCCCATAGGTCATCCAAGTTTGTAAATACCTTATGATCAGATTTCTCTTATTTCATCTGCTGGGTTACTGCCATACTTGTGGGTCTTCAAACAAGGACCAATATATGTAAAATGAATGCTTCCTTTATAGATGACACACTTAAATATTAAGCCTAAATGATGAAAACACAGAAGGAAAAAATGCTGACCTGCTTTGTGACTTTCAAAGAGCCAACTTCCTCCTCCCACAAGAGGTAACTCCTCACATTCCTTAAGGCTTTAGCAGATCCCTGTTCCCCGGAGGAGAAGCAGAGCGCACCAAACTTAAGGAGCCAATGCCTCCCTTATACACTAAGTCAATAACTCACTTCTACCAGGATTAGATCATTGATTCCAACATAATCTTAACAGAAGTGTTTAATGGCAGCCCCCTCCCTGCTAAACCTCTTAGTAGAGTATGTTCCTAGGATATATCCTCCCAAGAGAGTAGCAGGGTAGATTCAAGCTAAGAAAGCTAAATCAGCTCCACTTGGTCAGTAGCTCAGCCATATGGCTACTGAAAAATAGTCTTTGTTGCAAAATGGGAAATCCTACACCCTGAACCATCCACCAGTTTCTACTGGATCTTATAGAAGCTATAAAGCTCCCTGGGATTAGGAATCAGAAATCATGTACCATATAAAACAGACTACGCTATAATAAACTGAGTGAAAATCCAGAGCAGACTGTGCTTTTTTCTGTGGAAAGATGCATTACACACACACACACACACACACACACACACGCACACACACACACACACACACGCACACATGGATAAAATTAAAATGGCAAATATATGTGAAAGTAAAACGCTCCTAAAATTAAGGACAATCTCTTTTCCAGGAAGCTATACATAATTCAACAGGGTATAGTAAGATAGAAATGTTAATTATATTAGAAAGTCATTTAGCCTTATTTTTTTTTAATTTCAATTTCAATACAATATTTCTGCACATAAAAATCATTTAGTCTTTAAAACAAATGATCTAGAAATAAATGCAACTGAAGAGATCTCATTCTAAATCCAGGTCAGAATTTAGCCTGTGATGTGCAACTATTCTGGGTGACAGGAATTATTAGTAGTATTTTACAGGTAAAGAAACTAAAACCAATAAATGTTAACTGACTTGCTCAAAGTCAAACAGGAAGTAAATGGAAGGACTGGGATTAGTACCTAG
Source organism: Stenella coeruleoalba (assembly GCF_951394435.1). Classification (NCBI taxonomy): domain Eukaryota; kingdom Metazoa; phylum Chordata; class Mammalia; order Artiodactyla; family Delphinidae; genus Stenella; species Stenella coeruleoalba. The sequence continues at coordinate 28,088,874 of NC_137149.1, read as the reverse complement.
GTCTTGACTTTTAAGTCTGAATTTCTTTTTGCTGCATCATGCTTCCTCCTAAACATTACAAAGAGAAGTTTCTTATTCAGAGTGGATGAGAAAGAGTCAGTTATTTAATTTTAAAATATATAAGAACACAACATACAATTTCTTCAAGACAGAAATAATATTAGTAGGTTAGAAACACTATCCATTACATAAGAAGTTGTAATGAATGCCTTCTGAGTGAATTTAATTAATGAAGTAGTAAAAAGACACCATTATGAGTTGATTCATCTACATAAATCTTGAGGATAGCACAGCAGCTACCTGGCTCAGGCTCCATGTTAGAGCATTAGTTGATGGTGAGGGATGACACGGGACTACCAGTCTTACCCCAAAGAACTGGTCTTAAGTTAACTGTCAGATAGAATGAGTCAAATACAAGCTTTCTAACAAGTCTGCCCTGTGAGGGAGAAGGGAGTGTGGCGATGTCTATTAAAATCATGGAACCATAATGAGAACAGAGCCTTCTCAGCAAACACAGAAAGAACGATGCTTGGAGAAAAAATGAGGACCACTCAGGCTTGCAGGAGGGATATCATTGCAATAACCAGAGGTTTCAAGGCTATATATCAAGGTCCTATAAATGGGAGACACAACAGGACACCAGAACTAAAGCCAGAGCAAAAAGAGTGGCTCAGGCCGCTATAGAGAAGCAATAACAATGGCTACTGAGAAGAGTTAGTGAGCCATCACCAGATCTGCTTAGGAAAGAGAGAAACTTTAACGAATAGGGATTTAAAATGATTAAGCTTCTGGCACTCATAGCCAAAGATTAGGTAGAGTGAAGGTTATGCTGGTGTAATATTCAGGTCTAAAGCTACAGTAGTCCATGTTGACATGTGTCTTTAGTCCACATGGTCCATGAACTACATTTCTCCCACCTTGCTACTCCACTAGCACCTCTTCTGCCTGGAAGAAGCTGTAGACACATATGTTTTTCAGCTCATTAGATATGTCTTAAGACCCAAGCCCAGAAGAGTCACACGTAACTGCTCATGTATCTTTGGTAAGAATTTACACACATGGATACTCCCACCTCTGAGAAAGACTGAGACATGTAGTCTCTCATATCCCAGTTAATGTTGTGTAGTCTTTAGTTCACCTTATAATTTACCTTATAATTCTATTACGGAAGGAGAGAACAAATTTTTGTGCTCAATAGTCTCTGTCAACAAGTAGTCTTTAATCTTTTTTTTTTTTTTTTTTGCGGTACGCGGGCCTCTCACTGTTGTGGCCTCTCCCGTTGCGGAGCACAGGCTCCGGACACGCAGGCTCAGCGGCCATGGCTCACGGGCCTAGCCGCTCCGTGGCATGTGGGACCTTCCCAGACCAGGGCACGAACCCGTGTCCCCTGCATCGGCAGGCGGACTCTCAACCACTGCGCCACCAGGGAAGCCCAGTCTTTAATCTTAATCTTTATTTACACAGCCATGATTGTACCCCTCCCCTCATAAAGCTAAAAATTTGAAAAGGAGTATAGTTCACATACGTATGTTTATGATTCTTGCAACCTTTATGTATGTAGTATGTAATCCACAGTACAAATTCAAGAATCCCATAAGATATTATTTGGGTGATATGTCTGAAACAATGCCCAGAACAGCAAGAAGCAACCCTCACATAACAGAATCTAAACTTGGACATAAAATATATTACTGTAGTATATCTTATGAGTTTCCTATTTTTAGTAATTAGCTATTACACATCTATGAAATCTATGGAAAACTTACTAAAAGCACAATTATCTTGATAACTCAACATTTTTTCTGTAAGGAAGGAGATCCAATTCAAACAATCCCTGATTACACAGATTACCTGGTTGAAAAAGTTCCAATTATACAACATGTAGCTGCTTTTACTAAGTTCAACCATTGGAGTGTTGATTTTTACTAAATTCATTCAAATAATTTATGTACACAGACTATGCTAGAGACAAAAACAAAGTAGTATAGACCTCTGAAGCAGGATCTTTTCAGAGTGTTGTGTTAAAAGCCAACAAATAGGAATTTTAATATTTAAAAGTTTCTCAATGTGGCTGAGTCTATAAAAAATTCATATTTGCTTGACCACTTATTTATTTTTTTAATTGAAGTATAGTTGATTTACAATATTATGTTAGTTTCAGGTATATAACATAGCTATTCAATATTTTTATACATTATACTCCATTTAAAGTTATTATAAAACATTGGCTATATTCCCTGTGTTGTACAATATATCCTTATGCATTATTTATTTTTTACATTATAATTTATACCTCTTAATCCCTTACCCCTACCTTGCCCCTGTCCCCTTTCCTCTCCCCACTGGTAACCACTAGTTTGTTTATATCTGTGAGTTTGTTTCTGTTTTGTTATATTCATTCATTTGTTTTACTTTTTAGATTCCATATATAAGTGATAACATACAGTATTTGTCTTTCTCTGACATTTCACCAAGTATAATATTCTCTACGCCCATCCATATTGTTGCAAATGGCAGAATTTCATTCTTTTTATGGCTAATAGTCATTCATATATATATACCACATCTTCTATATCCATTTATCTGTTGATGGACACTTAGGTTGCTTCGACATCTTGGCTATTGTAAATAATGCTGCTATGAGCATTGGGGAGCATGCATCTTTTTGAATTAATCTTTTCATTTTTTTCAGATATATACCCAGGAGTGGAACTGCTGGATCATATGGTAGTTCTATTTTTAGCTTTTTGCAGACTCTCCATACTGTTTTCCATAGTGGCTGCACCAATTTACATTCGCAGGAACAGTGTACTAGGATTCCCTTTTCTCCATATCCTCACCAAAATTTGTTATTTGTGTTCTTTTTGACAATAGCCATTCTGATCGTGTGAGGTGATATCTCACTGTGGTTTTGATTTGCATTTCTCTTATGATTAGCAATGTTGAGCATCTTTTCATATGCCTGTTGGTCATCTGTATATCTTCTTTGGAAAAATGTCTATCCAAGCCTCTTGCCCATTTACTACAAAGCTACAGTAATCAAAACAATATGGTACTGGGGCTTCCCTGGTGATGCAGTGGTTGAGAATCTGCCTGCTAATGCAGGGGACACGGGTTCAAGCCCTGGTCTGGGAGGATCCCACATGCCGCGGAGCAACTAGGCCCATGAGCCACAACTACTGAGCCTGCGCGTCTGCAGCCTGTGCTCCACAACAGGAGGGGCCGTGATAGTGAGAGACCTGCGCACCGCAATGAAGAGTGGCCCCTGCTTGCCACAACTAGAGAAAGCCCTCGCACAGAAACGAAGACCCAACACAGCAAAAATAAATAAATAAATAAACTCCTACCCCCAACATAAAATATATATATATATATGGTACTGTCACAGAAACAGACACATAGATCAATGGAACAGAATAGAGAGCCCAGAAATAAACCCACATATCTATGGTCAATTAATCTACAACAATTATATACAACAGAGGCGATTATATACAAGAGAGAAAAGACAGTCTCTCCAATAACTGTTACTGGGAAAACCAGACAGCTACATGTAAAAGAATAAAATTAGAACATTTTCTCATACCATATACAAAAATAAACTCAAAATGGAATAAAGACCTAAAGGTAAGACCAGAAACCATAAAACTAGAAGAAAACATAGACAGAACACTCTTTGACGTTAATTATAACACTATTTTTTTGGATCTGTCTCCTAGGGCAAAAGAAACAAAAACAAAAATCAGCAAATGAGACCAACTTAAAAGCATTTGCACAGCAAAAGAACCCATGGGCAAAACAAAAAGACAACTTACTGAATGAGAGAAAATATTTGTAAATGATATGCCCAATAAGGCACTAAGATCCAAAATATATAAACTGCTCATACAACTCAATATCAAAAAAACAAACAATCCGATTAAAAAATGACTTAACCATTTTAAAGACCTCAACATTATTTTCTTAAAATAGCATTAATTAAATTTACTGAACTAATATTAAATTGTTACTTAACATTAAAAATGTTTCCTTTTTCAACCAGTTAATTTGGTGTCATGTAAATGTAATTTTAAAACTACCTCCACCATTTAAGAGTCTATTGTACAATCCTATTCTGTTTTAAATTACATTTTAATGAAACAATTCTAATCAATATGATTACATAATTTTGAGATTATGTTAGGAGAGAAACATACTTGAATAAATGGGAATTCTGACAATTAGAGTGCAGGTACTCACAGCCAAAGATAGGTTAGAGTGAAGGTTTCCCAGTCTGTTTTCTCAAGAAAAGCAAAAGTATGATAATAAAGGAATGCTCATCTCAACCTATGAACAAAATATGCGGTATGTAAAATGAAAACTCTGCTTAGAAGTCAGTGAAGTACCTAATATAATATTAAGAAGCTGCTCCAGCTAACATTGAATGTAAGATTTGAAAACTTTTTTTTGAGTTTTATAGTTTTGAAAGGTGCTTCAACACACAAAATGAACCAGTTTGGTGACTTAGAGTACCCCTATTTATCCACAGAAAAAGGTAATAAGGCCAGCAGCAAAACAGGCTCAAAACACACTGGGCCAGCAAACCCTTGATCTTAAATTTAAGGAGAGAAGAAACAGACTCAAAGATGGTTGTTAAGGAATTCTGGCAGAATCTCTTCAGAGAGAGAAGTTAATAGGTGTAATAAATGACCCAGGGCACTGGTAGGAACAAATTATATAAATAAACTTAAGAAGAAGTTATACAAAAAACTTGGACTCAAACAAATGTGAACCTGTAAGTTACAAATGCAAACTCAGGATGGCATGGCCTATTAAAAGCTGTTTGACCTGCCACTCCTCTCTTCTTTTGTTAGTTATAGGAGTATCCTCTTAAGCTGTCACTATTACAAATGTAAGCAAAATAATTTTATAAAGAGATATTTTGTCTTATTAAACACTGCTCCCAGTACATAGTCCAGATTTCCCTATTAGCCTGAAGGAAAAGTGAATGAATATTGGAGCAGAAGGTTTACATTAGAGTTTTTATTTAAATTATCATTACCACGGGCTCTTAAATCACCTAAGGATTCGTTTGCTTTGCAAACCTAAAACAGAACTTTTTAAGATAAACTTTAACTCGCTACAAATCATAAAATTATTTCCATATAAAGTCTGTTTATTAAATGTGTTCAACTGTTATATGGTCCCTTTAAATTTATGGAAAGGCAAAGAACTGCTTGGAGGAATACCTGCAAAAGCAATATACATCATAAGAAAAAAACTTTTATACTATGAAAAGAGAGAGTACACAAGGAATACCCAAGGCTGGGAATTGAATTACTAAGCCTAACGTGAGCCAAGATGATCTCATTTTATGTGAAGCCATCCTGAAAGGCAAAGATTACAGCCCTAAACTTTATCTATTAGACTTTCATTATTTTGGCTAATTCTAAGAGGAGACATTTCAGACTTCTTCATCTTCTGATTACAAGGAATTTAATGACTGATTGGGGTTCAACAGCACATAGCCCTTTCCCCTATTTTGGATGCAAACAAATTCCTGAAAGATATGGTTACAAATTACCATAGCTCCCAGCAAAAGATCATAAGGTTAATAATGTTTTAGCATCTCGAGTATACCTGTTAGAGATTTTAGCTGTAGACACAACCATAGCCCTCCCTGAAAGGAACTATATATGGCTAGTTTAGCTTTGTAACACCTTGAAACTGGCACGTTAAGCCATTTTGAAAATTATTAGGAACAAATTCCCTGTTTCTGTCAAACAACAAAGATTCCCTAAGTAAAGTTGCACTGCTACATCAACAACCAGACATTATTTTTTTTCCTATGACAACCTTGATAGGAATTAACAACAGAAGGAACTCTGTGAAGGCTCAGAGCTCCAAGGGGACTATCTGGCAGAGTCTAGAAAGGCTCCTTTCTGAATGAGTAGCTGTAACATCTATTAACTATTTGGTTACTATACAGATAAACCATATTTTTTTTCCTCCATGACTTTACTTCATTGGTCCATGTCAGAGGATTACCATCTCAAAGAAAATATCACTTCAGAATATTTTATGACAAGTCTTTAGCCTGTGGTGATCAGAGAGTGATTTTCTTTCCATATTTTCACAACCATTGCTAAAAGTGCAATCATTCCTAACCTCCTGCTACTCACCAAGTCAAATACCCATGAACACGGAGAACCAGCAGTACAGTCATCCAGAATATTTTCTTCTAAATAGGTCTGCCACCTTAATTTATTAATTTAATTGCAGCAAAGAATATATTTTTCTGATTACATCATGAAGTTATAATGAAAAGTAAGCACTTACAAGTCTCTAAAGAATCCTTATCTCTTTGGGTACAAAAACCACCCAACACATGATATATCTAAAATATCTTCCGTGCGTCTTATGAGTTTCATAGGCGATAAAGACAACATTACACGACTGTCTTGAGACAGTGACTGGTTTCTTCACTGTCGATGAGGAACAAAGGAAAAAAGTATCTGTAACAGGCTTCCATCTGGATATTACAGAATCTGAGTGTTACTCTGAACAAAACTGATCCTGGAAGTGCTTAGATTATTCTCATTGCTATCATTTTTTGACACGTGTGGCATGATACTGCCAAGTAAAATATATATTTAAATGCAGTAATGAAAGAAAAGTGATGAGTTATGTGGTTTGTATTTTACAAACACAGTTTCATTTGATATGTATGTGCTCTCCTCATCAAGATCTTAAAAGGAGAATAAAATGTAATTGAAAGTTTAATTAATTAATTAATTAAAAAGTTTAATTAATATCTAGGACACTTTCACTTGCTATCTCATTTAATCCTCAGAAATAATCATACGATATAGATATTATTATCCCCATTTGCCAATACGAAGACTGAAACTCAGATGTTGAGTGATTTGTCCAAGGTTATAAAGCTAGTAACTAATGGAATCAGATTCTGAACCCAGGATTTGAAATACCAAATCCAATGTTCTTTCCACTACACCATGTTGCATCCTTACACAATACTCAATATTCTTTTCGGCTGAAGGACAATACTGAGAAAAGCTCAGCATATGATTCAACATATGACTTGGGGTACTTGTGTGCATTTCTAACTTATGAGGTTCATTGAGAGATAAGGGAGCAGCTAGGAGAGCAGCAGTAAATCCTTAAGTGTCATTCCACAGAAAACACCCCAGAGCCATTCATTTTAACCTTGGCAAAGGTGTATTGACTTTTGGTTTAGTTCCCTTTTCTGGATTTCATTAAAAGATGGTGCATGTGTAAATCAAAAAATGCAGGAAGAATGAAAATTGGTAAGAAAAAAAAAAACCTGAGTGGGTAAAGGAGACCAGTATTTATTTTATAAATGCAATACTCTTTATAAAACAAATTATTTGACACATTTTATGTAATTTATGTAAATTAAATTTTAATTTCCTTGAAGAAATTAATTACTCAGAGGAATACTTCCGTGTAATTTTTGTAAGCAAATATTATATTTGAACATAGCTGTCTGGAGGCAACATAGCACGATGCCTAACAGCAGGGACTTCAGAGCCAGACTTCTAGGATTTTATTCTGACTCCTCTGTTTACCAACCACGTAGCCTTGAGCAAGTTACCAACCTCTCTGTATCTCAGTTTCCTCATTTGTAAAATATGGGGCTGATAAAAATAGTATCCAACAGTTATTGTGAGAGTTAAAATGAATAAAAATATATATTAAGTACTTGGAACCATAAGTACCGGCACATAGTAAGTATTAAACACGTTAACTACAAATATTATCACATTGCTGAAAACAATGTATATCTCTGTTACAAATAGCTGCTTATTTGGATCTCAATAAACATTGATGATAAAGATAATGATAATAATGTAAAATTATCATAACCATATTAACTACATTATTGACCACTATACTGTATAGTTCTTTGGGTATAAGCCAAATCTCTGTCTTAAAGACATGGTTAAGCCAGTTTTCAGATACATGGGTAAAAAGTACTGAGGATTGTGTAAGTAGAGCTATGAGCTGAAAAGAATAAAGATATAGGTAGATAGACAAATAGAGATTATATACTTACAGAGTTAGAGATATATATACAATAGGTGCATTAGAAAAAGATGGTAACTTTATAGAAACAAACCTGACCACTGAAATGAAATGACAATTTGCCTACCTGAGCATTCCAAGAAGATGTTGTTGACTCCTTAAAAACTGTTCCTGCCCAGATGCCAAAAAGTCTAAAGTTCTACTTTCTGGGACTTCCCTGGCGGTTCAGTGGTTAAGATTCCAAGCTTCCAATGCAGTGGGCCGTGTTCAATCCCTGGTCGGGGAACTAAGATCCCACAAGTAGAAGGCGTGGCCAAGTGTAAAAAAATTTTTTTAATGAAGTTCTACTTTTAAAAGACTCATGCTATTGGATAAACTTTATTCAATTCCTTTTTTTAAAACAAAATTGCTCCTAAAAGCAGTCAGTCACACATAAGTCAATTCAGTCAGGTGTAAGTGATTGATCAGGTTCTCTTTTCTAGGAAAATAAAGAAGCACAAGGCAGAAGAGTTCAATTTTGTTTGTATTCTGCTTGGGAGAGGAGGAAGAAAGGGCAGACACGGAAAGTAATGAACGAATAGGGGATCCACTGAAAGAGTACAGAACCAGCCTTAGATTGACTTTATTTCTTATCCTCTAAACCAGGCTTGGAAAACTTTTTCTGTAAAGGTCAGATAACAAATATTTTAAGCTCTGCAAGCCATACAGTCTCTGTCACAGCTACTCAACCCTACCACTGTAGCACAAAAGCAGCCCTAGATAATACTACACAACAAATGGGTTGTGTTCCAGTAAAACTCTATTTACAAGTACAGGCTGTGGCCAAATGTGGCCCTCAAGATGTAGTCTGCTGACCTCCCTTCTAGACCAGTAGCCACTTGAGATTTTCTGATAAAACCCCTTACCAGGGCTTCCCTGGTGGTGCAGTGGTTGAGAGTCCGCCCACCGATGCAGGGGACACGGGTTCGTGCCCCGGTCCCGGAGGATCCCACATGCCGCGGAGTGGCTGGGCCCGTGAGCCATGGCCGCTGGGCCTGCGCATCTGGAGCCTGTGCTCCGCAGCGGGAGAGGCCGCGACAGTGAGAGGCCCGCGTACCGCAAAAAAAAAAAAAAAAAAAAAAAAAACCCCTTACCATATTGCCCCCACATAAAATTTAATTAGTAATAAAGCTACCAAAAAATTATCTCTTAGAGAGAGTAAAAAGAGCATATATTAATGTGCTTAAATCTTTAATCCAAGTAAAATGTAGCATAAACCCAGAACTCTGCTACACTATCTACGCCTAAACCCTGTAACAGAACACATAGACCCCAGGTTGTCTCAAACCGATGTTCTGGAATTTGTGAAAGTCGCTGTGGCTCAGTGTTTTCTTTTTCTGGACCCTTCACACAGAGATTTCTCCATTTTAATAAATAAGGAAACAAACTTTAAAAATGTTAAGGAACCCCAAAGTGAAGCTGGACAGTGGAGATCCTGGATTGAAGCACCAGACTGGTCTGACTTCAAAGCCCGTGCTAGAAAAAGAACTTTGACTTATTCCCACCAATGGCAAAAGTGGTCTTCACTAGAGCCCATAAAGTAACATTGATAGCATAAGCACTTATCATAGGTAAAGCAGGATTATTGCAGCAGGGTTTTCACTCTGGAGGTTCTTGAATAGTATCAGGACTCTAACATTTACTGTTGGGTATTTTAAGAAAATGTAGAATATTTACAATCAACCTATACTTTTGTTACTCTAAATATTTTGAACAATTTTGAAAGTGCCCAAGCGTAAGTTGAATACTGATTTTCAGAGTGAGATGTATTAATATTTAACTTAAAGCTATATATTAATAAAGATGTGTCCTAGCAGGGGAAAGAAAAAAATCCATTTAAATTTTGCTATACGCCAGCAGAAAATATAATTGGTAAATCCAATTCAAAACATGTGTTGGGCTCTTACTCAAATAACTTTAAACATATATACAAATTAAAAATTTGGGGAAATTTCATAATGTAAATTTTAAAAGAATAATAAAGAAAGGCAGATGGGGCTTCAATTTAAAGAACTGCTTCTTACAAAAGAGGCACTTGTGGGCTTCCCTGGTGGTGCAGTGGTTAAGAATTGGCCTGCCAATGCAGGGGACACCGGTTCGAGTTCTGGTCCAGGAAGATCCCACATGCCGTGGAGCAGCTAAGCCTGTGCGCCACAGCTGCTGAGCCTGTGCTCTACACGAGTCACAACTACTGAGCCCACGTGCCACAACTACTGAAGCCCGTGCACCTAGAGTCCATGCTCCGCAACAAGAGAAGCCACTACAACGAGAAGCCTGTGCACCACAGCTCGCTGCAACTAGAGAAAGCCTGCGTGCAGCAACAAAGACCCAATGCAGCCAAAAATAAATAAATTTATAAAAAAGAAGCACTTGTGATAATTCGCACAGTGAAACATATGACATCACAGTGTACATTTTATTTATAAGGGACTAGCTGGTTATATCCTAAGAATAAATACAATGCACTTCGGATTTTCCCTAGGCTTCTGAGATTATATTATGACATTGATTTCTGCATCTGTCATCATACTGTAACCTTAAAATGTATTGCTTAACTAGTACAGACTATCTCACATCTTTGAGTAAGGCTTCTGTAGCACTAAGATTGCAAAAGGATCATGACAAAAAGATTGCAATTTATTATTACTGAAATTCTGAAAAACAATTTCAATCTTATATAATTTCTTCTTTGATACTCAGAGAGTTTCTATTGACTAAATTAACCACATTCTCTATAGGACTTTTAAAAACATGATTGTAGGAATTCAGTAATGACAGAGTAGATAATTTGGACAAATACTCAGCTAGAAAAACTGAACAAAATATAAAAAACATAATCTCCAAGGCACTGGAAAGCCAAAAAATAGTGAAAAATAATCAGGCCAAGATTTGGGGAGACTGAGGACCAAGGAAATGAGCCTGGCATTTTAAACTACTTATTCTCTGAGGGAATTGACAAATCCAGAAGAAGCAACTCAATAGCTAAGAAGCTGAACAGTGCTGCTGATAGTCTTGTAGAGGTAAAAGGAAAGAGACTTAAGTCCAGGGGTACCAGCTCTCTTTTGGTTAGTGTTTGCATGGCATATCTGGATATAAACTCAAGTTAATTATTAATCACAGTAAGTGAAAAATAAACAATTCCAATTAAGAGAAAAAGATCATAGATTGAATTTTTTTAATTATATGCTATAATAGACATATCTAAAGCAAAGATACAGAAAATGGAAAGTAAAAGAATGATAGTGATGCCATGCAACTCCAACCAAAAAACATAATATACTAATATAAAACACAGCAGATTTGAAGGCGTTCCTAGAGATTAAACAGCACATTTCATAATGATAAAAGTTTAACTCACGGACTTCCCTGATGGCACAGTGGTTAAGAATCCGCCTGCCAACGCAGGGAACACGGGTTTGAGGCCTGGTCCAAGAAGATCCCACCTGCCGCGGAGCAAAGAAGCCGGTGCGCCACGACTACTGAGTCTGCGCTCTAGAGACCACGAGCCACAACTACGGAAGCCCGGAAGCCCGCGCACCTAGAGCCCGTGCTCCGCAACAAGAGAAGCCGCCGCAAAGGAACCCAGCGCACCACAACGAAGAGTAGCCCCGGCTCCCTGAAACTAGAGAAAGCCCGCGTGCAGCAACGAAGACCCAATGTAGCCAAAAATAAATAAATAAATAAATGCTCTTTAAAAAAAAAAAAAGTTTAACTCACCAGGAAATATAATAACTCTAAATTGGTATACACATTACAACCTAGCCTCATAATACATAAAACAAAAATTGATAATACTACAAGGGTAATTAGACAAATCTACAATCATAATGGAAGATCCTAACATATATGTTTTAGTAAGTGTTAGAATAAACAGACAGAATATCAGTAAGAACTCAGAAAATTTGAACAATATAATTAATAAGTTTGAACAAATTGACAGACAGGGAACACTGCCCTCAATGACAATATGCATTCTTTTCAAGCATGTGTAACTCTTGTAAAAACTGACCCTCTTCTAAACCAAAAGGCAAGTTTCAATAAATTTTAACAAACTGAAAGTTATAGTATGTTTTCTGGCCAATTAAGGTAAAATAAATTTTAACAATTTTTAGAAAAAAACCCTTACCTTGGAAATTAATCAGTATACCCCCAAACCATTTATAGATTCAATACAATCTCAATTAAAATCCTAGCAGGCTTTTGCTTTATTCTGTTTCGTAGGATTTGACAAGCTGATCCTAAATGTACAACATATGAAGATAATGAAGGCCAAAATTATGCTGATATCAAGATTTATATAAAAGTACATAATTAAAACCGTGTGGTATTGGCAAAAGGATGGGTAAATAGAACTATGGAACACAATATAGAGCCAAGGAACATTTACTTATTTGTGGAGAGTTGATTTATAATTGTTGTGGCCTCTCCCATTGCGGCGCACAGGCTCCGGATGCGCAGGCTCAGCGGCCATGGCTCACGGGCCCAGCCGCTCCGTGGCATGTGGGATCTTCCCGGACTGGGGCACGAACCCGTGTCCCCTGCATCAGCAGGCGGACTCCCAACCACTGTGCCACCAGGGAAGCCCAAGAATGACCTTTTTAACAATTTGTTCTGAGACAACTGAATGCCTTTGTGGGGAAAAATAAAAATTGACCTTTACCTCATACCATGTACAAAAATATGAAAGGCAAATTATACTAGCTTCTATAAGATAATATTAGAGAATATATTTATGACATTGGGGTAGAGAAAGACCTCTTAAACAGAACCGAAAAAACCATAAAAGAAAGGGCTGATAAATTGGACTACATTAAATCTAACCATAAAAGATCATGAAAGAAAGGATTCATAAGATGGACTACATTAAATTCAAAACTTCTGTTTTTCAAAAGACACCACAAAGAGAGTGAGAAGGCAAGCCACAAACTCGGAAGCTAACTACAGTAAATACAGTGAGCAACAGACTCAGATTCACAACAAATTAATGAGAAAAAGTCAATGCAATAGTAATATGCACAAGAGACTTAGATAAGTGCTTCACTACAAAGGATATCTAAGTGGCCTGTAAATATGAAGCATTCAACATCATAAGTAATGAGGGGAATGGAAATGATAGTCACCATGAGATACCACAACCTCCCATATAAGAATGTCTGATAATATCCATGTTTGAAAGTATGCAGAACACTGGGAATACTAACACTGATGGCAGGAGTAATGTTAATAGAAATAATATGGAAAACAGCTTAGAATTATCTTTTAAATTTGAAGATATGCATACCCTGTGACCCACCTTTTCCACTCCTAGGTATATAGCCAATAATAAATGTGTGCACATGTTCTTCAAGAGACATGTTCCAGAATGTTCATGGCAATATTATTCGTAATATAAGAAAAACTGGAAACAGCACAAGTGCCAATCAATGAAAAATGATAAATTATGATATAGTCACACAATGGAATTCTATGCAACAATGAAAATGAATGAACTTCACTCAGACAATAACATGGATAATTCTTACAAACAAATCTGTTGAGATAAAGTCAGATTCAAAAGAATTTATGTCAGTTTAATTTACATAAAGTTTTTTAAATAGACAAAACTAAACTGCAGGGATTATGGACATGTGCTTGAGTCCAACTATAAAGAAAAGCAAAGAAATGATTTTATTAGCCAGGACATTAATTAACGTTAGGAGGGATAGAGGGGGCAATAATTGGGACGGAGTATGGAAGGGGGTTTCTGGGGAATGACAGTGTACTATTTCTTGACCTGAATTGATTACATGGATGCTCATTTTGCAATAAATCATTAAGCTATATTTTTATTTTGTGTACTATTCTGTATGTGTGTTATGTTTTACAATTACCAAGGATTTTTTAAACTACCTTCTGCATTAGAACTTAATTAAAATTCAAAACATTATTTTGATAGCTATCTGATATTGCAATAATGTGCTTGAAAATGAGTTAAAATTACTGACATTGCAGGGGAATATTCACCAAGAATTGAGCCAAGCAAATAACAGTAATAATAACAAATATAATATTAATAATGGCTAAGATATATAGCACTTACTATGTGTCAGGCACTATTCCAAGCACTTTATGTATATTAACTCTTTTAATCTCATAAGTCCTATAAGACATTTAGAACAGAAATATGGGAATATATATTCACTCTTCTAATCTGAATCACAGAATTAGTATTTGTAAAGAAATACATCCCACAAGAAAAACAGCTCTGAATATAACAGCACCATTGCCACCAGGGGTATACCCTTTCCAAAAGTCACAGATCACAACAAACAAACAAAACCACCTGTCAAGGAGTTTATGCCAATAAATCAGGAAGAGATTAGATACTTTAAAAGAGATCAAGTATGTCCATCAGTTAAGGGTGGAGCCAGTTAGGAAGCATTGTAAATAAATGAGTAAATTTAGCAGAAGATTTTTTTTTAATTCAGATTATCTAACTAATCTACCCATTTAGGGACATTTCTTCTTTTGCCTTAGAATTTTCCTCAATATTTGCACATACAATATATTCCTTCTTAATTTTTAAGATCCCAGTATAATGTTGAAATAAGTTTTTCTTATATCAGCTAATATCCCAAATGAAATTAAGCTGACCTTGTAGGGTAGTGTAATAAGAAATAGCCATCAAATGCTCCATGGTTGGACGGATGTGTTCAACCAAGCAGGACACAATTAAATATGTAAACACTACAGTGTCTTTAAGTTGCTAGGAAGATATTTTGATTCTTTTTAAATTCTGAGATTAAAAGCTCACTGAGAATTGTGTTTTAGTTTATGACAACTGGAAAATCCAGTCTACCATTTGATAAAATAAAATCAGTTTCCTTAGATACATAGAACAGCATGGTCAGCTAACTCGAAGTTGACTTTCACTTTTCAATTTCACTTTTCAATTTCACTTTTCAATTCTGTTTGTATATGGCATAGACACCCTGCTTATTTGAATTCCCTGGCTCTCTCAACATATAAAACAACTATACCCCAATTAAAAAAAAAAATCTAAAAAATAACTGCCAATGTAGGAAATAATTCCTCTTCTAACTTTGATCAAAAAAGATCAGTGTTGGGCTTCCCTGGTGGCGCAGTGGTTGATAGTCTGCCTGCCGATGCAGGGGACACGGGTTCGTGCCCTGGTCCGGGAAGATCCCACATGCCTCGGAGCAGCTAAGCCGGGGCACCACAACTCCTGAGCCTGAGCTCTAGAGCCCGGGAGCCACAACTACTGAAGCCCACATGGCTAGAGTCCGTGCTCCACAACAAGTGAAGTCACCGCAATGAGAAGCCCACACACCGCAACGAAGAGTAGCCCCCGCTCGCTGCAACTAGAGAAAGCCCACACACATCAACAAAGACCAAATGCAGCCAAAAATAAATAAATAAATAATTTTTTTTAAAAGAAGGATTAATCCATTAATTCTTCAAAAAAACAAAAGATCAGTGTGGGTCTTCTGCATGGTAATGCCACTTATAGAGGCAGGATAATAAATAACCCTCAACATATGAAAAGGTTGCTTTGCTAACTGACTAAAAAGTTAATTAGAGAACAGTTCTGTTTCATCTGAATTTATTGAAAAAGTTTAAAACAATATTATTAAGATTAAGCTGTGGTGATGAACACACATACAAGACAAAAATTACCCGTATTTATTTTCTTAGTGAATTAAGTTATTTGCATTAGGAGATACTAATTTTCTTTTCTTTCTTTCTCTTTACAAATAGTAATACAACCATATTTACAACATAAATATTACAGTGATATAGTAAAAACTATTTTTTAATGTTGACAGCATATTGAATTATATATCTTTCACAATCAGGATGCTGTATGGAATGACCCAAATTTTTAATAAATTAATAGACTTAATTTAAATAGGAAGGTTTAGGAAACAATCCTGAGTGTGGATTCATCAATTCAACACTGAGTTATCTTTTGGTAAACCCTGCTATATATTTTCAATTAAACTTTTATTTTGAGATAAATGTAGATCACATGCAGTTGTAAGTAATAAGGAGATCTCATATAACACACACTTTGCCCCAGTGGTACCATCTTGCAAAACTGTAGTACAATATCACTGCCAGGACAGTAACATTCATATAATCAAGATGCAAGCCATTTCCATTACCACAAGGATTTCTCCTGTTGCCCTTGTATAGCCACACCCACTTCCCCTCTGCCCTTCCCCCATGCTAAACCACTGCAACTACTGTTCTATTCACCTCTATAACTCTGTCATTCAAGAACCTACATACCTCAGAGATATTGTGGGTTCAGTTCCAGACTATGCAATAAAGCGGATATCACAATAAAGCAAGTCACACTAATTTTTGGTTTCCCAGTGCATGTAAAATTATGTTTACACTATACTGTGGTCTATTAGGTGTGCAATAGTACTATGTCTAAAAAAATGTAATACCAAAGATCACAGATCACCATAACAAGTACAATAATAATGAAAAAGTTTGAAATTTTGCAAGGATTACCAAAATATGACAGAGACACAAAGTGAGCAAATAATGTTGGAAAAAATGGCATCGATAGACTTGCTCGATGCACTTGCCACAAACCTTCAATCTGTAAAAAAACAAAAAAACAAAAAAAAACACAGTGTCTGCAAAGCTCGGTAAAAAAACTACAATAAAACTAGGCATGCCTGTGATTGGAATCATACTGTTCATAACCTTTTGGGACTGGCTTTCTCACTCAGCATAATTCTCTGAAGATTCATCTAAGTTGTTGCATATATCAGTAGTTTGTTCTCTTTATTGTTGAGTAGTATGGTATAGTTGTACCACAGTATGTTTAACCATTCACCTGTTGAAGGACATCTGGGTTTTCCCTAGTTTTTGGCTATTACACATAAAGATGCTATAAACATCATGCACAGGTTTCTGTGTGAATGAAAGTTTTTATTTCTCTGGGATAAATGCCCAGAAGTGCAATCACTGGGCTATATTATAGTTGGACGTTTAGTTTTTTAAGAAAGTGCCGAAGTGTTTTCCAAAGTGGCTGTACCATTTTACATTCCCACCAGCAATGTATGTGTTCCAGTTTCTCTGCATCCTTGCCAGCATTTGGTGAACCCAACTATAATTTTTAATGTCAGCACTTTGCTAGGACACAAATATTCAGGCAATGTATTTGTGCAATTCCATTTCCTTGTGAAATGATTTGTTCAATTATAGAAAAATAAAAGATGGCCAGTTACAAAAAATTAACAATAAAAATTGAAAACAATAAAATTGAAAACAATAAATTAGGTAACAACTACACATACTATATTACTTCATATGGTCCTCTAACGTAACTTTTATGAGTCAATGACTTATTCTCCATAAAAAAAAGCTCTCGGGCTTCCCTGGTGGCACAGTGGTTGAGAGTCCGCCTGCCGATGAAGGGGACACGGGTTCGTGTCCCGGTCCGGGAAGATCCCACATGCCGCGGGGCGGCTGGGCCCGTGAGCCATGGCCGCTGAGCCTGCGCGTCCGCAGCCTGTGCTCTGCAACGGGAGAGGCCACAACAGTGAGAGGCCCGCGTACCGCAAAAAAAAATAAAGGGACGTATCATTAAAAAAAAAAAAAAAAAAAGCTCTTGACAAGCTCATCTTCACCAACCATATCTTAAGCTTACAGCTTTACCAACAGTTTGTTGTGTTTTTTGAGTAAAAATTCAGTCAAAAGAAATCAACATATCAACATGAATAGATGGATAAAAACAGAGTGTTATCACATGCATTCAAGTTAGTTTTCTTTTTCTTTCTTTCTCTCTCTCTCTCTTCTTTCTTTCTTTCATTTTGCAGATTTATTTTCTCTTTGCTTCAGATTATTCATCTAAACCAGTGCTACTTCTCAAACACAGTTGTCCACAGAAGTATGGCTAATCATTTGAAAAGACTCAGGGAAAAAAAATGTCATAATCCATCTAGACCCAACTCACTATCTTAAGAAATCCATAGGATTATACGCGTATTCAGTTATTTTGGGAGTTAAACCCAGGCTTAGGTATAATAAAAGCTTGCTAAAATGTCTTTTGTCCTTTACTGGAACACAGAGTCTCACATGCAAAACAGAGAAGCAGGAAGCAATCACAAGAGGAAAGATAACACTACAAACTGAGAATAACCAGAACTTGTTCTCTTGTGTTTTGAGTTAGCTTCTGCTTTCCATACCTTGAGAGGCATCAAATTAAAAGAATGTGACTTGAAACCACAAAAAAAAAAGTAACTACATAGATTTACAGGCATGCTCATAAGTCCATGTAGTTGCACAGCTCCAGGCAGAAGGTTTATGTTCATTTAAGAGTGGAAAATTTTCAAGTTCTTCCAGAAGCACCATCTGTTTCTACTGGCTGGTCTCAGTTTGAATTATTTATTACAGTAATCTCAGATTTATCAGGTTAACCTTTGGATTGCCTCCTAAAACTAACTGTGGAATATGTAGAATTTTTTGAGTAATATAGTAGAATATAAGAATTTTACCATCTTATCGAAAGAAACTTAAGGTCTTCATCATAACAAAAATAACCCAAAAAAATTATATAGTTTATTACATTTAATGGGTTTGACCCGTACAGACAACACAATTAGTCCACAAGATGGCGCTAAGGTAATTAAAATTTTTAAAGAATTATTTGGTACTATCTTAAATAACTTAAATAAAAATTTCCCACCACAGTTATCATAAGATATCTGTCTTATCAGTCTGTTAATGAGAAATGGAAAAAAAACAGAGTTCCCAAAATCAAAGCCAGGACTTTAAAAGCTGACAAACAGCTTTCTATGATTCTTTATGATCTGATAAGTCTCAGAATCTTAAGAAAAATATAAGTGACTTCTTACAAGTAAAGTTGAAGATAAACGGCATGCTATGAAAGGATTAAATATAGAAACATTGGGGAAAATGCATTTCGAAAAGACAGCAAAACTTTCCCTAGTGCAAAGTTACATTAATCTCGATAAGCGTTTTTTTTAAGAAATGGAAAGAGAAAATACAATTTTTCTCGTATTTAAGAACTCCACCTATACATTCTTGGGTTTTGTAGACTGCGACAACAAACCTTCAGTTAAAAATAGACAAATTTAGAAAAAGGAGCTAAGAACCTAATTACGACACCAAATTGACCAATTTTCGTCTTCTTGAACTAAGTCACAAAACTGGTTGCCTGCAGGCCACTAACACAGCCAGTCTAGTTCAGCTGCATTTTCTCTAGCTTCAAGACAGCTCCTAACTGGCTGATGGCGCTAGAGAGCGGTGGAGGGTACAGGTTGCAGTTCCTTCTAAATGAAGGTATCAGTTTTTCTTTCTCAATTTATTCTGGTTTTGTTGAGGCTGTATATTTTGGTATAAACTTTTCCCACACTCATACCAATTCTTTTTTACAAGTATTTGGGACCAGCAAGAACTGAGAAGCAATTATTTCTCATTTTTCTTTGTCTGAAAGTCACTTCAGCGATTACTAGCCATTTGTAATAGTGTGGATAAATTTTTAAGTTTGTTAGCACAAAGTTACACATGAAAGTAAAAGGGAGTACTAGTGGTTTTTGAAAGCATAAAAAGCAACTTAGAAAAGAAGTCCAAGTCCTATAAGATCAGTTTTATTCTTAATGGGAAACATTTCAGAGTATGAGTCATGTGCAACTTAGCTAGGAGTTTTAAACCTTTAAATCTTAATCCTTTGAATCTTTATGGAAGAGAATCCTTAAATGAAAAGCATTCCATACCTAACTCCTAAATGGTCTCTTTCAGATTAACGTATAGCATCAATTACATGTGGCCATATTGAAAGTCTGTATTACAGAGTAAAATTTTTAGAATTCATTTCTTAATTACCAAATTAATAGTCAATGGAGGGACAAACATATCTCTCTGGGTTCACCTTCAGTTTGATGGCCCTTTAGTAATATTTCTAGCCATAAGGAAGAGGAAATAATTGCAGTGTAGCCTTTCTATCTTTATTTCTTAGTTCAATAAACACTACTGAATCCCTAGGATATGTTGAAAACAAGTGAAGCCAGACAGGAAACATGAGCCCAGAGTCTACTGCCCCAACACTGATGGCTGAAGAACAGCCCGGCCAAGAGCATTGGCTGAAAAAGATAGAGAAAGATGGACAAGAACACTCAAATGTAGTTAAATATAAAAGACACTGTGGATCTGAGGTATTGTATATTCGAGGGTGAATAAGACAACATCCTTGTCTTCAAAGACTTCATAACCTAGTTGGGAAATAGACATTTATACAAATAATTACAATGGCTCCTCTAATTGTACAGCTCATTACACTGCAAGGAAGTAGATATGACGTGCAGTGGATGTGAGATCCTCACTGCATGTCTACTACACTCAAACAAGAGCTGTTCAGAACTGTTTGTCAAGCATTGCCTGAACATAGTAGGTAAAAACAAAGTATGAGATCCTTAAAATGTCCTTATACTCAAGTTGCTGTCTTTCGAGCTTAGGCCAGAAAACTAACATACAAAGAACACCTGACAGAGCCCTGGCAAAGATGTAAATTCAACTGATATTTCAATCCAGCAATTGTAAAATCTATCTCTGTGTTTCATTTTCAACATTCCCAACCCTGTAGAATTCACAAACAATAAAAGATCTTGCATCATGATCATACATACAAAAATATTGGATAACAGTGAGTGTTAATCTAACACTGACTGTAAATTATAGATTGCTTATAAAGGTGAAAATCTGTTTAAGCAGCAGTAGTCTAAGAAGAACGTTTGGAAGAGACACAATTTAGCTGTTAACCTCTCTGCTCTACTGAAGCTGCACTTTCCAGGGTCTACAATGAGTTCTTAACTGAAGGTTCAAACATTTTTCTGGTTTACATCATGCTTTACCTTTTGTTATGTCATTCTTTCTCTACCTCCTCACCATACCCAGCAGACTGCAAGCCCTTTAGCTACCACCACAGTGTCTCTCACATCCTTCCGTTCTTTTCCAATCTCATTTTCCTGTATTACTGGCAGGATACAGAGTCCTCACCTTTTATTATAAGAGCAACGGGAAGTGGGCTTCCCTGGTGGCACAGTGGTTGAGAGTCCGCCTGCCGATGCAGGGGACACGGGTTCATGCCCCGGTCCGGGAAGATCCCACATGCCGCGGAGCGGCTGGGCCCATGAGCCAGGGCCACTGAGCCTGCGCGTCCAGAGCCTGTGCTCCGCAACGGGAGAGGCCACAACAGTGAGAGGACCCGCGTACCACAAAAAAAAAAAAAAAAAAAGAGCAAAGGTAAGAAATCACCTGATTCTCTGCCCAGTGGGAGCCAAAACAGTAACATATGACCTATTCCCAGCCAATCATATGCTTCCACTTTGAACCTTGGAGGAATGACAAACAGAAACACGTTCTAATCATGACTTCTTATCTCAAGAATGCATCAGAGATGCCTATTAAGGTATTTCCTGTTAAGTATAAATTTTGGGGGCTGATAGTTCAGATTTTCCAGATCTTTCTTGTCTGTAATTAGACTAATTAAGTAAGAGCTGGAATTAGAGTTCAATGTCAGGTCAGTCCAACAAAAAACCCATGTTCTGCCCATATATCCCACTGTCTTTTTGACAGATGTTACCTGTGGCATCTAATGAGTGAATCAGACAAAAAGAATTAGTGAGTTGGGCAGATATGTTTTTATTTTACCCTACAATCCAGGGAACTGATATTATAGTCACAAGATCTGTCTTTTAAATTTTCTAAACATGCCTTTCAAATGAGAATTTACTCTTTCATTGTGAAGGTGTCATGGCAACTTTTAACATTAAGAAGCCGTTTCTTTTCATCTTCTTTACGGAAAACAAGCAACTAAAAAAATCAACAACAGTGAAGAAATAGTGTACTTCTCTAACTGGTTTCATAAAATTGATTTTGGTTTTTTACAAAAGTCTTTAAATCACAAAGTAATAAATGGTATATATATGGTATACGTGTACAAATGTCTTAATTGAACAGTTTTATTGAAAATTCACAACTAATTGATTAAAGAATAAGAAAGAAATAAACGTAGAAACAGCATTGAAAAAGATGTTTAGAGAATGGTGACAGTCATTTCTAATCCCAAACCACAAAATTTCCAGTTCAATTCAATCAGGGGAATATAAAAATATACATTACAATTGGCAGGTAAATCCTTGAGTGTGCCTCTGATCTGAGACATCATTCTTGCAAATAGAGGAGAACAATGAAACTGGAGATAAAGAATACAGGGCTATATCTAGGTGGCTCATATCTTAAGTTAATGATGGTATAAATAAAATAATAACTATAGGGCTTCCCTGGTGGTGCAGTGGTTGAGAATCTGCCTGCTAATGCAGGGGACACGGGTTCGAGCCCTGGTCTGGGAAGATCCCACATGTGGCGGAGCAACTAGGCCCGTGAGCCACAACTACTGAGCCTGCGCGTCTGGATCCTGTGCTCCGCAACAAGAGAGGCCGTGATAGTGAGAGGCCCGCACACTGCGATGAAGAGTGGCCCCCGCTTGCCACTACTAGAGAAAGCCCTCGCACAGAAACGAAGACCCAACACAGCAAAAATAAATTAATTAATTAATAAAAACTCCTACCCCCAACATCTTCTTAAAAAATAATAATAATAACTATAACTCACCACTTATAGGTCCTCTTAGTCTTTTATTAGCCTTTGTTTAAGATCCTGATTCTAGATCCAATATTAGCAATTAAGGAATGAATAATTTAGCTGGTGACTTTAAAAATAATATTTTTTCATGAAAAAAATCTCCCATTAATAGAGAGTGATTATAGAGCACTAGAAGTTAAGACAGATTATGGATAGAAAGAGACAGATAGATGATAGAAAATGATCGCTAGGTAGCTGTTCAGATAAATTGAAAGCTTACTGGTATGGTGTTAAAAATAACACTAATTTTCCTGGGCATAGTTTCCACTATATAAACATTAGTAAAACTTGAAAAATGTTTCAATACATAATTTCTGCAATTTATCTCAAGGAAACAGAAAACCCCTGAATGGTCCCCAGTGTAAGAAGAGTTTAAGTCATGTCATTTCTTATTAAGTCTGTACAAAGCACTTGTTAGCAGCATTAATACACCTACACTAGTAATTACTGGTATTGGTTTGCAATACTCCAGGATTTCTCTACTAATCTTGAAGGATGTCATGAAATTATCAAAACAAAATTAACACCCTTAATTAAATATATATATATATGTCTTAAGACTCTGCAAAAGAAAGCAGGGAATATAACCAAATAAATAATAAAATATCGCACTCCAAAATTGCAGGAAATCAACAATTTTTACGTATCACAGCTAAGCAACTTGATGGCTGCAAGGCAGGGACATTCCTCCTTGAATCTACAGAAAGACCATTTGCTTGATACTACAGCGCCATCCAGTGGCAGTTAATGCTAACCTGACCAGGAGGACTCCAGCCAAAGAAGAGCAAAGGAAAGAACAAAGACGTTCACAGTGGGGAAGGGGCTTCTGCAAATGGCCAGGTTCCAATCACACTAGAACTGCCTTGGACCAACATGCATTATCTCAGACTGTTCAGAGAGTCTCAAAGCTGCAAGACCATTTAAAATGAGGAAATTAAATCATTCGAGACACCACAGTTATGTCTACGATGTGTAAAGAATCTGGTGGAAAGTGAAATATTAGGTCAACTGTCCAGATATTTGACTCTTCATAAATAAGAACCCTGGGACTGAATTTTCCACTGTATATTCTTGGGTAATATACGTATAATCTTAGATTAGAATGTGAGCATTTTGCTTTCATTGTGTTTTCTCTAATTGATTTCCATGACATTTCTTGTGAAACGTGGCTCTCTTGGTACATAAGTTCAACGAAAGAAGAATCTATTTGTCTGGTTCACAGCTGTATCTCAGCCTCAAAACAGTGCCTGTCCCACATTATATTCTCAATGCACATTTATTGAATTAATGAAGAAATGTGATTCCTTCAACAATGCTTTAGAGATGCAGTCTTTTACGTTCACAAATACCTTTGAGAATATGATAAAAAGCAATAAACTCTTTATCCCCAAATATGCATGTATATAATTACGCATGCAGTTTCCAGGGTTTCTTGGACTCTCTGTCACTCACGTTTATGAACCACAGGTTAAGGAGTTCTGCTCTAAAAAGAACATCAGGACCAACTTCATAACTGTGGAATTGAGATGGTCAAGGGCATGCATTATTTTTGCTTGTTTTGCTTCAGCTATTATTGTCCCAGATCCTGGTCTGAGAGATGCTGGACTTACTGATGGTGCAATTAAAACTAATGGGGGAAAAGAATCAGTTCTATTTGAAAGTTATACTAAACATCAAAAAATGTATGAGAACACAGAAAAAAAAAAGATTTATCTGTGAACATAGAACATTCAGTGTACTGTTGCCCCTTTCTATTCTTCTCAGGCATGTGCCCAAAGTGATCATAATGATCAACAGGCTGAAAAGAATGAGATTCACCAGGTCCACAGGCTCTAAAGAAGGCACTCCTGGAATTCTACCTGAGTCCTGCCAAAAGGGCCAAGTCAGTGCCTAGACGTTTCCCCATAAAGCCATAATTCGGTTGTCAAAATGCCTTAACACCAAGACTCTGTCCGAGCTCCGGGCTCTAAAATCTTTATTGCACCAGCAGCTGTACAATCTCCTTTTCTGTGACCTAGGTTTGCAACCTTTCCTTACCTTCAACTTTGTCGTAAAACATACGAATTTTCCAATGATTCTCTCCTGGAGCGTTTCTATGAGCAGACCTGGTGATGGCTCACAACCTTAGTCGTCCTGGGGGGGGAAATTCGAAACTGGCCTCCCCTGCCATACACGAAGGGCAGGAAGGGAACAAAGAAAGAGGCAGCCACTCCGAATTGGTAGGTGGCAGCTTTAATAAGCAAGGGAACTTACTTAGGAGGCTTGCCTTGGGCGGCTACAAGTAAATCTGCATATCCGCCCACCAGAACCTTAAAAGTTTATAGAGAGGCCTTAATGGGTTCAGTCACATACACCGTTCAGAGGGTTTCAACAACACTTTTCTCTCAAGACTGCATCCTTGAAGCGGCTGCTAGTATGGGAAGAGTAGGCGGCCCATACATTCCAAGGACAGGGGAGGGGGTCAGGAGTCCAGCTCACAGTCAACCAGCAGTTGTGTCCTCTCGATGACCTCTTCCAACACCTGGCTATAGCCCATGACAGCCATCTACTTTAATTCAATTGAACCATTATTTATTGATACCACTTCTGACCGAGACTCTCTACTAAATATTGCAGAGATAGATAGAAAAAAAAAAAAAAAAGATGGCCCAGCAATTCAACTCCTATGAATGTACCTGAGAAAATATAAAACATGCTCACACAAAAATTTGTTCATAACAGTATTATTCATAATATCCAAAAAGTGGAAACAACCCAAATGTCCATCAACTGATGAATGACCAAACAAAATGTGGTATAGTCATACAATGGAATACTAATTCAGCCATAAAAAAAAGTAAGTATTGACACATGCTAACTGAAGGAAGCCAAATACATATTGTTTGACAACATTTCCATGAAATGTCCACAGGGGTAAATCCATAGAGATGAAAGTATGTTAGTGATCGCCAGAAAATGTGGCAAGGGTGGAATTAGGACTAACTGCTAATATGTACAGGATCTTTTTTGGTGGGGGGCAGTGTAAGGAGGGGAATGGAAAAGTTCTGGAATTAAACAGTGGGGATGGTTGCACAACATAGTAAATATACTAAAAACAACTGAAGTGTACACTTTAAAATGATGAATTTTGTACTGTGTGAAGTGTATCTCAATTTTTAAAATGCTAAAAAAATTCTAGTCTTTTGGTAAGGATGGTAAATGGGACGGGACACACAGGTGGTTGGGGGAACTGGTAATATTTTACTTCTTGATTTGGGTGGTGGTTACACAGGTGTTTGTTTAAGATAATTTATTAAGCAATGTATTTATGTTTTATGTACAATTCTGAATGTATGTTATAATTCACAAGAGAAATTTTTAAAAGAAAGAAAGTAGGAGATAGTTACCCACACACTTATGGTCAATTAATCTACCACAAAGGAGGCAAGAATATATGATGGAGAAAAGACAGTCTCTTCAGTAAATGGTACTGGGAAAACTGGACAACTACATGTAAAAGAATGAAATTAGAACATTTTCTAACACCATATACAAAAATAAATACAAAATAGATTAAAGACCTAAATGTAAGACTGGAAAACATAAAACTCCTATAAAAAAAAACAGGCAAAACACTCTGACATAAATTGTAGCAATATTTTCTTCAGATCTGTCTCCTGAGGCAAAGGAAACAAAAGCAATAATAACCAAATGGGACTTAATCAAACTTAAAAGCTTTTGCACAGCAAAGGAAACCACTGACAAAACAAAAAAACCTACGGGATGGGAGAAAATATTTGCAAATGATATGACTGACAAGGGGTTAATCTCCAAAATATATAAACAGCTCATACAACTCGACATCAGAAAAACAACCTCATTTAAAAATGGGCAGGGGCTTCCCTGGTGGCACAGTGGTTGAGAATCTGCCTACCAATGCAGGGGACACGGGTTCGAGCCCTGGTCTGGGAAGATCCCACATGCCGCGGAGCAACTGGGCCCGTGAGCCACAGCTACTGAGCTTGCGCGTCTGGAGCCTGTGCTCTGCAACAAGAGTGTCCGCGACAGTGAGAGGCCCGCGCACCGCAATGAAGAGTGGCCCCCGCTCACCGCAACTAGAGAAAGCCCTCGCACAGAAATGAAGACCCAACATAGCCAAAAATAAATAAATTAATTAATTAATTAATTTAAAAAAGAAATGGGCAGAAGACCTGAATAGACATTTTTCTAAAAAAGACATACAGATAGCCAACAGGCATATGAAAAGATGCTCAACATTGTTAATCATCAGAGATATGCAAATCAAAACCACAGCGAGATATCACCTCACATCTGTCAAAATGGCTACTGTCAAAAAGAACACAAATAACAAAAGTAGAAAAAAGGAAATCCTTGTACACCATTGATGGGAATGTAAATTGGTACAACCACTATGGAAAACAGTATAGAGGTTCCTCAAAAACTGAAAATAGAACTACCATATGATCCAGCAATTCCACTCCTGGGTATATATCAGAGAAAATGAAAACATTAATTGAAAAAGATATATGCACCCCAGTGTACATAGCATCATTATTTACAGTAGCCAAGATATGGAAGCAACCCAAGTGTCCATCAACAGACAAATGGATAACAAAGTTGTGGTATATATATACAATGGAATACTACTCAAACATAAAAAAAAGAATGAAATTTTGCCATTTGCAACAACATGGATGGACTTGGAGGGTATTATGCTTGGTGAAATAAGTCAGACAGAGAAAGACAAATACTGTATGATATCACTTATATGTGGAATCTAAAAAATGAGACAAACTATTGAATATAACAAAAAAGAAACAGACTCACAAATATAGAGAACAAAGTAGTCATACCTGTGGGGAGAGGGGAGAGGGATGGGCAAGAGAGGGGTAGACGATTAAGAAGAACAAACTATTTACTGAGTATAAGATAAAAAACAAGGTCTTACTGTATAGCACAGGGAACTATATTCAATACCCTGTGATAAACCATAATGGAAAAGAATATGAAAAAGAATATATATATGTATAACTGAGTCACTTTGCTGTACAGCAGAAATTAACACAATATTGTAAATCAACTATACTTCAATAAATTTTTTTAAAAGTTAAAAAATAAAATAAATAAGCTACAAGGATATATTGCACAGCACCAGGAATACAGTCAATATTTATAACTATAAATGGAGCATAATCTTTAAAAATTGTGAATCACTATGTTGTACACCTGAAATTTATATAATGTTGTAAATCAACTATACCTCAATTTAAAAAAATCTTATGAAGAACAGAAAAAAAATGTAGGAGATAGTAAACTAATATCTATATGGTATTGTTACCAAAAAGAAATTAAAGTAACAAAATTAACATGGAATTTCATTTCTTTGGACATGGGATTAATGAATATATATTTAAGACAGTGAATTTTTATGCTTACTGTATACATTAAGAATATATACAGTGAGCATAAAAATGCTTACTATAATATATTCTTATATTTCAAATAGGTATCTTAAAAGATGTGCATTGTTGGGGAAAGGATTATTTAAAACTAAAGTAAAATCAGAGAAATAATCATATACAAATAGAAAACACTGACCTTAAAATTTTACAAACAATAAAAAAGGTAATGATAACCTTCCATAAAAAGTAAAAACAATGACAAATTAATTTGTAACTAAATCAAGAGTTTTGTGGATTGTGAGAAAAATCATCAGAGAACTAGATAGAATTTTGTTTGAAAAATAAACACTAAAAATTACCTGTAATATATTCAATTTGTATTCTTTGCCCACTCACTGCTCTCCTTTTTCCTTCTTTTCTCCTTCTCCTCCTCCCCCTTCTCCTATTGTCATTGCATATTAAACGGGTGCGAAAAGGGAAGCAGAATAAAGTTGAATAAAGATAAAATGAATAAAGAATTACAAGGGGAAAAATTCCCTTAATTTCACCATTTCATGACTTTAAATAATGGGTGCAACTTATAAAAGGCTCTTGTAAATCAAATTACTTTAAATGTTCTAAAAGAGCTGCATGAAAGAATACTTAAGAATGTATCTTTCTGGGGCTTCCCTGGTGGCGCAGTGGTTGAGAGTTTGCCTGCCAATGCAGGGGACACAGGTTCGTGCCCCGGTCCGGGAAGATCCCACATGCCGCAGAGTGGCTGGGCCCGTGAGCCAGGGCCGCTGAGTCTATGCATCCGGAGCCTGTGCTCCGCAACGGGAGAGGACACAACAGTGAGAGGCTCGCGTACCGCAAAAAAGAATGTATCCTAAAAACTCAAGAGTTCTATTACAGTTCAAATAAACATTTCCAAATTTTGTACCATTGGATTATTACTCTATATTGAGTTTTCTTAAAACAGGATAACATTTATAATATACTTATTATATACATTTTTTTTCCCATAATTGAAAAATTTTATTTTCATCTTGGATGGTAGTATAATGTAATAATTATGAACTATCACTCTCAAATCAAAATATTATTTTATATCCTAACTACATCATCAATGAGCTGTGTGTTCTGGGGCAATGTAATTAGCCTATTTGGCTTTAGTCTCCTTATTTGTAAAAAGAGGATAATAATGATATATACCTTGTTGGGTTTTCATGAGGAGTAAGTGAAATAAATATGTGTGTGGGGGTGGGGTGGGGTGGGTGTGTGTGTGCAGAGAAAAAATAAATAAAAAATGAATAATGAATTCCAAGGGGAAAAAATTCACTCAACTTCATCATTTCACAACATTAAGTAATAAGTACAATTCATAAAAGGCTCTTGTAAATCAAATTAAGTATTCGGGAAGAGTAACTGCATAAAGGAATACTTAAGAATGGTGTATCTCTCTCTGCAGAGAGAGTTTTACACAATAAAATTTCAGCACATGATAAGTAATAGTAGAACAGGTAGTAATAATATTAATTACTTGACATACTATATATCTTTCTCCAAGAAGTCTGCCATTTCTAAGAATGTATGAAAAAAGTAAATCCTTCCTACTTAAAATCCTCCTTCCAACCAAAAAGCAAACCATGATAAAGGTATCCTTTAAATCTAAACCTATTTACTTAGCTACTATGCAGCTTAACGTACCAATATATTGGAAGTTATAAATATGCAAGGCTTTGTCCATGCAGAACATCATATTTTATCTGCCAGCTACTGACATTAATAGAATTGCAAAACAAAAGAGAGAGAGGAAAGAGGAAATTAATCCTTTTACTCCTGTATGGTAACAAAAAGCTAAAATTTAGTCTGATGGTAGACCCACAGAACATAGACCTCTTACTATATCTCACAGTACATGTAAAACATCATTACTTCCTGATATACCTAGTTCTGTAGTTAATTCCAAAAATCCTATATTTTCAAACAATTCTTTGTGTTTATTCTCTCAAGTGGGTACAATCTGTTTTAATCACTGAAGCCGGAGAGATTTTTTTTTAAGAAAAAGAACCTCCTTTCCAGCCTCATTGCTGACCACTGTCCCTTTAATCGCTGAGCCTTGGCGCCCAAACCAGCTTTTCACTCCTTCTATTCAACCACCAAATATGCTGCTCCCTCTGAAATATTTTCCTCCCTGCCCTCTTCCACCCCCTCTCTTTCTTATATGCCTCCTACTCATCCTCCGAGTTTACTCATCCTCTCAGTTTAAACGTCTCTTCCTCAGGGACCAGGTTACATCCTCACATTATTATCTCACAGCACTTTATGCTTCTCCTTCATCACACTTATCACAATTGAAGTTAAGCATTTGTGCAAG
This sequence comes from Stenella coeruleoalba, assembly GCF_951394435.1. Taxonomy (NCBI): domain Eukaryota; kingdom Metazoa; phylum Chordata; class Mammalia; order Artiodactyla; family Delphinidae; genus Stenella; species Stenella coeruleoalba. The sequence goes on along the minus strand of NC_137149.1, from coordinate 28,058,343 downwards.
TGTTTGTCTAATATTTCTTGCACCCGCTAGATTGTAAGCTTCATGAAAACAGCAAGCATAAATGTCTGAGTTGCTATTGTATCCCAACATCTAACCTGATACATGGTACTAAATAAATAAATAAGTGGAATTTCATATTTTTATTCCCTTGCAATCCCTTAAGTTAAAACTCAAGAAATTTTACGATGAATTTAAATGCCAAATAAGACACCTGATACACATGTTTAGCCTAGGACAGTGCTCGGCTCCATAAATATTTATTGCTTAATAAATATTGAGCAATAGTATATGAGTCAATACATGGCCATAAAGTTATAAAACATTTACTATAAATTGATACTATTCTTAATCTCTCCTGAGATATTGAATTTCCATAAACAAGAGGAAAACTTAAATATAAGTCCTCTCTTTTAATATCTGTGACATTTAATCAAAACATAGTTCTATAGCAATGAAACCAACATGGCCCATATCCCAGGCTTGGAATGCATGTTTGATCACATCTTATATTTTTCCACTAACTCACTCTCCCGATCTGCCTTCATTAATAGAAGGTCCATTATCTCTCTCTTGAGACCTACCCATTCCCACTCTAAGCCCAGAGGGTTACTCACTCTAAATGCCTGGCCGATGGAGAAAAGAAAGCCTCCTTGGCCCAGCACAGCTGTTGTTTCTTTCACTGCCACAAGATGTCACTGTTGAAAACCAGGTCTTCACAGTCTAACCTGCAGCAAAATCCTTTCCATCTTAGTGCCTGCATAACTCCACCCTTGAATGTAAATTCATAGCTCTTTAATTTCCTCCTCAGATGCTCAGCCTTTTTTTGCAAAGCATGACAATTAAGCCAGAAAGACTGAGTCTAAAGGGGTTTACAACCTCAGCTATATACTATGCCATAACCAGCCCATTTGTGAGGTGCAAATCAGGGACCTCAGTTCAAACATGTCTACTTGCTTCGTTTTGCTTATCCACACTCTTTGAAAATTCACATAAAGTTTTTTACATAAAAGAGAATTTCCAGTGTCTCGTGAATAATATTGCAATACTGAGCTCATATCTGACAGAGACAACCTTCTGGAACTGAGCTACAGGTATAGTGGCCCCTCAGTATCTGCAGACACCAAAACCTGCGAAGGCTCGAGTCCATTATACAAAATGGCTTAGTATTTGCATATAACCTATGCACATCCTTCCGTTTACTTTACCTCTAGATTACTCATAATATTTAATACAATGTAAATACTTTGTACATTATTGCTGGCCTGGGGAAATTCAAGCTTTGCTTTTGGGTACTTCCTGGAACTTTCTTTCCAAATATTTTCAATCCATGGTTGGTTGAATTCTTGGATGTGAAACCTGCCTATATGTTGGGCTGACTTTACCTCCTTCCACCTCCTACATGTCTGGTCACAAGGCAAGCACTTCACCTCAGTCTTTCTCCACCCCAGATTCTTTGATATTGGCTGTTTACTGCCATTCAATTTATGATGCCTATTCTAGGCTAGGCCTTGATGATTATCCAAAGTCAACAGTCCATGTTTCCCCCCTTTTCCCACAAGTTTCCCTATGTGGACCTGCGGGTCCTTACCCGCCATCAGATGTCAGTCAAGACCACTTTTGTCATCAGAGAGGTCTCAGGGCCTTTCCTCCCAGAAGACTCACTTGACCCCCCACCCCAACCATTCAGTAACAAGCTCTGCAGACAAGGTCTGCTACATAATTGGCAAATCACAGCACAAAATAAAATTGTGGGATCTCTTGTTCAAAAATCAGGGAAAAGTATCAGTAAAAGTACTACAATATAAAACGTGTTCCTTTTTTCCACAGTCCCTTTCTCTCAGCATGTCATGGTGGGTTTTATTTGCTATTTAGTGGTGTTCACTCTTAGGCATGGGGGCACTTATATGGCAAGTACAGAACTTCACAGGTACCCGGGGCTCCTCTGTGACTCTGCACATGTGGCCCACCAGCTGCCAGGATCTGTTTCCCGGCAGCCACCAGGTGCCATGCCACAGCCAGGGGCAGGGAAGTCATCTTCCCTTCTCATGGCTCTACTGCTCCAACCCATGGTGGACAGGCAACTACCAAGGGACCACAACTTCCAAGGAGCCAGGAGGCATGCAGTACCTGGATAGGACGTGAAAAAAAGACTCTCCCTCACTTACTGAGCTGCCAAATATACAATGGAATTGCCAGTCCAGGGCAGGGATAGCCACCACCTTGCCTTGCCTTATGGTGCTGCAAGGCACACATTGACCCTGAACTTCCCACGTTTGTTCACAAGCCACTCCTAGGGCCAAAACGTGGTGGCAGAATGCTGCCTACGGCACCTCCCAACTTCCTCCCCACCAATCCAACCTGGTTGCCAGCTCAAGAAGAGGGCAGCAGTAGTCATGGGGCACAGGCAGGGAGGGTGTGAGAGACTGGGGTGCAGACAGCCAAGAACCCATCCTGGGGAAGTGGAAGGAGGAGGGACCAGGAGTGAGAGTGAGGTGAGGCTCCAAGCCCCCAAAGCATGCTCCAAAATACAAACTCTAAGATAAAATTATTAAGAATTTCATAACAACAACGCAGACCATCAAACACGAAGTGTGGGGACCTTCTGAGCAGGGGATCCTGTGTGACCACACTGGTCCCACACCTGTGAAGCCAGCCCTACCAGCAGACCATGGAATCTAGAGAGAAGGATCTCTGTCAAGCCACAAAAAGTCTACTACACCTTTCCTCCAGGGTCATGGGTGTATACTCACTTTAAGTTTCATAACCTGGTGGGGTACTCAAGTGACTAATGTCTGAAGATGAAAATCTTGTTTCAAGGTGATTGGCTCCATCCACCTAGGCGTAGAGGTGGCTGGCATCTTCTTACAAAAATAAATAAATTCTATATCACCAAGCACCGTAGTTAAGAAAAGCAAATGCTCTAAGAAATTCAAACTTTTTGAAGAGAGTGATTAGATGATTAGTAAGATAAAATAACAACAATAACAATAATGATAAATTCATAGACAACTTCTCCATCCATAGTGTCTCAGTAGAAGAAAGGATTTCACAAGCACATCTGTGTTCATTAAGATGTGACTGCTGTTCTTCACTTTTAACTGAATTTGGTAGAAAAGAGAACTAATAAAAATGCATATTTTCTCAAGTCACAGAAGAGAGAAAGTTAAATAGTGTGATACTGTGGCTTATAATAAGAAATATATAGTTGGTCTTCATGCCTGCTTCAGGAATTGAGCTCCTAAAATCCTGGGCATTTCCTACATGATAAGAGCGATTAAGGTGTCAATATTCATAACAAAGCCCTTTCAACCACACCTGAGTTAATGTTAATGAAGTGACTTTTGGGAAGCACCTAAGGATGGGGTCTCGTTGACAGGAGAACCATGTGATTAGAAGGTTGGAATTTTCAGTCCCATCTCCAGATCTCTGGGGAGGGGAAAGAAACTAGAGATTGAGTATAATACCAATGGCCAATGTTTTAATCAATCATGCTATGTAATGAAGTCTCTATAAAAACCCAAAACGACAGGGTTCAGAGAGCTTCCAAGTTGGTGTACCAGAATGCTTCCACATGCCGCTGTGCCAGGCCCCAAACTCTATGACGATAGAAGTTCCTTTGCTCAGGACCTCGCTCTAAGTATCTCTTCATCTAGCTGTTGATTCGTATCCTTTGATATCGTTTGTAATAAACCAGCAATCTAGTGAGTAAACTGGTTTCCTGAGTTCTATGATCTACTCTAGCGAATTAATCAAACTCGAGAAAGGGTCATGGGAATCTCTGATTTACAGCCAGTCTGTCAGAAGCATAGGTAACAACCTCGACTTGCGATTAGCATCTGAAGTGAAGGGCAGTCATGTGGGACTGAGCCATTAACATGTGGAATCTGATGCTATCTCTGGGTAGGCAGTGTCAGAATTGAGTTGAATTGTAGGATGTCCAGCTGGCATTGGAGAATTGCTTGGTGGTGTGAGGAAAACCCCTGGCCACACATTGTAATTGGTGACTAGAATCATTACATGGTATGTTTATTATGAGAAGTTATCGTCATATTGGCCAAAGTCTTCCAAAAATCATCAAGTAACAAATACTAAAACAATCAGGCTACAGCTTAGTGAAGAGGCTCAGCTTTTCCTTCTTAATTAAACGGCTCGTAAGAAGCAGAGAATCAATTTTCTTCCTTTGCCTCACCTCTTTTCTCTTTCCGTCTATGCACATTACATTATGAATATCTCTGAACTTTGCCACCTTTTCCTTTTTTCTACAACATTATTTTATCATGTTTGATAGTAAGCATATTTGACTGTGTTCCTGTTTCATAATTATATCATTTGAATTTAATGCTCGGTTAATGTCAACTTGGAGATTATGATAGTTTCATTAAACATATTTTATACTATAGTATGTGTTGGTCACTGGTTAAGGCTACGGCGATAAGGATACTAAAGAAACAAAAAAAATTTTAGTTTTATATGAGGTAAATCATTATGCAAACATTCAACTTTATTTTATGGTCTGTTTATATTTCATAATTCCCTTCCATGATGTCAATGGTTTTCATTTAAGTGTATGAATGCAACATACAATATGCAAATTGTTTTGTGTGGCTGTTTCAATAACAAGAAAACAAATAAAATGAAAGTAAAAGGGGCTTTTCCGGCTGGAAGCGGGATTTCTGTGGGTGCCGAGGCTAGATTGGAAGTGGTGCTGTATAGGGAATGGAGGCCAAGGCACACCCGCGGGTCGGCAGGCGAGGTGTGAGGCTCGTGGCACTGGGCTGGAGGTCAAGGATGCATTCCAAGACAGTTCTAAAAATATGTCACCAGCTCCAACCTTATAGTTGACCTAGCCATGGAAAACCTCATTGGAACCTCATGAGACCAGACCATACGGGCACTCTTAAAAACCCTTCCCATCAAAAAGTATCAGGAATCAGGAATGATACATACCTACCACTTCAAGAAAGTTCCTGTATCAGCCAACAGTTTAGCAAATCAGCTAGTTTCTTTGATCATCAAGCAGACGTAGTCAAACCACTGACACAAAAGAAAGTGTCTCTATGTCAGTGTTTTTCACATTATACATGTGACCCATTTAGTAGGTCGTGAAATCAATTTTGTGAGTCACGACGAACATTTTTAAAAACAAAATAAAGTATAAAATATCAGAGTGCTTTGCATGAATCCTTTGCCAGAAGTATATACCTTGCAAGGAATACTAAAGTCAGTTTCAATATGTGGAAAGATATTTGATGGAGGCAATATGATGAATAGAATGTACATTGATTGCCTAAGAAATGGTTTTTCAATCATATGCCCACTGACGTCTTATTTGGTTTTCATAATAACAAAGTTGATGTGCAGTCTAGTTGTATATTACCATGACTTGCAAGTGGATATAAAGTCTGAGATGTTCCACTGAGATTCAGTTGCAAACTGCATTTTTTGGAAAGATGTTATCTAGCCTATAAATATATAGATATATATATTAGTGGCAATTATAATATTTTATTCAAAATTGCTTTTAAAATGGATCATTTCTTTTTTAAAAGAAAGAGGAATAATGAAGCGAAATATGCAGAAGCATGTTCAAGTTCTACTGCTGGATCTGGAAGTATGAATAGTGACAATATGGAGAATAATATTGACTCTAATCTGCAAACATCAACTTCGTTTGAGCCACATTTCAAAAGGAAAAAAGTAGCTGCAATACGTTATAATGAAGATTATTTTAAATACGGTTTTATCAAATGTGAAAAACCCTTTGAAAATGACAGACCTCAGTGTGTTATTTGTCATAAGATTCTTGCAAATGAAAGCTTAAAACCTTCAAAATTAAAAAGGCACTTAGAAACACAGCATGCTGAACTTATTGATAAGCCTCTTGAATATTGTCAAAGAAATAAAATAGAGGTAAAGTCATCAACACAATTTCTTAGCTGCCCTACTACTGTTAGTGAGAAAACCTTATCATCATATTTAGTTGCATATCATGTGGCAAAAGAGAAAATGGCTCACACAGCTGCTGAAAAAATTATTCTTCCAGCATGTTTGGACATGGTGCATACAATTTTTGATGATAAATCTGCTGATAAGTTAAAAACTATTCCTAGTGATAACACAATATCTCTTCGAATTTGTACGATTGCCGAACATTTAGAGGCAATGCTTATTACTCGGTTACAGTCGGGAACAGATTTTGCAATCCAGCTTGGTGATAGCACGGATACTGGAAGCCGCACAGCACTTTTAGCCTATGTCAGATATGCGTGGCAAGGCGATTTTATGGAGGATTTTTTGTGTTGTTTAAACTTAACCTCACACCTAAGTGGATTAGATGTTTTCACAGAATTAGAAAAGTACATTGTTGGTCAGTATAAATTAAACTGGAAAATCTGCAAAGGAATTACAAGTGACGGAACAGCAAACATAACTGGAAAACAGAGCAATTTAAAAATTGCTAGAAGTTACTAGTGCTGCATGGAATCATGGTTTTATACATCGTGAAGCGTTAGAATGCAGAGAGATTCCACAGAAGCTCACGGAAGTATTGAAAAAGGTAGTGAAAGTTCTTAACTTTATTAAAGGAAGCTCACTAAATAGCCGACTTTTTGAAACATTTTGTTCGGAAATTGGAGCTAATTATACCCACTCACTGTATCATACCAAAGTTCGTTGGTTGTCTCAAGGGAAAATACTAAGCAGGGTTTATGAACTCAGGAATGAGATCCACGTTTTTCTCATTGAAAAGAAATCTCATTTGGTTTTGAGGATGATATTTGGGTAACGAAACTGGCATATTTAACTGATATTTTTGGCATCCTTAATGAACTAAGTTTAAAACTACAGGGGGAAAACAGTGACATATTCCAACAGGCCGGACGTACCCAAGGATTCCAAAAGAGATTATTGTGGCAAGCGAGTCTTAAAAGCAACTGTCCTAGCTACTACACGTTTCCAAGGTTTTTGCAGCACATTGAAGAGAATGTTAGCAATGAAAACATTTGGGAAGAAATAAAACTAGAGATATTGTTGCATCTCACTTCTCTCTGTCAAACCTTTAACCATTTATCCCCAGAAGAGAAATTTGAAACATTAAGACAAAATTGTTGGGTAAAAGATCCATTTGCTTTTCGAAACCCAGAATCAATAATTGAGTTAAACTTGGTGCCTGAAGAAGAAAATGAATTACTGCAGCTCAGTTCTTCATATACATTGAAGAATGATTATGAAACATTAAGTTTATCAGCATTTTGGATTAAGATAAAGGAAGACTTTCCTTTTATAAGTCAAAAGAGTGTCCTGCTATTACTACCATTCACAACAACTAGTTTGTGTGAACTAGGGTTTTCAGCCTTAACCCAGTTAAAAGCAAAGGAAAGGAATGGATTAAATGGTGCAGCAGATGTACGAGTAGCATTATCCTCCTGTGTTCCAGACTGGAATGAACTTATGAACAGGCAAGCACACCTACCACGTTAAATAAAACTTTTTTTTTTTCAATTGGAGTATAGTTACTTTACAATGTCATATAAATAAATCTTACCTGGTTTTTATTTTTGCATTTCTTATTTTGTGATTTTTTTTATATGTTGTATTTAAATGTTAATATAGCACTGTATGTGATACCTTTATTTTTATTTTGTTATGTTTTAATACTAATAAAATCATAATATAATTTTTTTAAAAAGAAAGTAAAAAATTTGCCATCTACAACTTCAAAGGAATATTATCATATCAATATGCTTAATCTAATTAGTGCATAACTATGTGATTCTCTGCCTCTTTATTACTTTTTTACCTCTGGAGTAAAAATTCTTTTTAAAATCCTAGCTTCAAAGAGCTTTAATATGTCTTGCATTCTAGGAGCTTCAGTGTACTTCAGTAAGTCTGTCTTACATCCTCAATTCCAATGGCTTCAATACACTTGAGTAAATCTCTCCCACAGCCCCACTTTGAACTTGTCTTCAACTCCAACATTTAACCTAAAAATACCTCTCTCTGACTAAAGTTTCTATCATGCCAGCTCTCTCTTTCCTACACCCCACATTTAGACTTGGACTACATGCCACTGATTCCTCCAATGATCCATGCTGGCCTCATGTCCTTCCCTGTCTAACTGGGACACTGTGGTTTACCACTTGATGTATCATCTCTCTCCAAGTTTACCTCCCTAGACCTCTGCCCAGTTTCACAAGAACTTCAACACAATTTATTAAATTTTTTTGTTGGTCTTCTCCCTCATTATTCACTTAACATTCACCTGGAGTTCCCAATCTGACTCTAACCTCAATCTCAGCAGATGGTCTTGTCTTAAACACCACTGCATAAATTGTTAAGTCTCAACAACTTTCCTCCCTTCGTCCGTGCTCAGAGAAAAAAACATGCCTCCATTCCTTCACAATCAATTCTCTACCGTTTCGTCATCTCATGCCTCCCCAATCTTCTACTACCTTGGAGACCTTGCCCTATTTCTATCTCTCCTATAGGTTCAACCTCACTCTCTCTACTAAATCCTTCCTTTCAGATTATAAGCATGCCCACCTTTCATCCATTTTTTTTAAAAGCACAATAAAGAAACATCTTCTGATGCCATAGTGGCTCACTCTCATCTCTACCTACTATATGAGTTTACATTTCACATCATATTTTTCCCACCTTACCCTCACCCTATCTCCCTTCAGCCAGTTAAACTCAACTCACATTTTGGGCATCAGTACATGTATCATTTCCTTGGGGAAATCATTCTTGCTGCCAAAGACGGATCAACGTCCTTTGTCAAACACGTTCAATAATCTGTGTTCCCTTCCTTCAGAGATTTATCCCAATTTGTAATTATATGTAATTACCATGATTCATTTATTAATTTTTCTCTCCACTACTCTTAAAGCTTTGGGAGAGGAGGCACTTTGTCTGTCTTTGATCAACAATGTCCCTTCAGTGTATTACATAGATCCTAGAACATATTTGGTGTTCAATAAATGTTTGTAAATGAATGAATAGGTTCATTGATTATTTCTCCTAGATACATCTTTTAAAAGTTTATTGTAGCTCTTAAATCTAGACAAACAAATATGAGTCTTTTAGGAAAAATAAAACACCTACTTTTTTTTTCATAGTAGTGATGCTAAAAGGGGGAAAGCGGGAGGAAGCAAGATGGCAGAGTAGAAGGATGTGCTCTCACTCCCTCTTGCAAGAACACCAGAATCACAACCAGCTGCTGGACAATCACCGATAGGAAGACACTGGAACTCGCCAAAAAAAATACCCCACATCCAAAGACAAAGGAGAAGCCACAATGAGATGGTAGGAGCGGCACAATCACAGTAAAATCAAATCCCATAACTGCTGGGTGGGTGACTCACAAACTGGAGAACACTTATACCACAGAAGTCCACCTACTGGAGTGAAGATTCTGAGCCCCATGTCAGGTTCCCAACCTGGGGATCCGGCAAAGGGAGGATGAATTCCTAAAGGATCAGACTTTGAAAGCTAGTGGGATTTGATTGCAGGACTCTGACAGGACTGGGGGAAATAGAGAGTCCACTCTTGGAAGGCACACACAAAGTAGTGTGAGCATTGGGACCCAAGGGAAAGACCGGTGACCCCAGGGTAGACTGAACCAGACCTACCTGCTAATGTTGGAGGGTCTTCTGTAGAGGTGGGTGGTGGCTGTGGCTCACCATGGGGACAAGGACACTGCAGCAGAATTTCTGGGAAGTACTCCTTGGCGTGAGCCCTCCCAGAGTCCACCAATAGCCCCACCAAAGAGCGCATGTAGGGTCCAGTGTTGGGTTGCCTCAGGCCAAACAACCAACAGGGAGGGAACCCAGCCCCATCTATCAGCAGTCAAGTGGATTAAAGTTTTACTGAGCTCTGCCCACCAGAGAAACAGTCAGCTGTACCCACCACCAATCCCTCCCATCAGGAAACTTGCACATGCCTCTTAGATAGCCTCATCCACCAGAGGGCAGACAGCAGAAGCGAGAAGAATCAAAATCCTGCAGCCTGTGGAACAAAAACCACATTCACAAAAAGATAGACAAGATGAAAAGGCAGAGGGCTATGTACCAGACGAAGGAACAAGATAAAACCCCAGAAAAACAACTAAATGAAATGGAGATAGGCAACCTTCAAGAAAAAGAATTCAGAATAATGATAGTGAAGATGATCCAGGACCTCGGAAAAAGAATGGATGTAAAGATAAAGAAGATGCAAAAAATGTTTAAAAAAGACCCAGAAGAATTAAAGAACAAACAAACAGAGATGCACAATACAATAACTGAAATGAAAACTACACTACAAGGAATCAATAGCAGAATAACTGAGGCAGAAGAATGGATAAGTGACCTGGAAGACAGAATGGTGGAATTCACTGCTGTGGAACAGAATAAAAAAGAATGAAAAGAAATGAAGACAGCCTAAGAGACCTCTGGGACAACATTAAACGCAACAACATTCACATTATAGGGGGTCTCAGAAGGAGAAGAGAGAGAAAGGACCCAAGAAAATATTTGAAGAGATTATAGTCGAAAACTTCCCTAACATGGGAAAGGAAATAGCTATGCAAGTCCAGGAAGTGCAGAGAGTCCCATACAGGATAAACCCAAGGAGAAACACGCCAAGAAACACAACAATCAAACTGGCAAAAATTAAAGACAAAGAAAAATTATTGAAAGCAGCAAGGGAAAAACGACAAATAACAAACAATGTAACTCCCATAAGGTTAACAGCTGATTTCTCAGCAGAAACTCTACAAACCAGAAAGGAGTGGCATGATATACTTAAAGTGATAAAAGGGACAAACCTACAACCAAGATTACTCTACCTGGCAAGGATCTCATTCAGATTCGATGGAGAAATCAAAAGCTTTACACACAAGCAAAAGCTAACGGAATTCAGCACCAGCAAACCAGCTCTACAACAAATGCTAAAGGAACTTCTCTATGTGGGAAACACAAGAGAAGAAAAGGACCTACAAAAACAAACACAAAACAATTAAGAAAATGGTCATAGGAACATACATATCGATAATTACCTTAAACGTGAATGGATTAAATGCTCCAACCAAAAGACACAGACTTGCTGAATGGATACAAAAACAAGACCCATCTATATGCTGTCTACAAGAGACCCACTTCAGACCTAGGGACACATACAGACTGAAAGGGATGGAAAAAGATATTCCATGCAAATGGAAATCAAAAGAAAGCTGGAGTAGCAATACTCATATCAGATAAAATGGGCTTTAAAATAAAGAATCTTACAAGAGACAAGGAAGGACACTACATAATGATGAGGGGATCAATCCAAGAAGAAGATATAACAATTAAAATTTTTATGCACCCAACATAGGAGCACCTCAATACATAAGGCAACGGCTAACAGCTATAAAAGAGGAAATTGACAGTAATACAGTAATAGTGGGGGACTTTAACACCTCACTTACACCAATGGACAGATCATCCAAAATGAAAATAAATAAGGAAACTGAAGCTTTAAATGACACAATAGACCAGGTAGATTGAATTGATAATTATAGGATGTTCCATCCAAAAACAGCAGATTACACTTTCTTCTCAATTGCGCATGGAACATTCTCTAGGATAGATCACATCTTGGGTTACAAATCAAGCCTCAGTAAATTTAAGAAAACTGAAATCATATCAAGCATCTTTTCTGACCACAACGCTATGAGATTAGAAATTAATCACAGGGAAAACAAAAGTAAAAAACACAAACACATGGAGGCTAAACAATACATTACTAAATAACCAAGAGATCACTGAAGAAATCAAAGAGGAAATCAAAAAATACCTAGAGACAAGTGACAATGAAAACATGACGATCCATAACCTATGGGACGCAGCAAAAGCAGTTCTAAGAGGGAAGTTTATAGCTATACAATCCTACCACAAGAAAGAAGAAAAATCTCAAATAAAAAATCTAACCTTACACCTAAAGGAACTAGAGAAAGAAGAACAAACAAAATCCAAAGTTAGCAGAAGGAAAGAAATCATAAAGATGAGAGCAGAAATAAATGAAATAGAAACAAAGAAAACAATAGCAAAGATCAATAAAACTAAAACCTGGTTCTTTGAGAAGATAAACGAAATTGCTAAACCATTAGCCAGACTTACCAAGAAAAAGAGGGAGAGGACTCAAATCAATAAAATTAGAAATGAAAAAGGAGAAGCTACAACGGACACCGCAGAAATACAAAGCATCCTAAGAGACTACTACAAGCAACTCTATGCCAATAAAATGGACAACCTGGAAGAAATGGACAAATTCTTAAAAAGGTATAACCTTCCAAGACTGAACCAAGAAGAAATAGAAAATATGAACAGACCAATTACAAGTAATGAAATTGAAACTGTGATTAAAAATCTTCCAACAAACAAAAGCCCAGAATTTGATGGGTTCACAGGTGAATTCTATCAAACATTTAGAGAAGAGTTAACACCCATCCTTCTCAAACTCTTCCAAAAATTGCAGAGGAAGGAACACTCTCAAACTCATTCTATGAGGCCACATCACCCTGATACCAAAACCAGACAAAGATATTACAAAAAAAGAATATTACAGACCAATATCACTGATGAATATAGATGCAAAAATCCTCAACAAAATACTAGCAAACAGAATCCAACAACACATTAAAAGGATCATACACCATGATCAAGTGAGATTTATCCCCGTGATGCAAGGATTCTTCATATGTGTAAATCAATCAATGTGATACACCATATTAACAAATTGAAAAATAAAAACCATATGATCATCTCAATAGATGCAGAAAAAGCTTCTGACAAAATTCAACACCCATTTATGATAAAAACTCTCCAGGGCTTCCCTGGTGGCACAGTGGTTGAGAGTCCGCCTGCTGATGCAGGGGACACAGGTTTGTGCCCCGGCCTGGGAGGATCCCACATGCCGCGGAGCGGCTGGGCCCATGAGACATGGCTGCTGAGCCTGCACGTCTGGAGCCTGTGCTCCACAACAGGAGAGACCACAGCAGTGAGAGGCCCGCGTACAGCAGAAAGAAAAGAATAAAAAACCTCTCTAGAAAGTGGGCATAGAGGGAACCTACCTCAACATAATGAAGGCCATATATGACAAACCCACAGCAAACATCATTCTCAATGTTGAAAAACTGAAAGCATTTCCTCTAAGATCAGGAACAAGACAAGGATGTCCACTCTCACCACTATTATTCAACATAGTTTTGGAAGTCCTAGCCATGGCACACAGAGAAGAAAAAGAAATAAAAGGAATACAAATTGGAAAAGAAGAAGTAAAACTGTCACTGTTTGCAGATGACGTGAGACTATACATAGAGAATCCTAAACATGCCACCAGAAAACTACTACAGCTAATCAATGAATTTGGTAAAGTTGCAGGATACAAAATTAATGCACAGAAATCTCTTGCATTCCTATACACTAATGATGAAAAATCTGAAAGTGAAATTAAGGAAAAACTCCCATTTACCATTGCAACAAAAAAATTAAATACATAGGAAAAAACCTACCTAGGGAGACAAAAGACCTGTATGTAGAAAACTATAAGACACTGATGAAAGAAATTAAAGATGACACCAACAGATGGAGTGATATACCATGTTCTTGGATGGGAAGAATCAATATTGTGACAATGACTCTACTACACCAAGCAATCTACAGATTCAGTGTAGTCCCTATCAAATTACCAATGGCATTTTTTATGGAACTAGAACAGAAAATCTTAAAATTTGTATGGGGACACAAAAGACCCCGAATAGCCAAAGCAGTCTTGAGGGAGAAAAACGGAGCTGGAGGAATCAGACTCCCTGACTTCAGTCTATACTACAAAGCTACAGTAATCAAGACAATATGGTACTGGCACAAAAACAGAAACATAGATCAATGGAACAAGATAGAAAGCCCAGAGATAAACCCACACACCTATGGTCAACTAATCTATGACAAAGGAGGCAAGGATAGACAATGGAGAAAAGACAGTCTCTTCAATAAGTGGTGCTGGGAAAACTGGACAGCTACATGTAAAAGAATGAAATTAGAACACTCCCTAACACCATACACAAAAATAAACTCAAAATGGATTAGAGATCTAAATGTAAGACTGGACACTATAAAATTCTTAGAGGAAAACATAGGAAGAACACTCTTTGACATACATCACAGCAAGATCTTTTTTGATCCACCTCCTAGAGTAATGGAAATAAAAACAGAAATAAACAAATGGGACCTAGTGAATCTTCAAAGCTTTTGCACAGCAAAGGAAACCATAAACAAGTCCAAAAGACAACCCTCAGAATGGTAGAAAACATTTGCAAACGAATCAATGGATAAAGGATTAATCTCCAAAGTATATAAACAGTTCATGCAGCTCAAAATTAAAGAAACAAACAACCCAATCCAAACATGGGCAGAAGACCTAAATAGACATTTCTCCAAAGAAGACATACAGATGGCCAAGAAGCACATGAAAAGCTGCTCAACATCACTAATTATTAGAGAAATGCAAAGCAAAACTACAATGAGGTATCACCTCACACCAGTTAGAATGGGCATCATCAGAATATCTACAAACAACAAATGCTGGAGAGGGTGTGGAGAAAAGGGAACCCTCTTGCACTGTTGGTGGGTATGTAAATTGATACAGCCACTATGGAGAACAGTATGGAGGTTCCTTAAAAAACTAAAAATAGAATTACCATATGATCCAGCAATCCCACTACTGGGCATATACCCAGAGAAAACCATAATGCAAAAAGACACATGAACCCCAATATTCGTTGCAGCACTCTTTACAATAGCCAGGTCATGGAAGCAACCTAATTGCCCATCGACAGATGAATGGATAAAGAAGATATGGTACATATATACAATGGAATATTACTCAGCCATAAAAGGAACGAAATTGGGTCATTTGTTGAGATGTGAATGGATCTAGAGACTGTCATACAGTGTGAAGTAAGTCAGAAAGAGAAAAACAAATATCGTATATTAATACATGTATGTAGAACCTAGAAAAATGGTACAGATGAACCAGTTTGCAGGGCAGAAGTTGAGACACAGATGTAGAGAACAAATGTATGGACACCAAGGGGGGAAAGCTGTGGAGGGGTGGGGATGGGGGTGTGATGAATTGGGCTATTGGGATTGACATGTATACACTGGTGTGCATAACATTGATGATTAATAAGAACCTGCTGTATCAAAAAATAAATTAAATAAAATTCAAAAATTAAAAAAAAAAGTAAAGGCAACCCAAATACCCCTCAAAGGATGAATGGGTAAACAAAATGTGATGCATCTATACAATGGAATATTGTTCAGCCATAAAAAGGAATGAAGTGCTGATTCATGCTACAACATCGATGAACCTCAAAAACATTATGCTAAGTGAAAGAAGCCCGACTATAAGGGCCAAGTATTATATGATTCCACTCATATGAATTATCCAGAATAGGCAAATCCCTAGAGACAAAAGCTAATTGGTTGTTGCCAGAAGCTGAGGGGGAGCAGGGGGAAGAAAGAGTGACTGCTTAATGGGTACAGGGTTTCCTTTTGGGATAACAAAAATGTTTTGGAACTAGAGATGGGTGGTGGTTGCACAACATGTGAATGTACTAAATTCTACTGAATTGTAAAAAAGAATTAAAAAAATAAAAATAAATAAAAATAAAAGGGAGAAAGCATGTGTAGAGAGAGACAAAAAGGATTGGCTTGGGAATTGGGAAACCAATTCTCTGCCTCTGTCTCCCTATTCACTGTGAGAAATAAATGTGAATTTCTTGAAGCTTATTTCTTCCACTGAAATCATCTAATTTTCAAATTATTGTCCACTAAAGCAATTAATGGGCTATTCCTAGAAGGAAACTTTGAAAAAAGTTTTATATATCTACACATATTTTGAAGTTCCTTTCACTAATCAAGCACCTATGAAACAAATGTTAATTTGACCTATTGACTTGTTTTAAAATAAGATACTATGTAACAGATCATGCATCCATGGTGACCTTCATTCCTGAATATAACTACTTTAATATGCTACAGAAAAAGTTTTCTTTAGCAGCCCAACTTCAAGTACACATTGAAACTAGGGACTTCAATACCATTTAATTTCTCTGATGAAAAGATGATGAATGTGGTGTAAAAATATGATAATAGAGTGTCTATTTCTAGTTGGAAATTTTAACAATCTATTAGTAATTAATTTTCCATGGATTTTCCATTTTTCTTTTTCCTAGAAGATACGGTTTCATTTTTTTTTTCCCAAGTAAGTTTCAAAGTGTGTCTTTTTCAATACTTTTATATTCTTATAATGCATCTTCCAACAAACTGTGTCTGCCTTGGATTTGTCTAAAATAAAGGATAAAAAATTAAAAACTAACACTTTAAAAAAATTTTATTATGAGTTTACCAAAATGAAACTCCCATCAAAGAAAACTGTATCCCTCTCCCTCTCTTATTATTTTTTTCTTTTGTGAATATTAAGTAATAGACTGGCTGGTACTCCAATAGTTCTACCACAGAATAAATTTAAGTTAAATTCCTGAGGTAGGTTTCATCTGGTACTCCTATTTCTAAAGACACCACCATGTGGAAAGATGTTCTAAACTAATAAATGTAAACCTGAAGGAAAATACATAGCTGGTCTTTAGACAAAGAGTTCAGTTGTGCTTTATGAAAGTAATGCCACTAAGCAAAAAAGAGAGAGCGCTTTTTAAAGTCCTCATAAGTAACTGTGTTAGGTCTCATATCCAGAGGACTGATATTTACTGAGATTTCCAAATGACATTTAGCAACAATGCTGACTATAAGAAAAGAGACATACCTCAGCAAAATATTTAGGTTGTAAACGTTTAGGGAATTAAAGAGCTTATAAGTGGTCATTAACACAAAGGGATGCATAGCTAAAGAAATAGAAAATGAAGCAGGAACTGTTAATGTTTTTCATAGTCAGCATATAAACCAAAGAATGTGGTTTGTAATTATCATGTATGCATAGGTTTGTCTTTAAAGACACTGTGGTAAAGCCAATGTCAAAGTAAGCTCAGCGTGCTGGAACAAACACTTCTGTACACCACTGACCTACTAACAAAGGTATCGACCTCAATTTGCCTTGAAACTCTTAGCCTGTGCCAAATGAGAGTCATCTTTGAAGATTAAAGCTAGGCAGCATTCACCAGTCCAGCTGATGCTCAAAACTAATATTGAGCATGGTGGTTCCTCAAAATATTAAACATAGAATTATCATATGGTTTCAGTAATTCTACTTCTGGAATTGGGTTTATACCCAAAAGAATTGAAAACAAGGACGCAAACAGATATTTGTACACCAAAGTTCATGGCAGCATAATTCACAGCAACCAAAAGGTAGAAAGAACCCAAATGTCCATTAAATGGATAAACAGAAAAACGTGGTATACACATACAATGGAATATCATTCAGCCTTAAAGGGGAAGGAAATTCTGACACATGCTACAACATGGGTGAAACTTAGACATTATGCTAAGTGAAATAAGAAGCCAGTCACAAAAGGACAGATACTACATGATTTCATTTTTATGAGGTACATAGAGCAGGCAAATTCATACAAACAGAAAGTGGAATGGTAGATGCTAGGGACTGAGAGAAAGGAATGGGAGTTGTTGTTTAATGGGTACAGAGTTTCAGTTTGGGAAGATGAAAAAGTTCTGAAGATGGACAGTGGTGGTGGATGCCAACGATATGAGTGTACTGAAATGTGACTGAATAGTACACTTAAAGATTATTAAAATGGTAAATTTTATGTTATGGATATTTTACTATTGTTTTAATCTCATATAAGAAATAGCCATATAAAATTTAGAAAATACTGATAAGCAAAAAGTTCTCATAATTTTACAAGCCTCATGTAACTACTGTTAACTGTTATTGTAGGAGGAAAAAACCCTAAAACCAATGATTATGCTAAATTGACACACCTATTCACATCCCTCAAGGAAAAACAAAAAGTGGAATAGTTTAAGCAACAGTTTTAAACCAAGTTTAAAGGATCTTAAAACTCATGTTTTACATATGGAAAAAAAGAAATAAAAAAGAGTTCCAGAGGGGTTAAGGAACCTCCTCAACTTCATAAAACTGAAAATATATCTTGACTCTTATCTAGTACTCATTAACAAAATATCTGTTTTATAAATATTTTATCCTACCTGGGAAAAAGCTAACTGAGTCCTAAACAAATTAAGTCTATCCATGTAGCCAATGTGTTTCACATTTAAAGCCTTGCTGAATAGATATAAATAGTCCAAGGCTGTAGCACTTTAATAATTAGCAGATAGAAAGGAGGTGGAGAGGACCATTTAGATGACAGCAGATCTTCTACTAGGTATACAAGTACCGGAAATGATGTAAATTTGAGTCAAACATTATTGTTACTGCTTTGTGTTTTCATCTCTTTTTTCCCCGTATATATAGATTACTCATTGTCATATGGTTTCTTGAAAGCCTGAAAGTTAATCTTTAATGTGGAAAGGAAAATTGGTTAACACACTGAGAGCTTGTGCCGTGGCTCTTAATACTTCACGTGCTCTCACTGCAGTAAGAGGGAAAGAATCCACTTGATCTGGAATATGGCCCCTGGAAATTGAACTTGACTTGAGTTTTAAACAAATATACACACTTTATGTGCACTGTTCAAAATTGAGGTTTATCAAGAGTATATGATTATTAACCACGTGCTAAAAAGAAGAGTTGGGAGGTCTTTAAAGTACATATATCTGCATTTATCACACAAACTCGATCCAACTTATTTTTGTCTGTGTGGATTCTTCCATTCACACTTCATATCCCAGAGAAAGGCTAAGTAATTTGTTACTTAAAAACAAAACAAAACAACAAATCTTGATGACACTTCTTGGTTAGGTCCCAACATTATTAAGGTATGAGAGGACAGCGTAGTAACTGATTCAGGAAGGGAATGTGCTCTCTTCTCAGTGACCCTTGGCCTCATTTGTGACCATGTTTCCTCCTCCCCTGAGTGCTTATCATTCCCGTGACCCGAGAGGAGAAATGATTCATCTCCTCAAAGATGAACTTTCCAGGGTGTTTATTATTTGGCATTTGGCTGACTCACACACACAGCAGAATTTTTTATTACTCTTCCTTTGATTTCTGTTTAATGCTTAGGTTCCCGAGCATGACCCTTTTCGCCTCCCATGACTTGTACATGCATTTCCTTAGGAAGAAATGCCCTTCCTCAAACACTAGTCTCCTGGTGAGCACCCTCAAGTCCAGCTTAGTAAGGAACCTCCTCTGGGAAGCTTTCCAGGCACCTCCCTCCTATCTCTCATTGGATTGATCACACACAGCCCTGTGTTACAGGGGTGTCCTGACACAGACGTCTATTGTTCCATTTATTCCACTACATTGCAATGTTCTTACACTCATAAAAGAAGAAATATGGGCTAATTTTTGTCTCTGTATTACCTGCACCTAAAACAGTGTGAAGTACTAACAGATCCCAATTAATTTTTGTTAAATGTTGATTATTTGAACTCTAAAAAGTAGTCTATTACTTTACCAGAGAAGCTGAGATTTAAATCTAGGTGTGTGTCCAAAGCCAATATTTCCTCTCCAGCATGCTACTATCTGTGTATCTGTTCACTAAACCCCATTTCTTCTGCCTTCTGACCACACAGCTAGATTTCATTTCCCAGCCTTATATAAGTAGAAGTGACATATGCCCCTTCAGGGTCTGGCCCCTCAAAATAAGTTCCTGCCAATCTTCTACCACTATTTCGCCTCTTGTTTGCTGGCTAGATTCAGTAGATCCAATAGAGGGATCTAAGACCCTAGAAAATGGCAGAGCCACCCGATAGAGAAAGCCTAGGATCCCAAGTCACCATGTGAAGGAGACCAGGAACATCCAAGTAGAACTATTATGTGAGCAACAAATAATTTCATCTGGCTGTAAGCTCCTAAAATTTTTGAGGCTTTTTTCAGCAGTTTGCCTATCCTGATTAATACAATTCCAGAATTGTAATTTTCATACCTTTTTTGTTTTCATTTTTTAAAGCTATATGTACACTGTGGAAATTTAAAGATATAAAAAGAATAAAGAAGAAAAATAGTTCTCATCACTCAGAGATAAACCCTGTTTTATTTTTCTTATATATCTTCCCAGTCTTCTTTCGGGGAGTGGGGGAGTGGGCCAGTGGGAGGTATAGATATAATAAAGAGAACAAAGAGATGTTATTTAAAAGATGGAAGCAGAGGTTTTCTTGAAGAGAACTTTTCATTTTGTTCCTTAATGGATTCTTTTATTGTGAAGTGATGGGCCCCAGGGCATAGTATGGAAAGCAGAAAAATGACTAAATTAGATCGCTTTGCATAATAAGTAAAAGGATTTTGAGATTCCCTGGGCCGTGCAGGAGCTTAAGAGAAGAGTGAAGGAGCCAAGAGGAGGAGAAAGGAAAGGAGGCTGGTGAGGAAGAGAAAGGTTCCATCAGGACAGGAGAAGGCTAGGACCTGGACCTGGGAGAGCAATACCAATGAGAACTTCCCAGCACTGGGAATTCCCAAAACACATTTAAGAATAAGAGTGTCTATTATTTGGTCCTAACATTGTTGCCATGGTGTGTCCTGCTGGCCCATGATGCAAACCCCTTGCCATTTATACCCCTGAGTGTTTAATAAAGTCTCATCTCTATGAATGTTTATATGAGTTGTGTTTTAAGAAAGAAAATCAAGGGAAATGGCAAGAAGTGAGACGTAATAGAAATTACAATCTCAGAGGGGGCAGGATGTCAGAGAAAGAGATGACAAGGAAAAACTTAGCACTGGAGACTTCCCTGGTGGCGCAGTGGTTAAGAAGCCACCTGACAATGCAGGGGACACAGGTTTGAACCCTGGTCCGGAAAGATACCACATGCCAGAACAACTAAGCCCGTGCGCCACAACTACTGAGCCTGTGGTCTAGAGCCTGCGAACCACAACTACTGAGCCCTCGTGCCACAACTACTGAAGCCCACGGGCCTAGAGCCCATGCTCTGCAATGAGAGAAGCCACCGCAATGAGAAGCCCACGCACCGCAACGAAGACTAGCCCCCGCTCGCCACAACTAGAGAAAGCCTGAGCACAGCAACAAAGACCCAAAGCAGCCAAAATTAATTAATTAATTAATTAGCTAGTTAAAAAAAAACTTGAGACTGCTTCATCAAATAACATGTCATGTACATTTGCCCAATCTTTAATGTCTCTGAAAATATGCTTTTTAATGGCTGCCTGCCATTCCAGTGTATGAACGCACCATCACTTACTTAACCTTTCCCTATTTGGTGCATTTAGATCATTTCCAGTTTTCCACTGTTAAACATACTTCCTCACGAAACACACGCATGTATAAAACCTGGGTCCAGATTTTCTGGTTTAGCCAAGGTTTTGTTTGTTGTAATGAACAAAAAGTCACTCATACCTGCTTAAGTAGAGAAGTGCAACTTAATATAAGGATCCAGCATTACTGCACAAAACCCACAAGCTCATGTATTCAGTCTCATGAGGAACCGGTACAGGAGGTACTGCAAAATCATCAGAAATTGCCATCTCATTGCTTCTTTCAGAGGATACCCATTTTCTCTGCCTCTACTCATGTGTATGAGAGAGAGAATTTACAATTGATGTTCATATTAAATAATGTATAAAAGATACACAGTAAGTTCTAATAGCAATCTCCAATTCCTTCTAAGAAACTTCTAGATGTCATATAACTAATGTGACTAGGCTACTTTCCTTACCTGTCCTGTATCCTATACTTATGTCTCTTTTTCTCATGTGTATTCTTATTCCATGTGTTTGCAATGGGAGTCCTGTTTCTCACTTCAGGCCCAAGAGGCCCCGAAGTCTTATTCATTCACTGTTTATCAGCTCCAGAAACGGCTACTTAATAATTCCAACCCCTCTGTCTCTCTCACTTGAGGGCTCTGTCCCTGTGGAATGACTGCTACATTCTCTCTGCAGAAGGAGCCTTCTTCAGTATGAGTGGTGGGGGCCGTGACAGTGGTCTGTGTCTCCTCCATAACCTCAGTCAACTTCTGCTGTCTTTGTGTCCACATTGGCATCTAATGTCTGGCAGGCTCTTGACTTCACCCCTGTTCACTACTATGGTTTTCCATTTGTGGTCCATGGAGGTGTTTACCTTGTTTTTGAGTTGGCAAGGTCCTCACAGATAGCTCCTTATAAAGATTATCTATCATTGCTCTTTGAAGCAGAGAGGATGTGTTCTTAGCCTGGAAGTCCTCTTTGCTTAATTCTTCTCATCCTTGTACGTATTGACTTTCCTCAAGCACTATGACATGGGGTCTTCCCCCAGTGTCCAGAGAAGGAGGGCATGGGCTGGGCAGATACCACAAAAGATGTCTATACACATCCTTAGGATAAATTCTTAGAAGTGGGATTTTTGTTTGAAAGGTATGACACTTATAGCTTTTGATATGTACTGTAGTATCACCCTTTAGAATGGTTAAATCAAGTTATGCTTCTACTAGCAGTATGAGAGAGCAGCCAGCCCTAGGCATTCTCAGGAGCGGTAATTGAAATCTGCATTTATTCAACATTACTTCTGATGAGGTCAAAATCATGCATCACTTTTCCCTTTCATCAGGGTCATACTTCAGGGAAAGCCACACTGAGATTAGTTTGGCACTTCCTGGATGGGGATCACAGAGTTCTCTTCCTGTCACTTTGCATCTTTGGACTACCTTCACATTCTTGCATAAACGCAACTGGGCATATGGGATGTATAATATTGTGTTTTATAATAAGAAATATGTATTTGACCTTTGTTTCTGGCATAGAACTCCTAAAACTCTTGGAATTTCCTAAATGATAAAAGTCATAAAAAGTGTTTTGATATTCACAACAAACCCCTTTTAACCACACCTGAATTTATGTTAATGAGGTGACTTTTGGAAAGCACCTAAGGATGGGGGCCCGTTGTCAGGAGAACCAACCATGTGATCAGAGGGTTGGAACTTTCAGCCCCACCCCCTGACCTTAAAGGGGAGAAGGGCTGGAGGTTGGATCAACTGCCAACACCAATGATTTCATCAATCGTGCCTATGTAATGAAGACTCCATAAAAACACAAGCGGACTGGGTTCAGAGAGATTCTGGGTTGGTAAGCATGTAGAGATTTGAGGAGAATGGCAAACCCACAGAGCCCCTTCCCACATACCTTGCCCTATACATCTCTTCTATCTGGCTCTCCCTGAGTTATGTCCTATTATAATAAACTGGTAATATAGTCGTAAAAGGTTTCTCTGAGTTCTGTGAGCCACTCTAGCCTATTACTAGAACTCAAGGAGTGTGTCATGGGAACTTCAGATCTATAGCCGGTCGATCAGAAGCACAGGTGAAAACTTGAACTTGCGATTGGCATCTGAAGTGGAAGCAGCGGGCAGTCTTGTGAGACTGAGCCCTTAACCTGTGGGATTGGATGCTATCTCCAGGTAGGTGGTGTCAGAGTTGAATTAATTACTTGGTGGTGTTGGAAAAAACATATACCAAAGAATGCATAGTTATTATTACATAGAATCTGTGGACTAAGCATTAGTAGTTTAGTACAAATTTTACCAGAATATATGATGCTAGATCCAGGTCACATAACATTCTAAAGGCATATAGGCATATGCTTATAAATTTTTATTATTCATAATTTCTAGACTAAGCTTTCTAAAGGCTATGTTTACAACCATCCAAAGCAATTATGCTGGAATTTTAGGAGATTTTATTGAGTATAAGACACTGCCTCTGGCATTTCCTCCAACCTGGCTGGGTCTCCTCCTGGAGGGCATGGCCACATAACCCCACATTTGACCCTAAGAAGCTGGGAAGTTAGGCTCACTAAGCATACCCAGCTGATAACTCCTGTTTTGTTTTCGTTTGGTTTTGGTTTGTTGGTTTTTCTTTTTTTCTGAGCATGTGTTCTTTGCATTTTTCTCAATACATCATAATTTTATATGACTTAGGGTCAAAGGGCTCCCTTCCACCGAGCCCCCATGGGACCACCATAGTGCTTTTACACACATTGTCTCACCAAATCCTCATAATAACCCTTGAATAGATATTGTTATTCTTCCCATTTCACAAATGAGAAAGCTCAGGGTGCTCACCTTATAGAAACAACCAACATAAATTATGTAGTGGGAGTTTGTTGTTTCTGCCTCAGGCTCAGGTTCCCCGTTTGTGGTATTTGCATCCGGAATTTCTTTTGCAGCAAGTTCTTGTCAGTCCGTGGAATGCAAGTGTGTAGACTCCACATTACCTTTGGGGGTGTCCACGTGACTCAGACAGGCCACTCCACTGTCTTCTGGACGCAGAGAATGGTTCAGGGATGGACACCATTAGGAAGGAGTAACTTCTTCCTCACTCTTGATAGTTCCCTTGTGTCTTAAGGACATTCAAATATTGTAACCAGCCCTCTTTTCCCCCTTTCCTCACTCCACCCAAGGAGAGGTGAAGAGATTTACCTGATTGTTACAGTTGGGAAGAGAACACTGGACATGTTCATCTCCACAACTCCAGGTATTCTCTTAAGAGCCAGGTCTGTGAAAACAAGGGGTCTGCTTTGCCTCCCAAGGGACAGGCTGAGCCCTTACAGGGGGAAAAAAGGCTGCAAGAAAGGCTTGGGCCAATTTACTATTGTCATGGCCTGGTGGCTAATCTGCAATAGTCTCGGGTTCAGTTGTTAAACCCATTTTGTTCTCACACTAAGATAAATTTTAAGGTTTTTGGAGAAGACCTATAGTTTAATAAATCAATAAGGTGCTGAGGGCTTCGCTGGTGGTGCAGTGGTTAACAATCCACCTGCCAATGCAGGGGACTTGGGTTCGATCCCTGGCCTGGAAGGATCCTACATGCTGCGGAGCAGCTGGGCCCGCACCGCAGCTGCTGAGCCTACACTCTAGAGCCCATGCTCTAACACAAGAGAAGCCACGACAATGAGAAGCCCACGCACCGCAATGAAGAGTAGCCCCCGCTTGGCTTGCCTCAGCTAGAGAAAGTCCATGCACAGCAACGAAGACCCAACACAGCCAAAAATTAAAACAAATAAATTAATTAATTTAAAGTAAAATATGCTGCTCACAAGCATATCTTCTTTTATCTCACTTTTTTTTTTTATCAGGAGGCCTGATTAAAAGCAAATCAGGGCTTCCCTGGTGGTGCAGTGGTTGAGAGTCCGCCTGACGATGCAGCGGACACGGGTTCGTGCCCCGGTCCGGGAAGATCCCACATGCCGTGGAGCAGCTGGGCTCGTGAGCCATGGCTGCTGAGCCTTCGGGTTTGGAGCCTATGCTCCGCAACGGGAGAGGCAACAACAGTGAGAGACCCGCGTACCGCAAAAAAAAAAAAAAAAAAAAAAAGCAAATCAATATAGGGGGGAAAAAGGGAAGCACCTGTACCACCACCATTAACTGCAACACTGATCACTGAAGCCAAACCCTCAGCCTTGCTGCCAATAAAGCTCTGAGTGCTCCTGACCTCCTGGCATATGTCTTGTCGATTAATGCAGTTCATGGATGGATTGCCACTTCAGCTGATGTCTTGAGTTTCTGCAGCTGATAAGAGCAGTGGTTCTCAAACTTTAATGGATACAAGATACTCAGCTGTACTATTTGTTTTACTGGTTGCAGACTGTACCCCCAGAGATTCTGAGTCAATAAATCTGGGGTAGGAACCTTTCATTGATCACACACCCTAGATGATTCTGAGGCAGGAGGAGCTCCATGTACCTTGTTTTAAAAATAACTTGCTAGGGCTTCCCTGGTGGTGCAGTGGTTGAGACTCTGCCTGCTATTGCAGGGGATGCAGGTTTGAGCCCTGGTCTGGGAAGATGCCACATGCCATGGAGCAACTAGGCCCGTGAGCCACAACTACTGAGCCTGCGCGTCTGGAGCCTGTGCTCCACAGCAAGAGAGGCCCGCGCACCGTGATGAAGAGTGGCCCCTGCTCGCCACAACTGGAGAAAGCCCTCGCACAGAAACAAAGACCCAACACAGCCAAAAATAAATAAATAAATTTATTATAAAAATAACTTGCTATCTTACTATGTTGTAAATATCTGGTTCAGGCTGTGAATCTGACAATGTGATATGGGCTCTAATTGGGGAATAGTGGCACAGATGAGAGACTAATTTTGCTCAGTGAAAAGGAAAGGCAAGAGGAGGGTAAGAGAGACTCTCAAATATTTGACCTCTTACTTAAAAGATGAGAAGAAATTTTACATCTAGGAAGGGGCAAGAAGAGAAAGAAGGAGGAGGGAGGAAAGTGCATACAGAAGAATGACAAGTACGATAGCAAAATACGAGACTATCCTGTGGGCTTGTGGTTCCCAAATACAACAGCTGCACCAGAAATCTCCTAAGATATTTATCAAAATGCACATTCCCAGAGCCTCCAACAGACTGACTCAATCGAATCTCTTAGGCAAAGACCTGGGTATCTGGACTTGTAACAAAGGTCACCAGACATTCCGATAAGCAGACAGTATGGGAACTATTGGTAGACCAAGAACTGGTCCAACCTGAGACTCTAGGTCCTTAAGAGGATACAGCATCTGAGAGTTAATGTCAGGAAATATCCAGCCAGGGGATAAAAATATAGCCAAGAAGAAATTCCAAAGCCAGTAATAGGTCAGTCAGAAATTTTCCACAGAGAAAGGGATAGATTACAAAAATGGGAGTTAGGTAAATGAGCTGAACTTCAAAAACCAGAAGATGTAGACAAAGAAGGCAGTTTCTAGAAATAAAGACAAAGTGAGACTGAAAATCACCCTGTGAGAGATCAGGCAGAGGTAGACTTCCTGAACTCTACAAGGTACTGTGCAAGGAGATGGCTTAACAGCAGCCTTAATGTAACTGACCACTTCCACCTGGAGTTGAAAAGACATCCAGTTCAATTAGCTGCTGAAAAGACAAATCTGAGGAAAAATCAGGATTTTCAGAGATTAGAGATTACGGAGTTCCGAGATTATGGTTCAGTAGAAACCTGACTTTTAAAAGACAGAGTGAAGAGACACTGAATCATCAAGAGGAGAAAAGGGTAGTGTGAGCTGTCTCTCTTCATTTTATAAATTACCAGAGCCACAGGATTCAACTCCTAGTTCCCCTTAATCTCTGCATATAGAACTGTTCTTTAAACTACCAGTAGGTGGCACTGTGGTTTTGGTTTAAAAAAAGCGTACTGCCAATGATAGTAAATTTAGTACCCTGTTTTAAAAAAAAAGAACAAGACAAACTTGTGTTAAGGAAAGACTAAAACCAAATTAAAATAACAGATCAATATCTGAAGGCTTATGTATTGTCCTTACTCAGAATTCTACACACTACGCTAGTTTTAATTTATGACAAATAAATTGCATAATTTAGCCAGAAATGGAACAGATCATCAAATCGACAAACATAAAAATCTGAAGGATGTCAAATATGGTTGTAAGTTAAGAGATATTTATTTGCAGTAAAGCAGCTAGCAAATTTCCGTGT
The DNA here is from genome assembly GCF_951394435.1 of Stenella coeruleoalba. NCBI lineage: Eukaryota > Metazoa > Chordata > Mammalia > Artiodactyla > Delphinidae > Stenella > Stenella coeruleoalba. The sequence goes on along the minus strand of NC_137149.1, from coordinate 28,030,814 downwards.
GTATTCTGATTTTTGTGAACTTTAGGTTCTATTGCCTTCATGGGCTCTTTCCTCCAGAAAACATATAAATTATAAAATATTTTATGATTGCTTTGATATAAAGACACATATACTCCAGGCTAGATTAATCATTAAATATTTTCTTTTTTTTTTTTTTAACTGAACTTAAAACAGAGTTAAAATATTTTTGTGGGCCCCTAACCGTGCCATGGGCCCTATACCCTGTGTCTACTATGTCCAATGAATAAGTCCACCCTGGCTCCTTTAAGTTATCCTAAGAAATGAAACCTAGAGAATAAAACTAGAAGGAGATAATGAGGGTGAGCATGAACATAGCCTAAGTTGTCCACAGCAAAAGTGAAATTTCTTTGAAGCTTTGTGCATTAGCTTAAAGTTATATTCAAATATTGCAAGAAGTATGTTTAAAGTTACTTCCCATCAGGGAAAACTAAGGAAAACAAAACTTCTTACCTGAGTCACTGGTCAGTGGATAAGATGCAATTGCAATGAGTTGATTCTTCTCTGAGAGTTGTTACTCAGGAATTCCCTGCTGAGGGAAGCAGAATTAAGTGTACACACAAGACATTGATCAAGGGCAGTTGCCACAGGAAAGTAGAACCAATTTATGAGAAAGAATATTTTCATTCTGAGAGTTCTAGGTTTCTATTTTGTCAAGGGGGGAAGAATGAAAGCAGAAGGGAGCTGCTGTTATTTTTCTCAGGATCTAATTCTGAAAAAGAAAGTATATGAATTTGAGAGTCTACAGTTTTAAGTAAGGGTCTACACAGTATAATAATAGCAACTTTAAATAGAATCCAGGGAATTTCCTGGTGGTCCAGTGGTTAGGACTCGGTGCTCTTACTGCCAAGGGCCCAGGTTCAATCCCTGGTCAGAGAACTAAGATCCTACAAGCCGCACGCAGTGCAGAATGAATAAATAAATAAAATCCAAAATCCAAGAGTCAGAAACCCCGAGAATAGGAGGGGCTGATAACAGAGATTCTTGGGGAAGCAAAGAGAGCCATTCTAGGGCATTCTGAGAGACAATAAAATAAGGTGAAGCAGTGTTGGGTGTCTGGAGCCAGGGATCCCAATCAGGGATCAAGGGTCAGGAGTGTGGAGCAACTCTCCTAGGGCAGTGATAACTTTGAACACCATCCTTGAGGTGGAGATTACTTCAACTGAACCTAACTCATGATATTTTGCTAGACTTTGGGTACAAGTATTTGATGGATAATGTTTTAGTTTTTCATTTGTGCTTAATATTTTACATATTAAAATAATAATTCATCAAAAACTTTCCATATTGTCAAACAAAAAAGTCCTTCATTCAGTTTGGAATGACATGATTTGCTTCATTTGAACTCTAATTTTCTTTCAATGTTCACACTTCACAAAGATTATGGGGGAAACACTTATATAATTAATCCTCACCATGACCATTTTCAAATATTTAGAGCTACCAAAAAAGAAAAATCTTAAGACTGGAAATAGTGGATTTCTGGATTTCCTGTTGTAATAAGAAGTTAAAGTCAAATTGGGATGTACTCAAATTCCAAAACAAATACTCAATTATTTATACTTAACTTAAAGACTGTTGGCACTGAAGCACTTGTGTAGGCAAAGACTTCCCAGAACCTGCGGCATTAATGATTCAGAGAAAAAAAAAAAAAAAAAAACTTAAAGAATGATGGTCTTCTATTCAGGAGTAATTCTCAGGGGATTTGAGTCAATGCAAGGTCTCAAAGAGAAGATGGTGAAAGAGTAGCCCGCTGTACTCTCTATTTTTCTCAAAGAGCGTGTACCGTTCCCCCCCTCCCAAGCTTTACCCCATGAGAGGTGGAGAAGGAGGGAAATAATAGTCAGTCTACCAGTTCCTGCTCTTCCAGATGCCTGAGGAACAAGGCGACCTAATGACTTTAGCAGCAGTCCTCCAGTTCCAAAACACAAGTCTGATCGTTGGATCTGGGGAGATTGGAGTGGCTGCAGGGTTCTTAGGGAGTACTTTGCACATGAAGAACAAGCAATATAGATTGTTTATGCCAAACATTCCTGACCTGTAGCAGTTTCACTCTCACCTGCATAAGTCTAATGTAGGTCACATAGCATTAAACATTCATCTACAATTCTAGCCATTAAGCTTGCACTACATCCATCACAGAGAGTGAATTCTCTGATGACCAGCCATTAAGCAAGGTAGTACAGGGTTTAGGATCAAACCACCTGGGTTCAGATCTTGTCTCTGTTACTTATTAGTTGTACAGCCTTAGGTAAGTGGCTTAGCTTCCTTAAGCCTCCAGTTTATATCTATAAAATGGAGATGATGATAATAATACCTACATCAGAAATATCTAATGAGGATTAAATGAAATAATCCATATCAAAGTTCTTAGCTCATAGCACCTGGCAAGAATAAGAGTTCAAAGTTGGATATTAGCCACACTGCTTGTTATTCCAGGAAACGGCACTTCAGGACACGTCTGTTATGATGGCTGAGGCCGTCTGTATATTACACAGAAAGAGCAGGGACAAAGGAGAGTTCCTCCATGCCCCTGCCAAAAGCAACTTGAAAGTTCAACGTTCAGTGGCAGTGAACAAGATGTAAAGGTCAACAGCCATTTCCTCTGGAACCTGGCTAGTAATCTGACGTCTGGAAATTGGCTCAATTTGTGGGTAGAAATAAACAAATTTTCTTCCCTGTGACCTTACAAACCAAACTTCATTCTAACCCTCGTTTCTTCCTAATCCCACTTCCTCAAAATTTATAAAATAATTTCCTCACATAAGCCCATGTGGTACTTTCTGGGTATATCCTAAATTGCAAGGTTATGAATCATTGTGTGAATGCTAAATATTTCTATTCCATTATAGGATTTAATAACAATGATAAAGAAATGCTCTATATTAAAAAGAAAATTAACCTCTTGATTTCAAATTCTGGCCTTTTTTTCCTTTCACAGACCACTTCTTATTCCACAGCATGTTACTATACTATTATTTATAAAGCATTCTTAGTCAATATTTATTTGATTCAAAATCATTATAAAGGTTAGAGTTGTTGCGCCCTAATTTCAGTTCTACATGTTTTCCACCATACACAATTTGTTTCAAACAAAATAGAAAGATCCCTACCCCCACAATCACTTTGCTTTTTCTTTTTTACAATAGGTCATTTCATAAGTGTTCTTTAAGGCCTCTCAGAGATGCAGAATCAAGGAGCATAAGAAATGAAGTCTGTTTCACAAGTAGTATCCAGCTCTATTCATTGAGGCTACTTGAAGAATTTTTTTTAAATCCCTTGCCTCAAGCCTGTGCTTCTATCCTTTAATTTATGCTGCACACCACCTAAATTGAAGTTGCCCAAATATCCATTTTCTAAATTATTCATTCTCTCTCACTATTAGTAGCCTGGTCACAGAAATACTGTGAAAGTTTTAGCATAATCAAGCAAACACTTTGCTCTATTCCTATTTCAAAAAAAAAATATTCATTGAATACTTTCTGTTTCAAGCGTTCTGCTAGGTGTTGCTTATATAGTGATGAATAAAACAATTATAGTCTCACCTTCATGAGGCTTATCATTTAGTTGTGAAATCAGATATGAGACAAATAAATACAAAAATAAATATATAATTACAAATTATAGTGAGCCAGAAAGAAAGAAAGACAAGACAGAGGGAACATATGTGATTATAACAAGGGGGCACCCAATTTATGCTGAGGGAGTCAGAGAAGATCTCTCTAAAAACAGAATATGTTATTTGAAAGCTAAAGGATTCACAGCGTTTAGGTAGGAGAAGATTTGGCAGGGGGGGTGGGGGGGCGGTCTTCTAAGCAGAACACATGCAAAGGCCCTAGGACAACAAAGAACTTGCCACATTAAGAAACTGAGGAAGTCTAACATGGTGGAGCTTAGTGAGCAATGGGAAAAATCCTATAATATGGACTTGACCTCATATACCTCTTCTGAAATCAATTTTTTTCTTTAATCCGGAATGTCTATTCAAAAAACCATATGGCTAGATAATTTACAGTGTGGTTTCAAATTTCAAATTCTCATCAAAATTATATTACAAATAAACATGTACTCAAACCTGCCAACTTCCACACTCCCATTCACCACTCCCCTAAGGTCTGTCCCTACTAAATGATGCTTACATTTTTAAAATTATTTATCGAATGATCTAAAATTAGTGGAGTAGAAACATGAAACAATTTTTGTTTTACTCCTTTTCACCATGCACTATAAAATCTCTCTTTCCTATATTTTAACATATTAAGCAGATTTCATAGGTTGGTGGTCACATCCAGCTGTTAATGTCTAACCTTACCTAATCCAAAATTTAAAGCGTCAATCTCAGTCCAATTCTGTGTTGGTTCCTTTCCCTCCTGGCACCTGCCATATTCGGCCTGAGTGATTAGGGAAGGAGAAGGATAATTCTGATCACTCATTCATCCTATCCCACGCCTGGGTTCTTTCTTCCTCCAGTGTATTGGTGAGAGCTAGGGCTTCAAAGGTTGCCACGGGCTAGATCCTGAAGAATCTTCTATGTCAAACTAAAGAACTTGGCCTTTATTTTTAAGGAGATACAGAAAACATTAAAGGAGAATTACACAAATAGATTTTCACTTTAGAATGACCCCTTCACCACACTGTAAAGAGTAGATTAGAGGAGACAAACAAGGATTTGGATTACAAAGAGAACACGGGCCTCTTGAAATCTCTCCCAAAGCTCCCTTCATACGTTTCTTCTCACAAACTTGTCTCAAAATGCCATGTGACCTCCATTGGCTTTGAAATACTCCTGAAAAATCCTTCCTCTAAACTTGGGCAAGTCTGACCAACCATTTTTAGGACTTATTAAATCCCACTATGAGGAAAAGGGTATTCTGCTTTATTAATCTTTGTTGGAGGGTAGCAAGATATTCAAATACAACTCTTTTGTCTTGGAGTTTCACCAGTGGCCCTGAAGTCTAAGCACAATGTCCAAATTAAGGAGCAAGACCTCCGAAGCAATACATCCTAAGGACTGTGAAACTGAGTCTACCAACATTGCTTAATCTCCCACCTCCATTTCTGTAAATATTGAAACTGAAAAAGCCTATAAAGGGAGGGCCTTTGGAAATTGTTCTGGGTGCTATGGAGGGGAGGAGATGGGGAAGGAGAGGAAAAAGTACTTTCCTTCACCTTAGTCCAGGTGACAGGAGCTTCTCTGAACCTCTCAAAAAACTTGGCCTACAGCCTCTGAAGATTGGGAGACCAGAGACTGGACTCTGCCTCTGCTGCAGGAAGTCCAAAGATGCAAGGCTGTAAATATTATTAGTCTGTAAATAGCAGAGAGAGCTGCGTTAGCAATATTTATGGTTCCAATGACAGTAGGCAAAGGAGCTTGTCTCCTGGGACCCAGATGTGGATCCAGGGTCAGAAAGGCAGCCTGGTGTGTGAGAGGTGAGCCTGGAGAAGCCAAAGGCCCCCAGTAGGGAGACATATTGCTGGAAGCTTATGGCTAAAGGGGGACTCAAAAAGAGCCAGATATGGGAACATTACTTGTTTAAAGGGAACTGCAGTCACAGGTCCTTTAGCAGGAGGGTCCCAGGAAAAAAAGCACCCCAAGAGAAGAAGAGCCAACAACTGTCTAGCTGTCATCTTTGATACACGTCTTATCTATGCCCCCTGCCCCAACCCTGGGTATCCTGTGACTCTCTTTTAACCAGCTGGATGTGGCAGAAATGACATTGCAGGACTTTTGAGGCTAGGTTAGAGAAGGCAATGCCGCTCCTACTTTATTGCCAGATACAACTATATCAGTCAAGTAAAACTTTTCTTACCTCTTATCTTTCTTCTCCAGAGAAATGGGAAATCATACCTAGGAGTGGAAGAGGAAGTAGAATTATGAAATTATAAAGAGGTAGAGCATGCTTCCCCCGTTCCTGGTCAGGCCTAAGCTGGGGGACAGGAGAACCCTAAATTAGATAAGAATCCTAAATTTTGATACTATACTTGACAACAATTTTTATTTGCTAAAATGAGATTTTCTTGTGATTGAAGGAACCAGAAAGCCCTTCTACCTACCAAATATTTCATCCAGGGCAGGAAAGAGTAAGTCCAAAAGCAGATTTGAAAGGAAAGAATAAAAATAATTCACACACTACTGAGTCCAGTTTATTTGATAAAACGTGTACACGATTTATGATATGTTTTGAAGCAGATGTAAAACAAGAGCTATGGAGTCAACAGAGAGCTGGAATTACATAGAAAGCAAAGGCCATAGGGTGACTATATCAAGGCCAGCTAAAATCCCTGGCCTGCTCAGGGTAAGGACTTTTTATGAAATAAATAAATTAGCTAGTGTAATTGTTTGGACAAGTCATAAAAACAGAAGAAAGCAAAACTGGGTTATACTTGCTCTTCTTTATTTTATACATTTCTGTTAAAACTTTTTGGTGTTTTTCTTTTTTTTTTTTTTTTGGAGGGGGGTAGGTAATTCCTGGAAGCCCTGTGGATGTTGAGTAATATGGGATTAATTTTAAGAGCATAAATTATTCTATGTTGTGGGAAGACACACATGACCAGTAGATGAAGTGGCATTTCTGCAAGCAATCTGTTTTCTATTTCTTTCCAATAGCAAGACAAAAAACTTGTTTTTCCCTTATGCGGTCTTTCACAATATGTCCTATAATTTAAATTTCCTCTAAAGAGATATGTGTTCCTTTTTTCTTTTAATGATCAGAAATTTTCATGTCAAGAAAGATATGGTGCCTATATCCCCTCCTCAAAATCTGGGTGGGCATGTGACCCATTTTTAACCAATAGAATGTGGCAGAAGTGACATTGCATGACTCCCAAGACTAGGTCAGAAAAGGCAATACAGCCCCCACTTTGTTTGCTGAGATAATGACTTTGGGACCGCTGATGCTACAGAAAGGGGATTACCCTGAGACTGCCATGCTTTGAGGAAGCCAAGGCAACAAGGAGAGTCCAAGTGGAGGTGGTCCACTTGACACCCCTGTTGATGTCACAATTGACAAATAATGTCAACCACCAGGGAACTGAGAGAAGACACCCAAGTGACTCCAGCCCCCACCCCTTGAGTCATCTCTAGCCAACAAGTCTTCTCAACTGAGGCCCCAAAGTATGAGCCTCTGCTTTCAAGCCATTGAACTATGCCTCATCCACATTTCTGAACCTCAGGATCTGTGAGCATAATAAAGTTTATTTTAAGCTGCTAATTTGGGAGTAATATGTTACACAGCAGTAGTAAGTACAACAATAGAAATTTTGCAAAATATTGACTGACCTGGTCAATTTCTAGAATTCACAAGCTCCACCAGTTGCTTTATCCTATAGTTCTAACTTTCCCTTATACATCTGTCATGCATTGAGTTCTGTTCCCCAAAATTTCATATGAAGTCCCAGTCCCAGTACATCACCTTACAGAGGATGGTCCTTTACAAATTCTCAGACAGCTGTCTGTCTCCCCTGAGTATACTCTTCAACAAAAGAAGCTTCCCCAGGCTCATGCAGACATTCCTTATATGATATGATCCCTTGTCCCTTCACCACCATGATTATTCTCCTCTGAATTTACGTCCATTTATGCCAAAACAAGAAATAAATTTCCTATAATTAAAAACTGTACAGTTGGGCTTCCGTGGTGGTGCAGTGGTTGAGAGTCCGCCTGCCGATGCAGGGGACACAGGTTCGTGCCCGGTCCAGGAGTGAGCCATGGCCGCTGGGCCTGCGCGTTCGGAGCCTGTGCTCCGCAACGGGAGAGGCCACAACAGTGAGAGGCCCGCGTACCGCAAAAAAAAAAAAAAAAAAACAACTGTACAGTAAAACCACAGACTACCTCACAAAGCAGTGAGTTTACTGTCACTGAAAGAAGAGCTTTGAAGACCCACAGATGCTGTAGAGCAATTACTAAATCAGAGAACATATTAGACTCACTGTCCTCAAGGATACCTTTTGATATTATGATTTAATAATGTATTAGATGCCTGAGATTCTGTTTATATTCTCTCGTGAACTGAGTAATAAATGAAGTACAAAAGGGGCACACAATTAAAAATTCTGATGATAGTATATTTTAGTAAGGCTTCACAAAAGAGGAAAACTGCAGAAATAGAAATGACGACATTCTGAACGATTAGCAGCAAGCTAGTTATTTATCATAGCATCTCATTTACCTTCCCTTTGGATAAGCTAGGTCTTTAATCCTACCACCAATGCTCATGAGAACATTTTTACAAAAGCAGGTTTATGGAATTAGATCTAATTGCTTGATTCTTTTTATTTATGTTGAAATCAGAAAGCTCAGAGGAAGATTTCTTTCACACGGTTAGCCCCGTGGCATTTTCATACAAACCTATCTATAGATCAATCTCTAAAATATGGTTCCTTTTAGTAAAACATATTTGAATAAAGCTTTTACCTTTGAACAAAAAATGAAAAGGATGAAAGGAAGTTACTGTGTGCCTGACCCAATGCACAACTAGGTTGTGAATGGTTCTAAGCCACCCATTCCTGCATTCCTTAACAATGCTGCTGAGCAAGAGAACTTGTCTACAGATAGAGAATTCCTAAGATTCTGTGTGCCTACGTTCAAACTCCTATTCTGCTCATAAAGCTAAATGAGCTTCAGCTGTGACACTTGCTATAAAATAGCAAATACAGAATATCATACCCTCAGGATACCAATATTTCTGTCATGATCCCATCTTTGCTCTGGAGATAGGGGCTTTTCCAATTCACAAGCTCTTCACTCCTTGAAAATACTCCAGAAAAGAGCAGGGTAGGGGTCAGGGGAAAGAGTTGCCTAAGGAGAGTGAAGGGGCCTTGTACCTTTGTATGATTTCTCAAAAAAGTGGCTTCATTCATTAGCTCAAAATAAATTTAAATTTAACGTCAAAGATTTAAACAAAACAGAAACCACAAAATATCCAGGAAAAAAAAATGAGGGATTCTTTTTTAATCTTGAAATATGACCCTTATAAACATGACCCCAAACACAAAATCCATAAAAGTAAACTGTTTAACATCATAAATTTCTAAACTCTCTGAATGACAATAAATAATCAAACAAAACCAAACCACTGGCAACAGTTTCTATATGAATAGAAACTAATATAAACAAACAAAAAATGCTTAATTTCATTCATAATTTTTAAAATGGAACTCAAAGTGAGGAAATTGCATATTTTACCTATCAGGTTAGTATTCATTTTAAAAGTAAAAGCCAGTGTTGTCATGAGTGGAAACAAATAGGCCTTTTCATACACTGTTAATGAAGCAGTAAATTGTTGCAAAAATTTCGAAGGGCAATTTGGCAACATCTATCTCTGATGCTTTTCATCAGTTTTGGAAAATATTGGCCGTTATCTATTTGAATAGTGCTCCTGTCCCATTATCAATCTTCTTTTAATACTCCTATTATGTATATGCTACCTAAAATAATCTTGAAGAACAGAGCTGAACAACTTACACAACCACAGATCAAAAACTATTATAAAACTATAGTAATTAAGACTGTGATAATAATGCAAGTATAGACAAACCAACTATGGTAGGCAGAATTCTAAAGATACCAACTTCCACTTCAAGATCACTATTCACTGTTATTTAATCAAACCTAATCAAAATACTGCTGTGAAGGAACTTTGCAATATTATTATGGTTACTAACCACCTGACTTGAAAATGGAGAGATTATCCTGGATTCTCCAGGTGGGCCCAATATAATCACATGAACCCACAAAAGCAAAAGAGGAAGGCAGAAGAGCCAGTCAGAGTTGCAGCAGAAGGGGTAGTAGGAGAGATTCTAAGTGTGAGAGAACTTGACTTGCTGTTTCTGGAGGGCCACACAGAAAGCATGAAAAGGAATGCACAGCCTTGAGAAGCAAAAAACTAAACCCCAGCTGACGGCCAACAAGGAATTGGGGAACTCAGTCCTACAACCACAAGGAATTTAATTCCACCAACAACCTGAATGACCTAAGAAGCAGATTCACCTCCAGAGCTTCCAGATAAGAGGCCAGCCCTGCCAACACCTTGATTTCAGCCTTGTTAGACTTTAAACAGAGGACCCAGAAGAGCCACACTGTACCTAGGCTTCTGACTCACAGAGCTGTGAAACTTAAAATAGGTGCTGTTTTGAGCCACTAAATTCATGGTAACTTTCAATGACAAGGTAATATATTCTCAACATGGAATACTACACAAAAAATGAGAATGAATGATCTACTACTATATCTAATGATACAGATGAATCTCAAGAGCAATGAGTGAAAGAAGCCAAATACAAAAACAGCGTATAATGTATGATTCTCTTAAGAAAAATATAAAAGCTGATAAAACTAATGTATGATGTTTAGAAGGACAATAGTCACCTGTGGGAGGATGGTGAGGGTTTGGTTAGTGACTTTGGAACACAAGGAGAGCTTCTGTAATACCAGTAATATTCTGTGTCTTGATCTGGGTTTCATGACACGGAAGTGTTCAGTTTGTGAAAATTCATCGAGTTTTACAATTACAATATGATCACTTTTCTGTATGTTTATCATACATCCATAAAATATTTAAACAATAGTGGAAGCTAGTGTTTGCAGTCCAATTGGACATTCTCAGTAACTTTACATCATAAAAATATTTTTATATATGCAAAAAAGTGGTAGAGACATGAGTAATTTATATTTTTTAAATTAAAATTGTTTAAAATTAAAATATACAAAAATAGGCACTGTACTTTTTCTTAACAGTCTTTTTACATAATGCATCACGTTTGTTTTTGTACTCTTATCTCATTTCTTTTATAAACTGTAGTGTACTAACTAAAATATTAGTCACACCTTTAGAGTACTCAAGCTACGTTCATCATCATGGTTTTATAAGGATATGAGAAAACTGGAGATGATTTAAGTAACGAATCATAATTTATTCTTGAAAACCTGCCAAATGTTTTAGATCTTGGTTCCTATCTTCCCTTTCAGGTTGTAGTCCCTAATATCTACAAATAATCTACAATTGCTTTTTATTTGCTTTAGTTCTAGCTTTTTATATTCCTTTCCCACACTCCATCTGATTGACTATACTTGTTACATCTTCAATCTCCCTGATACAATTCGCACCACTGGGCTGGACTGTTTTCTGCATCAATGCCTCTGGATGCCTTCTATCTGATTGCAGGCCAGACTTTCCCACAACATACCCTGAAGGATCAATATCCACTCAATATTTTCCTCATCCCCATATGCAAGTCCTCACCCTTCTCTATCTCCTAGGTTCTGCCCTTTCATGAGATAAGATTCATCTGAAAGAAGACTTTTGATAAATGAGAGCACTATAAAATGAGAGCCCAGATCAAGACACAGAATATTACCAGCATGTCTCATAGGACAGTTCACTAAAAGTTTGGATGAGAATCTATTAAAATCATTTACTCATTTAATCAGTATTTATAGTATATCTACAGTTCCAGTCAGGCTTCCAGGTGCTGGTACTACCTTAGAAAATCATGAGGCCCAATTTTTGGTCCTAGCTCTGCCACTTTCTAGCTATCTGATCTTAAATGCATTATTTAATGTTTCTGAGCCTTAATTTCTTTACATCTAAAAATGTGTTAAAACATTTCTAAGATTTCATAACTATCTAAGGAAAATCAGATAAGCCTTACTTAGAAAATACGGGTTGGTGTGGGGGTGGGGAGAGGTGTGGGGCAAAGACTTCCAGTTAAGCAGAGTTAATTGACCATGTTTTTTTAAAAAATTTATTCTCTTTTCATAAACCTCACAAAAAAAAAAAAAAAGAAGAAGAATTCAAAGGAGATAAACTATGAGAAAAAAAAAAGAATGGACAACAGCAGACAGAAAATATTTTAACAAATTTAGTGGAAAAGAAGATGGAGAAGGGATAAGTAACTTAGCAGTGTGACCTAAGTGTCTGCAGAGAGGTATACCAGTAAACCAGTCAGTTTGTAGGCTAGAGGCTCAGGGCTAAGACAGTCCAATTCACATGGAAAAGGGTGGGGGTGGGAGATTGGGAGTGGGGGGAGGGGGGTGTCAAGCTGAAGCCAGAGCCCAGCTGAAGGTCTGTATGTTTGTACATTAAGCAGTTGGCAGTCTAGATCTCCTTCCCACCTCACCCATCAAAGACTAGAAATGGACTCAGAGAAGCACTGGACTCTCATGAAACCAGAGAACAGTGTGGCGGGTGGAAGGCTGAAAACAGAGGAGAGGATTAAGAGAAAATCTGAATACCAGAAGCAGAGACTTTTTTCTATCCTACTCTCTACACTACTTTTTTCCACCCTATTTTCAACAGCAGCTGGACATGCAAGCCAACTCCCTCACATTTACCCCTCCTCCCCAGTTCATACTGCGTTTAAATATATTCAAAACGTTGTTGCCGGGCATGTGACAGAGATGTAATATTTGGAAAAATTAGCAAGGAAGTCTGACAAATGAAAAGATGAGAGAATTATTAACTGCAGGGAAAAGTATTATATGAGAAAGAGGAGTGATGTCATATACAATGTGGCTTACCTTTGCACAGTCATAATGTAAACACTGAGTTGATTTAACCCAAATTTATTGTGTTACTACATTGAGCAATGTAGTAGAAGGGAAGGAGAGTGGTGGGACTTGGGAGTGTGCTAGGTATGATCGTTTGATCTTCAACATACATTCTCATCCTTTCAATGTACCCCCTTAATCACAGAGGCTAGGAAGATAAAAATGACCACATTTCCCAATTGGTCTTGACGCTACAGTTCTGCATATAATTTAAGCTCTGTCATAAGATGCACTTGCTTGAGACTTGGAAGGCAGAAGTGAGGCAAAGCCCATTTCCTTGTAGCTGTGGTTACTGGTAAACAAGGTTGGACAGATAAGACTGTTTGCAGTGGGCAGACTTCACATTCCAATGTCTATTCAGGACTTAATGGGTGTGCCATGCACTCTGCAAGGTACACCATTGAACCCAACAGTCCTGTGTGGTCTTTGCCTCCACTCAGTTGTTGCCTGCCCACCCCGGTAACAATTTGGTAATCACCTAATTCCCTGCTCTGAATCCCTAGCCCAAACCAAACACTGAGAAAACTTAAGTCCTAAATGACAAATTGAGAAATAGCAGTATGAGCACATTATTGAGAAATCTAGAATTTCTTTTTTTAAATTTATTTACTTATTTGTTTTTGGCTGTGTTGGGTCTTTGTTGCTGTGCGTGGGCTTTCTCTAGTTGCAGAGAACGGGGGCTACTCTTCATTGGGGTGTGTGGGCTTCTCATTGACGTGGCTTCTCTTGTTGCGGAACACAGTCTCTAGGCGCCCGGGCTTCAGTAGTTGTGGTTCATGGGCTCTAGAGCACAGGCTCAGTAGTTGTGGCGCACGGGCTTAGTTGTTCCGAGGCATGTGGGATCTTCCCTTACCAGGGTTCGAACCCATGTCCCCTGCGTTGGCAGGCAGATTCTTAACCACTGCACCACCACGGAAGTCCTGAGAAATCTAGAATTTCTTACCAGGGAAATCAGTTAGCAGAGTGAGAGTGAATAGAGTAGCATTGGAGAGCAGACCTGGGGATACACAGAAGTGAATATAATTTATAGATTATACTGCAGGTATCCTAAAAGCATAAACTATGTCTGGCTTCATTCCCCTAATATCGTTGCAAGGTTAAAGGTAATACTGAAACAAGAGGGAAGGAGGCAGGGCACAGCCTTTGAAAGAATGACATAGCCCGAGGACATGACATAAACTGATTAGAGCCAAATGGATCCAAGATGGCAGACGAGTCAACTTCCACTAGACCTTGAGCCTCAGTATACATTCACTGTGACACATCATCAACTAAATGACACACCCACAGGTGCCATGACAGTTCCAAGGTCAACCATAAGGATCAAAAAGTGGGCAGTGGCCCAATTCCTGGAAATCCCCACCCCTTCCTGAAATAGTTGGAATACTCCTCCCACTCATTAGCCTATGAAATTACCCACCCCTATAAAAACTGACAATCCCATATCCTGGTGCCTTTCTCACCTTCTGAGATGGCCCACGCTCTGTCTGTGGAGTGTGTTTCTCCCAAGGCTGCTCTTGCCTTCTGAGATGGCCCACACTCTGTCAGTGCAGTGTGCTTCTCTCTAAATAAATCCACTTCTTACCTATCACTTTCTCTCTCACTGAATTCTTTCTGCGATGTGACATCAAGAACCTGAGCTTCATTAAATTCTGAAACCAGGTGTGTGATCTCACTTGGAAGACTGTGGGTTTTGGCCGGGTTCCAGTCCCAGTACATGGGTTCAAGTCCCAATCTGAGGGTGCACGGTTTCAATATTACTATAGGGCAGTTTTAAACACCTACACAGATGCCAATTCTCTTCTCCAAAAATTTTTCTTGTGTCAGGTTTATAGTATTCATACAGCCAAAGGAGGAGGTACATCCAAGTATTTCACAATATATACGTCTCACCATACATCTCTTCATTGTCCTCTGAAAACAAAAGAAATAGTATGTGTTAATACAAACAAAATGTTTTGATGCTTTCTTTTTACCCCATTAACAAGGAGTTTTACTCTCTCCCAAATCTCTAAGAATTTTCAGGAAGCTTAAGGTCCTATGATCATTTCTGGTTCTGCATCTACTGAATTACCACTTTGCATTTGCTAATTCTTCAGCCCAAATGGGTTCACACAAGGAACTCACCTTCTGTTTTTGCTTTCTCTGTCTCATCCCTTCAACCACCCAAAACAAACATTTATGTACACACTTTCACACATGCTTTTGAGAAGAGCTGACTTTGTCAAGTTCTGGGGCATATAGAAGGAATTTACCCTGGAGAAATATAAACATCTGAAAAATAAAGTTTTAAATTCTTGTTCCTAAAAAGCCCTGTGATCATTTCTACAACTGCCTCCTGCTTTTAGCTCTTCTCTTCCTGGTACCAACCCACACAGGAAAAAAAAAATTCGTATTTTCTTATGTGGAAAAACTGAAGTCACTCCAACTCTCTATTTCAAACTCATCTCAGGGCCTCCCATTACACAGCCCAGGAGTCAGTAGAAACTTAGAAATTACCGCTGTGCGTTCAGCCACAGCACATTTTCAGAACAGAGCCAAAGCTTTTCCCTATTTTTGTCCCAAGGTAAGGTGTAGAAGGTTTTTAATTCAAATGGTGCAAAGGATGACTTTCTGTTTATCAGGACAATAAAATAACAAGAGGAAAGCCAAAAGGAAATCATAATGTGCCATACTTGAAAATACTATAAAAAAGATAAATAGTAAATCTCTCCTGGATGGTTTATGTTAGGTTTTGACAGTCTTTTTGCCATTGGGTGGTAAATCTTCATTCACTGCCTCCTTCAGGAGCCCACAGAATAAGATTAGGTAAAGAAAGCCCAAGTTATCCTTGAAAATAAATCCCTTCCTCTGTGTTTGTGTGTGAGTGTTTTTATTTAATCATGTCTTCATATCGTTAACATTTTTTCTGCATGGCAAACATGTCATAGGCACTATCTCTCAGTTTTCTTATTTTGATTTCTGCATAAGTAATCATTGGATTATAACGTAACTCAAAAGTATTTTCATTCAGGAAGCCAGTTTCTGAAACTGCAAAGTGGTAAATATTTTATTCTTTAGACAAGTACACTTACTGAATGTTTCTAGACCCACTTTCCTCATTAAAGATTGAAAGAATCTGAAGACTGAAAGGTTAAATACCTTGAATACTTATTTATTACTTTCATTTATTAATGAGAAATATATAAGTGAACTTGTGATTTTCAGGCTTTTAAAACACCTTGAGTCATAATTAACATATTCTAAAATTTGCCCATTCTAAGTATACAATGATTATTAGTACATTTATAGACCTGTACAATCACCATCAAAATCTAATTTAAAAACATTTCCATCACCCCCCAAAATTCCCTGGTACCTCTTTGCAGTCACTCCCATTCCTACTCTCAGGCCCAGGCAATAACTGATTTATTTTTTGTCTCTGTAGATTTATCATTTCTTAAGATTTCTTATAAATAAAAGGATGCAATATGTAGTCTTCTGTGTTTGGCTTCTTTCACTTAACATAGTGTTTTAAGGTTCACCCATATTGTGGCATGTATCAGTAACTATCCCCATTTATTACTGAATGTACAGGTAGATATACCACATTTTGTTTATCCATTCATCACTTGATGGACTTCTGGGTTGTTTCCACTTTTTTGGCTAATATAAATAATGCTGCCATGAACAGTCATGTGCAAATTTTTGTGTGAACACATTTCCAGTTCTCTAACAGCTGGGTCATATGGTAATTCTATGTTTAACTTTTTGAAGAACCACCAAACTGTTTCCAAAGTAGCTGCACTATTTTTGCATTCCTACCAGCAATACATAAGAATTCCAATTTTTACACATCCTCACAAAAACTTGATATTGTTAATCTTTTTTATTATAGCTATTTTAGTGGGTAAGTAGTAATATCTCATTGTGGTCTTACGTTGCGTCTTCCTAATGACTAATAATGTTGAGCATCTCTTCATGAGCTTATTAGACATTTATATATCTTCTTTGTGAAATGTCTAGTCATATCTTTTCCCCATTTTTAAGTTGGGTGGTTTGTCTTCCGGTTACTGAGTAGTTGTGTTCTTTATATAGTCCAGATGCAAATACTTTACCAGATGTATTATTTGCAAATACATTCCCCCAATCTGTGGCTTGTCTTTTTAAGACTTTCAGGTTCTGAAATGGGGGAAAAATGTAATGGACTCAATATTATGTAAGAAAGGTACTTAATCTCCTAATAATTTTATTCTTTTAAATCCTCAAATGCAAATTTTAGAGCTTCTGGGTAATAACGCAGACCAAATTTGCTAACTGGAATTAAAGTTTACCCCGTAGAGGATGAACTGTAACACAAGAAAAACCTTTTATAGTATGTTTTGATATAAGACTAGTAGCATACTAGCCACAACTGGCTAACTGTCTTGTGGAGGGTAGGGGCAGGGGGGATTGGTGGGGGACGGGGCGGGGGCAGGGACAGGGGGCTGGGTGGGCAGAGGGAGATCCTAAGTTGTATCATTGCCAATTTCCATGGTGTAAATACTTCCCCTTGGACCTTTCAAGGTACTAATGGTTTAACAACCAGCTCACAAATTCCTGAATATTCAGCTATTGACTCTAGAGAGTCAGAAAGAGCTAGCTCTAGCACACTACTGAAAATCCACGATTAGACTGACAATAAGAAGTCTTGAAGAGAAATCCCTTTAAAATTTAAAACAAACAAACAAACAACAACAACAAAAAACACTGCTCTGAAGGAATTTACAGATTACCAATAAAGAAGTCACTGATCCTTACATAAGAATGAAGGGAAGATGAGTTTTAAAAAATCTAGGTCTACAGATTATAAAAATATATTTTATGGCTTCCCTGGTGGCACAGTGGTTGGGAATCCGCCTGCCGATGCAGGGGACACGGGTTCATGCCCTGGTCTGGGAGGATCCCACATGCCGCGGAGCAGCTGGGCCTGTGAGCCATGGCCGCTGAGCCTGTGAAAGTTCTACAAAGGATGAAAATGAATATAGAAATATTCTCTAAAGCAGAAAATGGAGAACATTTTATAACAATGGTATCACTCCATTAATCAGGCAAACTGACTGGAGCAAACTATGGTAGCTATGGGGAATTCATTCCATATGGTTTGGGTAGTGCTGACCTTTCCCATCTTTCTACAGCTGCAAACACACAACCCTAGCCCTCCAGTCAGAATATTTCACCCCCTTATCCTCTGAGATTAGTTCAGAAAAGGCAAATGAACCAATCCAGAGATCTACCTAGAACTTTCACTGGAAGGAGGTGTACAGGTATGCCCTGCTTTTGGAAGGTTTGCTTTATGCCACTTCACTTCTACTAAAGACCTACATTAGTACCTGTTTTTACTAACCAAAAGAAATCCAAAGAGAACTTCTGCTTTTACGAAAGAAGGCAAAAAGTGAAAATAGCATTCAGGGTTTGTTTTGCCGTGAGCTGTTACAAAGGAAGTTGTGCACTCTGAGCAGTGACAGTGGCACTGCCAAGCTCCCTCCCTAGGAACTGCACTCAGTATCTCCTCTAGCCGCCAAAGCTCTGAACTGTGTATGTGAGCATCTGTGGCTTATGGAGATTTATTTCGTGCATTCACTAGCAAGAGGTGTCCTAAAATAATTGCTTCTTTGCTTTACACCACTTCAGCTCACGAAACATTTCATAGGAATGCTCTACTGTTGGATAGCAAGGGAAACCTGTATTCTGTTAGCTGAGTTCACTAGGCAGGAGGACAATGAAGCCTGGAGTTGTAGTTTCTCAAATGGTGAACCATTCTTCTCCCACTATTTAGTTATCAGATTTGAAAGGGAATTTTTTTAAAATCAATTATCCCATCCCTCTTTCTACAGTGCAAAGCGTTCCCCCAGCTACTGGTCTAGAAGTGATCCAGTCAGGGCAAAGGTTAGAACTTTCAGTCAGTGGTTAAGGAAGTTAAATGCTCTCTTTTCCAGAAAGTGACCCAGTGGCCTCTAGCAGTCATGAGAAAAGTCAAGCTGAGGATAAACCAAACACAGGGAGGATGGCAAAGCCTAGAGAATTTCAGAGAAAGATCCAGAATCCTGATGAAGGCTTTCTTGAAGAAGTTGTGTGGACAAATCTTTTTTGTTTTAGTTTTTGCTTTTCAGCCAGTTTATATTCAATTTTCTATTACTTGCAACAAAAGCAACTTATCTGGTTGAACATCTTTCTGACCTGGTTTGTTTTGTTTTGTTTTGTTTTTTAACTTTTCTGTATTATTTGACTCTGCCAGTCCCTTTTTGGAATTTTGTCCTCCTGGGGCTTCAATCTTTCACTCATCTTCTGCTCTTTAAAGGCAATCAGCACATCCCTGGAAACAAGCATGGAAAGACATGTACAGCACAGCACATTGTTGTTGATCCAGGGTCATCTCTCTTTTTTCACCAGCAACCTCATTTCACACAGGTCTATGTGACCCAGTTTTGGACTGTATCCTCACTCTAACATTTACTGACCTAAAACAAATAGAGTGCCAGTTATTTCTCCAGCAAAATGAGTTCATTCAGGGTCAACAAAGAATTGCATGAGCAATCACGGTGAGCTACATTTGAGTACCCTACCCCCACCCCTCAGCAAAAAGGAAAGGAAAACTATTTTAGAGAGGGGGAAGGGAAGTTGGGAGGTCTATAGTACACAAAGAGTCTATTGGAGGAATTGAGAGTTCAAAGTATAGTGGCTTTTCATTAGCTAACTCGTGACAATCTCTCATAGGTTGAGCTCTCGCCAGGCAAGAAGAGGAAGTCTTTCTTCTTCCTGTTGGTCTCCACTATCACCCTAGGGTTTGAGCGCTCCCCCTTCTGGACTCCCAACACTATTTTAACTGAAATTTCAGTTTATTAATTTTTACTTGCCCCCCTTTTGATCAAGATTTCTCTCTCTCTCTCTCTCTCTCTCTCTCTGAAAGCATTGCTCATTGAGAGTTAGGTTTTCCAGTTTTTAGCAGTTTTTTGTCCCTTGATGCCAGGAAGGACCTTTTCTGGGTATAGTGTCCCATGTCAGAGGAAAAGTGCATAGACTGGAAACTTCTTGAGGTTACATGTGAGTAACAATGAGGGATAGGAGGGAGAATTTTCAGGTACTTTTTATCTAAAGTTTATATGGGATCAAGATCATAGACATTGAAGATCATCTGAAACATTATGTCATCATCAATGGTTTGGCAGGCAAACTTCCAACAGACCTGGTCTAAATAGCTTGGAAAAGCTGTATCATCAGATGCCATCTGCTTTAATTCCAGAAAATCTTTACTTTCAGGTCTCCAGATGATATGCAGGTCCAGTCATCATTCAGGATTTTCTTTAGGTGTGTCACATGAATCCAAGAATCTGTTCCCTGGGGTTTGACAGCACAAGGATTGGTTTAGCAGTATCTGTTAGGGGTCTTTCCAGTGAGACTGAAGAGTCCTTCTGAAGGTATCTTTTCCAATAGACAAAATCTCCAGGTTGCAAAGTGTGATGCTTAAGGTCTTCATCTCCTGAGAGCACACCATGATAAGATTGCTCTACCAAAACATGGTTATTTTTAATAGAAGCAATTAGGCCTTTGCATTATTAAAGTATCTCTCCTTTTACCTGTTGGGGGGTTAAAAGAGGCAGGAGCCAAGAGACCGTGGGGCATCCTGGACTGTCTCAAAGGGTAAGAGTTTATAAGTTCCAAAAGGGGTGAGTCTAAGATTTAAAAGGACCAATGGCAATGCTTTTGGCTGTGGTGTTTAGAGGGCATCTACAAATTTTGCCAGTTGAGTTTTAATAATGCCGTTAGTGTATTCAACTAAACCAGAGGATTGAGGGTGGCAAGCACAGTGAAAGTGTTGTAAAACCAGACAAACAGTACAGATGTGACAAAGTACCTGACCAGTAAAATGGGTTCCTAGATCATGAAATTCAAGAGGAGTTCCCCAGGTAGGGATAATCTTTTCCAAAAGGATTTTAGCCACAGAAAAGGTAGTAGCCTGTCTGCAAAGGAAGGCTTCAGTCCAGTGTGAAAACATACAGACATGACTAAAATATATCTATATCCATGAGACAGACGCAGTTGTATGAAATCCATCTGCCAGATCTTGAATGTTCCATTAGATAGTTTGAAATTTCGGGAGCAGTACAAACATGCTTCCCTGGGTTGTACTTCAGACAAATGGGATAAGTGAGGTAGGCAGTTTTTGCAGCCTTGTTAATGGTTCCCAACCAATATTGATTTATGAATGCTACCATTTTGTCAGTAGACCAATGGTTTAATGCATGTACAATGGTTAGGAGTGGGAATGACAAGAGTCTCTGATAGGACTGGGTTGTTATTTTGTCCAAACCAGAGCTCTCTCTCTCTTTTGTTTTAACTCCATATCGCCTTCTAATTGCCACCCAGTTTTTCTGCTTGCTTTTTTTTTAAAGAGGCATTGAAAAAAAATTTTTAATTGAGATATAGTTGATGTACAATATTGTACAAATTTCAAGTGTACAACATAGTGATTCACAATTTTAAAAGGTTATGTTCCATTTATAGTTATTATAAAATATTGGCTATATTCCCTGTGTTGTACAATATAGCCTTATAGCTTATTTATTTTATATATAGTAGTATGTACCTCCTAATCTCCCATCCCTATCTTGCCGTTCCCCCTTTCCTTCTCCCCACTGGTAATGACTAGTTTCTTCTCTCTGTGAGTCTGTTTCTTTTTTGTTATATTCAATAGTTAGTTTTACTTTTTAGATT
Source organism: Stenella coeruleoalba (assembly GCF_951394435.1). NCBI lineage: Eukaryota > Metazoa > Chordata > Mammalia > Artiodactyla > Delphinidae > Stenella > Stenella coeruleoalba. The sequence continues at coordinate 28,009,516 of NC_137149.1, read as the reverse complement.
CCACATATAAGTGATATCATACAGTATTTGTCTTTCTCTGACTTATTTCACTTAGCACAATACTCTCCAAGTCCATCCATGTTGTTGTAAATGGCAAAATTTCATTCTTTTTTATGTCTGAGTAGTATTCCAGTTTGTGTGTGTGTGTGTGTGTGTGTGTGTGTACATAGAGAGAGAGAGAGAGAGATGTGTGTGTATGTGCTGTGTATACCACATCTTTATCCATGCATCTGTTGATGGACACTTAACGTTGCTTCCATATCTTGACAATTGTAAATAATGCTGCTGAACATCGGGGTGCATGCATCTTTTCAAATTAGTGTTTTCTTTGTGTGTGTGTGTGTGTGTGTGTGTGTGAGAGAGAGAGAGAGAGAGAGAGAGAGAGAAAGAGAGAGAGAGAGAGAGAGTGTATGCAATAAATACCCAGGAGTGGAATTGCTGGATCATATGGTAATTCTATTTTTAGTTTTTTAAGGAACTTCCATACTGTTCTCCATAGTGGCTGTACCAATTTACATTCCCACCAACAGTGCAAGAGGGTTCCCTTTTCTCCACATCCTCACCAATATTTGTTATTTGTGCTCTTTTTGATGATAGTCATTCTGACATCTGTGAGTTGATATCTCATTGTGGTTTTAATTTGCATTTCTCTGATGATTAACAATGTTGAGCATCTTTTCATGTAGCTGTTGGCCATCTGTATGTTTTCTTTGGAAACATGTTGACAAAATTCAATATTCATTTATGATAAAAACTCTCCAGAATGTGGGCATAGAGGGAACATACCTCAACATAATAAATGCCATATAATAAACACACAACTAACATCATAATCAACAGTGAAAAGCTGAAAGCATTTCCTCTAGGATTAGGAAAAAGACAAGGATGCCCACTCTCATCACTTTTTTTCAACACAGTACTGGAAGTCCTAGCTGTCAGACAAGAAAAAGAAATAAAAGGAATCCAAATTGGAAAGGAATAAGCAAAACTGTCAACTGTTTGCAGATGACATGATATTATACACAGATAATCCTAAAGATGCCACCAAAAAACTACTAGAGCTAATCAATGAATTTGGTAAAGTTACAGGATAAAAAATTAATATACAGAAATCTGTTGGATTTCTATACACTAACAATGAACTATCAGAGTGAAAATGAAGGAAACAATCTCATTTACAGTTACATCAAAAAGAATAAAATACCTAGGAATAAACCTAACTAAGGAGGTAAAGAAATTGTACTCAGAAAACTATAAGACACTGATGAAAGAAACTGAAGATGATATAAACAGATGGGAAGATGTACTGTGTTCAGGGATTGGAAGAATTAATGTTGTTAAAATGACCATACTACCCAAGATGATCTACAGATTCAATGCAATCCCTATCAAAACACCAATGCCATTTTTCACAGAACTGGAACAAATAATTTTTAAATTTGTATGGAAACACAAAAGACCCCTAATAGCCAAAACAATCTTGATAAAGAAGAACAGAGCTGGAGCAATCACACTCCTTGACTTCATACTATACTACAAAGCTACACATCAAAATAGTATGGTACTGGCACAAAAAGAGACAAAGATCAATGGAATAGAATAGAGAGGCCAGAAATAAACCCACACACTTAGGGTAAATTAATCTATGACAAAGGGCGGCAAAAATACACAGTGGCGAAAAGACAGTGAGACTTATCTCTTCAATAAGTGGTGCTGGGAAAACTGAACAGCTGCATGTAAAAGAATGAAATTAGAACATTCTCTGATGCCATATACAAAAATAAAATCAAAATGGATCAAAGACCTAAATGCAAGACTGGAAACCATAACATTCCTAGAGGAAAACATAGGCAGAACACTCTTTGCCATAAATCATGGCAATATTTTTGGATCTGTCTCGTAAAGCAAAGGAAATAAAAGCAAAAATAAACAAATGGGACCTAATTAACCTTAAAGGCTTTGGCACAGCAAAGAAAATAATCAACAAAATGAAAAGAAAACCTACTGAGTGGGAGAAAATATTTGCAAATGATATGACCAATGAGGGGTTAATATCCAAAATATATAAACAGTTCATACAACTCAACATCAAAGAAACCCCAAGCAACCCAGTTTTAAAATGGGCAGAAGACCAGAGCTTTATCTCTTTTATCAAACAATTGCTGAATTTCCAATCTTATTTTTCCCTTTCTGAGGCCAATTGTTGGGCTTCTCTAACCAGTTTTTCTAAGTTATCTTTTGGGGAAATATGCCTTTGGACCACAGCAGAAGTTTGGCTGCTGTTGGTTCCTTTATAGGCAGCATAACTTGTGGAAATGTCAGCAAGGTGATTTCCCTTAGCTTCCAGAGAGTCAAGTTTAGAATGCCTCAGAATATTAATAACAGTTAACGTATTGCATCCAACAATTCCTGAACATAGGGGCCATTTAAAATTTTATTTCCACCGGAAGTAAGGAAGCCACATTGCTTCCACAACATTCCAAAACCATAAAATATTCCAGAAACATACCTACTATCAGTATAAATATTGGTAATTTTGCCCTTGGCTAAAGTACAAGCCTGTGTAAGAGTGTATAGTTTAGCCTGTTAAGCCACAGTAACCACAGGTAAAGATGCTGTCTCTACAATATTGAAAGAAGTTGCAATAGCATACCCAGCACAATATTTAAATGAGAACCATCAGTGAACCATGAGAAATCAGCATTACCCGAAAGAACTTCTTACAGGTCATCACAAGGAGTCAAGAGGTCATCAGTCAGTGTTAAGCTGTTAAGCAGTCATGAGGGACTTCATCACACAGAGAAGAGTATCAGGGTTAAGGTGCCAACAATGTAAAAAGTTATGTGAAGAGCAGTTAAAAAAAGGCCTTCATAGGAGTGAGCTGGCTAAGAACTGTTGCATGTGATGAGACTTCAGGAGGGCTTCTACTGCATGAGGTACAAAAATAAAGGGATCCCATAATGATTTTCTCAGTGGCCTTAACCAAAAGGGCAGTGGCAGTAATGGCTCTAAGGCAAGGGGGTTATCCCTGTGCCACAGGGGGTTATTTGCTGGCCATAATACCTTATAGTTCAATGGTAGTCCCTGTGTTTTTGAGTGAGTACCCCAAGGGCATTCCCTTCATTATCATTACAAAGAGGAAAAAGAGAATCTGGTCATTGGGATGCCAAAGGATAGGTGGGTTCATCAAACTTTGCTTTAAGGTCTTAAAGGCCATGTCATCCAGTTCTTCCCATAAAATTGGGTTGTTGTTCTTAGTAAAACAGAGATTTGTCCATAAGAGATTAAGATTTGGCCAATAGATTGGCCAATCTTACGGCCATAAGATTTGGCCTATTTCAGCAATAACTAAGTAGCCCAAGAAAACCTTGCAGTTGGCACTTAATTTGGGGTTTTGGGAAACTTAGGACACCGCGAAGTTTATCTCAGTTTAGGTGTAGCCCTTGTTCTGATATCAGATGTCCTAAATGTCAAACCCAGGTTTGGGCAAATGGCAATTTTTCCTTGGTGAACTTACGTCCCTTTAAGACTAAAAGCTTTAGCAAATGGATGCTGTCTTCTTGTGACGAGGCTTGAGAAGGAGAGCAAAGAAGAAAATCAGCCACATATTTCAACAAAGTAGAAACCCTAGGGAACTTTATATCATCCAGGTCAGCCTTCAGGATTACTGAGAAATACTCAGTAAAACCCTGAGGCATTACTGTTCCGGTGAATTTTTTTTTCCCCAAGTGAGCACAAAGAGGTATTGGTTAACTTTATCAACTGGAATACTAAAGAATGCACTGCATAAGTCAGTTACAGTTAAGAATTTGCTGGGACTTCTCTGGTGGCACAGTGGTTAAGAATCTGCCTACTAATGCAGGGGACAGGGGTTCTATCCCTGGTCCGGGAAGATCCCACATGCTGTGGAGCAACTAAGCCCGTGCGCCACAACTACTGAGCCCATGTGCCACAAATACTGAAGTCCATGCGCCTAGAGCCCGTGCTCCACAAGAGAAGCCACCACAATGAGAAGCCCGTGCACCGCAGTGAAGAGTAGCCCCCCGCTTACCGCAACTAGAGAAAGCCCGCTCAGCAACAAAGACCCAATGCAGCCAAAATAAATAAATAATTTTTAAAAGCCATGCTGTCCCAAGAATTTGCTTTTGGTGGAAGTGGGTGTTAATAAGAGTGTGAGGGTTAGAAACAGCAGGGTGTGAAGGCAAACCTTCACCCTTTGCCCTTAGGTTTTCTGAGCAGTAAAACAGAAGAATTACAGGGACTAGTACAAGGGATAATGAGGCCTTCAGCTTTGCAATTTTCTATTATGGGCTTTATATATCCAAAGGCTTCTTTACTTATAGGATATTGATTATTTCTGGGGAGAGGTTCTGAGGGATCTATTTGAATCTTGATGGGAGGTGTGCCGCGAATTTTGCCAGGATCAGTTGGAGATTTTGCCCATGAGGAGGGTGATAGGTGATTCAATAGGGACAAATTGATCAGTGTTTCCAAAATCAGCTATAGTACTGTAAGAGATGGAACGGATAAAAGACATCAAAGGGTCATTTAATTCCCTTGGTTGGCTGCTTTGACGACTATTGTCAAATCCTAGAATTATTTCCTCCTTTTGGGAGAAAGAAATTCTGGCATGATACTTTTCTAAGCAGTCTCGGCATCATAAATGAATGGGGTGGTGGAACTAAGGAGAAAGGGGTGTGTATTTCTCAAAGGGCCTTAATAAAAGGGAATAGGCTCAGAGACAGGAATCTTTTGAGGTTTGTTAGAGATCCCCCACTATTTGACCTCTTTTAGTACTCTGAGGCAGGGACTCTTTATAGTAGTGGGATGGAGCACCAAGAGTGTGGCTACAGTGTCAGTTAGGACTGGAAGAGATTCATCCCCAGTCCGGAGACATGTTCTTGCAAGCCAATTAAGAGAGAGGACTGGGAAGAGCCCCGGCGGTTCTTCAAGGCTCTGTCATTGAGAATTGGTAGGGCGTTGAAAAGACTGGTTCAAGGGCTGAAGGAGCTTGAAGTACTTACATTTATAGCAATCTCTTTTCCAATGTCCTGGCTCTTTGTAATAATACCAGAAACTAGGAGGACTTTGTTTTTGTTTAGGGGCCTTCATTTGCTGGAGTTGAAGAATTTTAGCGGTCTTCTTTTAGAGGACTCATCTAGGTTGTGAGAGAGCTTGTTAGCCAGATTAACTAAATCTGGAGTGGACACAGTTTTCCATTGCATTCTGGTCCTTTTTACTAGGAGGGAAAGGCCCTGGTTGAGCCCATTAATGAACAGAGTTAAAAGCTATCCAGGTGGAATGAAGGAAGGAAGACCAGAATTCTCTTTAAAAATAATTTGAAGTCTATTGTAATAATTATGAACAGTTTCATCAGATCTTTGTGTGCAAGCCTGAATTTTGCTCCAGTCAACAGGCTTTGGAGAAGTCTAGGAATTGCCCAGTGAAGTTGCCTACTGATTGCATAAGCCTGATCACATAGTAAGTTAACAGGCTGGTCTTCTGGTTATAATTCTAGAGGCTTTCAAAGTTTTTCCAGTTAGCAGTTTTCATGCAATGCTGGGCCTGGCCTTCATTAACAAGTATATGAACTAGCTGATATAAGTCAGAGAAACCAGGTTGAAGAGTTTGAATGACTATATTAAATTCCTCAGCAAATCTGTGAGGATCTTCAATTACTTTCGGAAAATCTTTGACTGTGGCTTGCAGTTCAGCTTTAGTCCAGGGCATGTAAGAAATTAAGGGTTTAGCCTCTAGATCCTCAGAAGGCTTAATTTTAAAGGGATAGGTTCTGATAGGTTGAAAGGAAAAGGTAACAGGGAGAGTTTCAGAGAAAAGGGGAGGTTTGACAAGGGAATTAGTATGGGAGAATTGAGGGTAGAGAGGAGATGTAGGTGGTATAGAATGGAAGGAGGAAGATGGCACCAGAGTTCGGGCCTGAGCACGAAGAACCAAGGGAGACGAAGAAGATGGCGCTGGAGGCAGAGCCTGAGAAAAGCAGCAGGGGATGAGGAGCATGAGGCTTCAGAAGCCACCTTACCTTTCTTTAACCGTTTGTTTGCCTCAGTTAATCTTAAAATCTTAATTTGAAGGGCTTCCCTGTGGCGCAGTGGTTGAGGGTCCGCCTGCCGATGCAGGGGACACGGGTTCGTGCCCCGGTCCGGGAAGATCCCACATGCCACGGAGCGGCTGGGCCCGTGAGCCATGGCCGCTGAGCCTGCGCGTCCGCAGCCTATGCTCCGCAACGGGAGAGGCCACAACAGTGCGAGGCCGCGTACCGCAAAAAAAAAAAAAATCTTATTTTGCATAGAAGTAATTTTAGGCTCCTGATAACACTTGGAAGCCTCAAAAACCAATCAAAATAAGCATTCTGTTCAGTTTTGGAAATTTTAGAGCTATAGTGTCAAATTTTGTTTTAAGAAAAGTAAGTTTGGGGGTTTCAAAAGTTCCCCATGATAGCCAACAATGTTCTAAATTGCCTTTGGTTAGGTAAGTTAGAAATTTAGTTAGAAATGCACATGAGGGAGGGTCGTGGTTTTTAAACATAAAATTGGCCAGGGTCCATGTAGGGGAGGGCACCCTCAAAATATTTAGATAATTGGGATCTCGTTTCTCAGAAGTTTTTCTCTAAAGAATAATTTTCAAACAGTCTAAACAGATCAAACAGTTCAAATAGTCTGCAGGCCTAATACAAGCCAGTCCTAAGGAACAGTCTGGTCCCAAAAATGCCAGGCTAAAGACTGCACAGCACAGTTCATATGAAATAGCCTAATTTCAAGGGGGTCAGGCCAAAAGCTTAACAAGCACAGTTCCAATAAAACAGCCCCTACTGCAAAGAGAATTGGGCTGAAGGCTGAAATGGCACAGTCCCAATGAAATAGCCCATGTTCCAAAAGGAATAGGCCAAAGGCTAGCCAGTTCCAGGAGGAACAGCTCCTGTTTCAAAAGGAATCAGGCTGAAGGCTAACACAGTTTTGAAACAGGAGGGAAGAGGGTCAGGGCACAACCTTGGAAAGAACGACATAGCCCAAGGACATGACATAAATTGATTAGAGCCAAATGGATCCAAGATGGCAGATGAGTCAACTTCCACTAGACCTTGAGCCTCAGTATACACTCACTGTGACACATCATCAACTAAATGACACACCCACAGGTGCCATGACAGTTCCAAGGCCAACCATAAGGATCAAAAAGTGGGCAGTGGCCCAATTCCTGGAAATCCCCACCCCTTCCTGAAATAGTTGGAATACTCCTCCCACTCATTAGCCTATGAAATTACCCACCCCTATAAAAACTGACAACCCCATATCCTGGTGCCTTTCTCACCTTCTGAGATGGCCCACGCTCTGTCTGTGGAGTGTGTTTCTCCCAAGGCTGCTCTTGCCTTCTGAGATGGCCCACACTCTGTCAGTGCAGTGTGCTTCTCTCTAAATAAATCCACTTCTTACCTATCACTTTCTCTCTCACTGAATTCTTTCTGCGATGTGACATCAAGAACCTGAGCTTCATTAAATCCTGAAACCAGGTGTGTGATCTCAGTTGGAAGACCGTGGGTTTTGGCTGGGTTTGAGTCCCAGCCACATGCACTCAAGTCTGTCAGGATTTAGGCTGGGTTAGAGTCCCAGCACGTGGGTTCAAGCTCCAGTCTGAGGTGCACGGTTTCAGCTTCAGTTGGAACCACCTATTGCCAAAGTGCCAAATGAGTACCTGTATACAGAATAAGGCCTTAATCAGAAAGGGTGAAGCCTTAAAATGGATTCCAAATAAAACCTGAAGAGTTTTAAAACACAAAAAAGCAGAGGCTGGAAACCAGGCTTACTCTCAAACCCCAGGGTCTTCAAGAAAAGCAGCAACAAAAATGTACTCAATGTAAGTACCATACCTGTTTGCTTACCAGCACTGAAGTCATGAAGGGTCTTCTCTGGATCCCCATATGGGCCACCAAAATGTTGACCTAAAACAAATAGACTACCAGGTATTTCTCCAACAAAAATGGGTTTATTTGGGATCAACAAGGAATTGAAATTTGGGGTCTATAACAATGGTGAGCCACATGCAAGTCTCCCCCCACCGCAACAAAGAGAGGAGAACTCTTTTAAAGAGGAGAAAAAGCAGTTGGGGGGTCTATAGTAAAAAAGACTCCATTGAGGAATTGAGAGTTCAAAGTATAGGGGCTTTTCAGTGGCTGAGTTGTGAGAGTCTCTCATTGGCTGAGCTATTGCCAGGCAAGAATAGGAAGTCATTTTCCTTCCTGCTGAGCTCTGCTTTCCTCATAGAGTGTGAGAGCTTCCCCTTCTGGCCTCCTGACTCTATTTTAATTGAAGTTTCTGTTTATTAATTTTTACACCTTGCACACCATTGGAACACCGCATGTCCTAATTACCCACTGACTCCCTACAGAGATCTCTTGTTCCTCGTGTAAGAAACATCCTGCCTTGGAGCCCAGCCCAGGTTCCTGCGACTTGTCCAAGCTGAGCTCATAGGATACACCTGTCAAGAGAGGGAATCAGATATGTGTCAGCTCTTTCTACTGGTTCCCTTCCTGCTTTTTTGACAACTCCACTTCAATCCTTTTCAATAGCCATGCCTACTCCCTAAGCATCAGCATTTCCTCAGGTTCAAGTGCCACATAGTATTCCCAATACATATTGTTAAATAAAACTGAATCCACAGAAACTGCATAATCTGTCCATATTCATTATGACAAAATTGGGCTTGGTATTCAACTTTCTAAAGCCCAAGAGAGTGGTTTACTTTCTACAGCATATAGGGCAGTCTCGTAATTGCCTTCATGGGACAAACTCCACGAAGCACTTTATATTTGATTCTGGATGTGACATTTTAAGCAGCATATTGATATATAAGTCATTGTAAGAGGGAAGGATCCAAAAGGCATTATCAAGTACAGAAAGTAAAGGGACTAAGAACGTTCTCTCTTGGGAAGAAAATTCTTAGGAGAGAGTAGACAGTGGTCTCAAGTATCTAAACATCTGGGCTGTATAAAGTAAACCAGATTTATTTCATGCTCCTCAGGAGGAAGACAAGGAACAATGAGCAAAAGATACAATTAGGGCTTCCCTGGTGGCGCAGTGGTTGAGAATCTGCCTGCTAGTGCAGGAGACACGGGTTCGAGCCCTGGTCTGGGAAGATCCCACATGCCACGGAGCAACTAGATCCGTGAACCACAACTACTGAGCCTGCGTGTCTGGAGCCTGTGCTCCGCAACAAGAGAGGCCGCGATAGTGAGAGGCCCGCGCACCGCGACGAAGAGTGGCCCCAGCTTGCCACAACTAGAGAAAGCCCTCACACAGAAACGAAGACCCAACACAGCAAAAATAAATAAATAAAATTTTATATTAAAAAAAGATACAATTAATTCAATCTGGGTTAAATGCATAATATGAGAAATTTCCAATAATTAGAATTGTCCCAAAATGTTGTTACCTTGTGTGGTAGTAAGCACCCATCAGTAAAAAATTTCAAGCCGAAGTTAGATGACGCTCTATCAGGGATGTTGGAGACACAAGCCTGATTTGAATTGATCAAATGGCTCTTAAGATTCCAGATCCTTTTTAAATTCTAGAATGTGTCTCAAGTGAAATGTAATCAGTCAAATTTTAATTGGTGCTTCTCAAACTTCAGTATGTACAAGAATCACCTAGAGAGCTGGTTAAAACATATATTTGGGGCCCAATCCCCCAGAGATTCTGATTCAAGGTGGGGCCCAAGAATTTGTTTTTCTAATAAGCTCCCAAATGATGCCAGTTCTGTAGGTGCAGAGACCATGCTTTGAATAGCTCAGCACATCATAATTATTTATTAGATATTTGTGAAGAGATGAAGGAAAGTTAAAAGGCTTTGGCAAGCAAAAAGGGAAATGAAAAGTAATGTATACTTGGCATTCATATAGGAAATAAAACAGTGTAATGACTACTTCAAAGGAAAGGATCCTTCCAAAACATAGGCCACATCTACCCAACAGTATAAAAATATCTGGAGAGGAAATTAATTGGTACATGTGGCTGTGGATGTTCGTTTCTAACCATTCTAAACACTCCACCAAAGTCTTTCTTTTAAACATTTGGTTATGTAATTCTAATGAGGTGATACCATTTAAAAACCTCCTGGTAGGGTGGCGGGGGGGAAGGGGGGGTACCCACTCAGGCCCAGGTATCTCTTCTGCACATCTCTAACACCCAGACCAGCAATAAAACCTGGGGAGCTTGTCAGTTAGGAGTAAAGGGCAGCTGTTTGAGACAAACAGTACAATTCAGTTTGTAGATGTTTTTAACCCTTGAAATGGAGATCTGAGGTGACCACCTTAAAAATACAAGCTCCCTAATGGCAAATTCAAAGGAAATACTTATCCATCCTTCAAAATTCATCTCAAATTGCACTCCCTCATTAAATCTTTCCTGATCCCATCAACAGACTGTGAGCTACAAATCCTTATCTCACATTCAGATCTCTTAAGATACTACATACTTTATTCTGACTTGCAAGCAGTATTTGTTGTATTACTGTAGGCCAGATCACACAGTGGGTTAAACAGAGAATGCATATATAAAGAATGATCAAATTCTGATAAATGAGTGCCTAGGAACAAGTGTAAGGAAACTTCGTGGTACTCTAGGGCTGAGGGACAGTAGCCAGGGAAGAACAACGTTGGAAGGGGTTCTCCTCCCCAGGATTCAGACCTCATTAAAGAAGGTACGGTTCAGGCCACTAGATATCAGAAAAGTTCACTGGTTTGTTTTAGCCAGAGCTGATTGGGGTCACTAGGAGAGCAGGAGGCATCCCTCCACAGTGCGGGCCGAGGATAGTTAACCAGCAAAGAGAAGTGGGTGTGCACACGGGATGGGAGCCCTGGGAGCAGGAAGGCCACAGGGCTTGGAAGAGGAAGTAATGGCTCAGTGAAACCTTCAAGGCTCCCAGCAATCCACACGTGGTACTGCACAGGGAATGAGGGCCCTGATATGGGCAGGAAACCTGTGAAAAACCAGCTTCTATGTCAAAGATGGGAGTGCTGTGGGAAGCTTACTGCCAGGGTAGGCTGAGGCTACAAGGTCACCTAGTGACCACACATTAAATTCAAAACCTTTGTGCTTCAAAGGACATCATCAAAGAAGTAAAAGACAGCCCACAAAATGGGAGAAAATATTTACAAATCATATATCCGATGAAGCACTTGTATCCAGAATATATAAAGAACTTTTAAAAACCAACAATTAAAAAATAATGACCCAGTATTAAAAATAGGCAAAAAAGGAACAGACATTTTTCCAAAGAACATATGCAAATGGCCAATAAGCACACAAAAAGAAGCTCAATGTCATTAGTCATTATGAAATGTGTATCAAAACCACAGTGATCTATTTACCTCACACCTACTAGGAAGGCTATAATCAAAAGGAGACTAATAAATGTTGGGGAAGATATGGAGAAATTATAACCCTCATGCATTGCTGGTGGGGATGCAAAATGGTGCTGTCACTTTGGAAGATCTGATAATTTCTCAAAATGTAAAACATAGAGTTACCATGTGATCATCAATTTCACTCCTAGGCATATACAACAAGAAAATTGAAGACATATATCCATAACAAAAACCTACACACAAATATTTTTGCATTCACGATAACCAAAAAATGGAAACAACTCAAATATCTATTAAATGATGAATGGCTAAACAAAATATACTATATCCCTGCAATGGAATACTAATACTACCATTAAAAGGGAAGAAGTATTGATACATGTTACCACATGAATAAACGTTGAAAACTATTCTTAGTGAAATAAGCCACACACAAAAGGGTACGTATGATTCCATTTATATTAAATGTTCAGAATAGGAAAATGTTTAGAGATAGAGAGTAGGTTAGTGGTTTGTCAGGGGCTGTGGGAGGGGGAAGAGAATGGGAAATAACTGCTAATGGATACAGGGCTCTGTCAGGAAGCGATGAAAGCATTCTGGAATTAGATAATAGTGATGTAAGCACAATATAGTGCACAGACTAAAAACCATTGGATTGTACACTTCAGGGTGAACTTTGTGGTATGTAAATTATATCTCAATATAGCTGTTATTTATTTTGAGAACTAAGATTTTGATATTTGCCTCCATTTTCTTCTTTCCTTTCCAAATACAGAGTTACATCCAAGAAACATGTACTGAAAAATTAAAACTTCTTTCTTTTCTTGGAACAATTAAGATATATAGAGAATTGGAATGTAATAATCAGTGACTTCAATTTTCATATATTCTTATAAAATGTTTATTGTTACTGGTTGCCATGAATGCTGAAAGCTCATGAAAATAAGTGAGATAGTGGAGAGGCTATGGGGCTGAATACCCAATGGAAGAGAAGACGAGCAAGCCACCTAGTCTCTCCCTGGGCCTCCAATTTCTCAACTGTGAAATGAGAAATTTCGGCGAGATGACCTCCAGCATCTGCATGCTGTTAACATTTGCCCTAGAAAATTAGCTTTAGAATCAAATTTTCAAAGATGTTTAATATTTATGAATTAAATAAATAGTAATAAGGATTATTTCCTGACACCCGCCAAAATACTTCTTATTATATATGGGTGGAAGTATATATTATGCTTTTCTTTTTCTCCTGATGGAAACTGTGTCTCTTTATTACTAAGCTAAAATATATAATTCTAACCCTCTGTGTGTGTGTGTGTGTGTGTGTTTGTGCGTATTATTATGCTTGAATGTTTAAGTATGCTTTGAAGGAATCTTTACCCACTTAACAACTTAGGCCTTCTAATTCTATACATACTTGTGCATACTTTGCACAGATTCTATTTTCTTCTGTGTAAAGTTAAAATTCAGACAGCTAAAAAAATCATGAGCCATTTCTGCCAGCCCTCTCCTGGGACTCTGTTCCCAAGATAGGCAGTTATTTAAAATTGAGCAATTGTACTGCCTTTTTTTCTAATAGCTATCATTTCAAAAACTGAAAGCCTTTTTTTCTAACAGCTATCATTTCAAAAACTTTTTAAAAAAACAGAGGATAAAGCAAACCTTCTTCAACTGGTCAGTGTGTTCCCTTGAACACAGCAGATACTCTTCTATCCATCTATATTTGGATTTAAGTATATATTTAGACTCTTTATCCTAGGGAGCTGAGTGCTTGCACTCTAAAAGCATGTTCTCTTCTGTTCTTGGTCATCTTAAGAAATATCATTATTTTATCCTTTCCCATTTCAAGAAAAATTACGGGGGCTAATAAAAAAGAAAAAATTTGGGCTTCCCTGGTGGCGCAGTGGTTGAGGGTCCGCCTGCCAATGCAGGGGACATGGGTTCGTGCCCCGGTCCGGGAAGATGCCACATGCCGCGGAGTGTCTGGGCCCGTGAGCCATGGCCGCTGAGCCTGCGCGTCCAGAGCCTGTGCTCCGCAACGGGAGAGGCCACAACAGTGAGAGGCCCGCCTACCGCAAAAAAAAAAAAAAAAAAAAAAAAAAAAAAAAAAAAAATTTGATTAAGAGCAGGAAAAGAGGATAAGCAGTAAGAACAAAAATCACAGCTAAACAAGTTCCTTGAATCTGTTATGTCCACCCATCTGCTCTCCACAAGAGATCATTGCCTGCTCGTGAAGCCCTTCCTGATCACTAAAGTCACAATTAACCCTGCCTTTCCTCTGTGGACCCTCAGCATGTTCCTTGAGACTCCATTTGATGCTTATTTGATTTTGCTGTATATTATGTGAGTTAGTTAAATGTTTGTCTTCCCCATCAAAATTATTTTTCCTTGAGTGTTGTGTCAGAATATTCGAGTCACAGTGAATAAAAAGCCAGCCATTTCCCAATTTAAAGCTCTCCAAATTCTCCTAAAATGGGGAGGGATGTCTAAATGATACTTATATTGCTTGAACAGCTCTTTGTACAATGATTTCATAAAGTGTGTTCTCAATACAGTTCATTGAATTAAATTCACTTGTGAGATCATTCTGTTAAGTCTTATTAAATGGCCATTTCCTCAGGTTAAAAACTGGCAAGAATTCCATTTCCTGGCCCAAATGAATTTCATTTCATTTCAACGGTGGGCCCAAACCCACTGTTTGGTGTTATCTTCCTCCTTCCCTGTAAACGAGCTCTCCCATCAGGTACCTCACCTTCAAGTGATTTTTGTCAACATTTCATATGGCTCGATTTAATAATTTTCACTAAGGAGTTTTAAAGTTATAGAAGTATTTGAGTTATAAAAGCACTATTTGAAATTAATTTCCTCTTGTCTCTCACAAATTTGGTATTTAAAAAGTGAAGCAGGGCAACAACAGCCAGTAAGAATGGAACATAAGGTGGAACAATGTTTGTTAGTCTTTTGAGTTGTTGTAGAGCCTTTGAGACTCTGACAGAAAATATGGACACACTTCCCAGAAAAATGTACACACACACACACACACACCATTTTGCATATAATTCCAGCTATTAATAGATATTTCCATCCCTGTCAAGCTATCGTTTAATAACTTCTCTTCTAGAGGACTACACTCAGAAGATGAAGAAAGTATTGAGTAATTGTCCAGTAATTTCAACCGTTTCCCAATTTTAGATCAAGAAAAAATAGTTTATTCTGGGATCTACCCAGTCCACAAATTACCAGACAGTTGCTACTTTTTGCCTGCATAAACACTACTAAACTGGAAGAGCATATGATATATTGTCCAAACTGAGACACTTTTGAGGGTGAAAGGGGCACTAATAATTACACCAAGACAATAGAACCATGGTCTATAAAAAGAAAATGTCATCATTAAATATTTGTAGAGTTTATTTTAAAAATGTATCAGACCTCTATTATCCAGGTGACCATCCTATTTCTCTCCTTTCCAAGAGGCGCTAATGTCTACCACCATAAAAGACAATGTTCAAATTTATGGTTTTTTCTTCCTTTTATATTTTAACTAGAGTAAGTCAGTTAAATTCTATAGGACTCAGCCTCCTCACTAGTAAATTAATAGGCAGAAGAGATGATCTCTTAAGTATGGCTCTACCATCCTATAAATCCAATTTTAAATAAAGTTTTTATCAGAAATGTTTCTAAGTAAAAAGATTTTTAAGCCTTCTGCTTAGAAAAAAAAAGCATTTACAATCACAGTATATTTGTTAAAGGCAAATAAACTTGACTGAAAGTAGCTAATACTTTACAAACTTACAATCTACCATATAAATAATCAGTCTGTAATTTTGAAGTGTAATTTGTTAAAATGTCTTGTTATTGATTACCATATTAACTAACATTTACAGAGTATTTACCATGTGCCAAGCACTATGCTAAGTACATCATATATTTTCTCATATAATTATCACAATGAGGTAGGTACCTTAGTCCCACTCTAGAGACAAGGAAAACAGAAACTTGACGGAGGTTACATTGCTAGTGAATGACAGAATCAAAATTAAAACTCAGTCTGTCTACAGAGCCTCAGCTCTTCACTGACGCACTACAGCTAATGAATTCACCAAGTAATGTCCAGCTTTGAATTTAGCTGTCATTCTACTTGTAGCCCTGACATATATAAAAATGCCATATTTCCTAACTTCATAACAGATATCTCTTGCGCAATTACTTAATTGCTTATTATTACAATAAGTGATAATAGTCATGCTTTTGGTTTAGATGGGGGGAAAGTATATTCAATATTTGTTAGTACATTTTAAAAATATCAAGTCTATTGAGACCAGTTATCTAAGGAATAGTTCATAATGGACTACGTCCTTGAATACAAAATAGCTATAGTTGTGAGGGATATTATTCCACCTGAAAGAATTTTTTAAATGACAACCCAAAAACTATACTCTTTATTTTTACATGTGGTATTTAAAACCAACTTCTACAGGCAGAGTCAAGATGGTGGAGTGGGAGGATGTGGAGTTCGTGTCTCCCCACAACTACGGCACTTACCAGATGCTGGTGGGGGAACTCGACACCCCAGGGGACAGGAGGAACCCCCGAGCAACTGGGCAGGATGTGGCGGGGAGTGAGGGGAAGGAGGGGGGAGGAGGGGGGAGGAGGGGGGAGGAGAAGAGGAGGCCGGATGGGACCAGCACCCCTGAGGGGTGGTTGGGGGATGGGAGGAGTTCCCCACACCTGGAGGGACCCTTGGGGGTTCAGAGGATGGGGGGGAACGCAGCTAGTGTTTCCCCTGCCCAATCTGGCCCTGGGAAGCCTGCTGGGCTCCCCATTCCAAGGCCCCCTCTGGCTGCATTGGTCCTAGGGGCATAGGAGGGAGGGAGGAGGGGGGAAGAGGAGGAAAGGTAGACAGGGGTGGGGAACCCTCTGGGACGAGAGGATCAGAGGAAACGCAGCTATTTTCCCCTGCCCACTTGGGCCCTGGGGAGCCTGATGGGCTTCCAGGCCTGGTCCCCTGCCTTCCGGGGCAGCCTCTGGCCACCTGGGTCCTAGGGGCATAGGAGTGGGGGAGAAGAAGAGGAGAGGAGAATGGGGAGGGATCCTCTGGGATCAGAGGATGGTGGGGGGAATGTGCCTGGCATTTCTGCCACCCACTGGGGCCCAGGGAGCCTGCTGGGGTCCTGGGCCTGGTCCTCTACTCTCTGAGGCCATGCTGAACCTAAGCCCCACCCCACCCCCAGGGCCTTTTCTGGCCACATGGTCCTAAGCCTAGACCCCTCCTGCCACCTAAACCCTGCCCCTGCCTAAGCCCCATCCCCCACAGCCAAGGCCTTTTCTGGCTTTTCTTTCTTTTTTCCTCTTTTTTGCTATTGTGGTTCTGTTTTACCTTCCAGTTGTTGTTTCATCTATATTTTTATTTCTTCTAACATATCTGTTAGTTTTCTAATCTTATTTTATTTCATACTCTTTGTTATTGTTCTGCTCCCTTTTTTACTTTTTTTTTTTGCAGCCAAGCTTGGCTTGCAATATCTTGGTTCATGAGCTGGGGGTCGGGCCTGAGCTCCTGTGGTGGGAGCTCCAGGTCTGAACCACTGGACTAACAAAGAATCTCAGACCCTAGGGAATGTTCATCAGAGTGAGGATTCCCAGAGGTCCTCAGCTCAGCACCAAGACCCGGCTCTACCCAACAGCCTACAAACTCCAGTGCTGGAAGCCTCAGGCCAAACAACCAGTAAGACAGGAACACAATCCCACCCATCAAAAAAAAAAAAAAAAAATGAGATGACAAAACAATATGTTACAGATAAAGGACAAAGGTAAAAACCTATGACACCAAATAAATGAAGAGGAAATAGGCAACCTACCTGAAAAGGAATTCAGAGTAATGATGGTAAAGATGATCCATAATCTCAGAAATAGAATGGAGGCATGGATTGGGAAAATACAAGAAATGTTTAAAAAAGACCTAGAAAAACTAAAGAACAAACAAACAGAGATGAACAATACAATAATTGAAATGAAAAATACACTACAGGGAATCAATAACAGAATACCAGAGGCAGAAGAACCAGTAAGTGAGCTGGAAGACAGAAAAGTAGAAATAACTGCCAAGGAGCAGAATAAAGAAAAAAGAATGAAAAGAATTGAAGACAATCTCAGAGACTTCTCAGATGACAATAAGTGCACCAACATTCGAATTACAGGGGTCCCAGAAAAAGAAGAGAAAAAGAAGGGCCTGAGAAAATATTTGAAGGATTATAGCCGAAAATTCCCCTAACATGGGAAAGGAAATAGCCACCCGAGTCCAAGAAGCACAGAGAGTCCCATACAGGATGAACCTGAGGAGAAACACACCAAGACACATATTAATCAAACTAAAAAAAATTAAAGACAAAGAAAAAATATTAAAAGCAGCAAGGGAAAAGCAAAAAACAACATATAAAGGAATCCCCATAAGCTTATCAGCAGATTTTTCAGCAGAAACTTTGCAGGCCAGAAGGGAGTGACAGGATATACTTAAAGTGATGAAAGACAAAAACCTACAACCAAGATTACTCTACCCAGCAAGGATCTCATTAATATTCAACAGAGAAATCAAAAGCTTTACAGACAAGCAAAAGCTAAGAGAATTCAGCACCACCAAACAAGTTTTACAGCAAATGCTAAAGGAATTTCTCTAGCTGGGAAACACAAGAGGAGGAAAAGACTCACAAAAAAAAACCCGATTAAGAAAATGGTAATAGGAACATACATATCAATAATTGCCTTAACTGTAAATGAATTAAATGCCCCAAACAAAAGACACAGACTGGCTGAACGGATACAAAAACAAGACCCATATATATGCTGTCTACAAGAGACCCACTTCAAACCTAGGGATACATACAGACTGAAAGAGAGGGGATGGAAAAAGATATTCCATGCAAATGAAAATCAAAAGAAACCTGGAGTAGCAATATTCATATCAGATAAAATAGTCTTTGTTTTTTTACTTTTTTTATTATTATTATTATTTTTTTGCGGTACGCGGGGCTCTCACTGTTGTGGTCTCTCCCATTGCGGAGCACAGGCTCCAGACACGCAGGCTCAGCGGCCATGGCTCACGGGCCCAGCCGCTCCACGGCATATGGGATCTTCCTGGACTGGGGCACGAACCCATGTCCCCTGCATCGGCAGGCGGACTCTCAACAGCTGCGCAACCAGGGAAGCCCGATAAAATAGTCTTTAAAATAAAGATTGTTACAAGAGACAAGGAAGGACACTACATAATGATGAAGGGATCAATACAAGAAGATATAACAATTATAAATATGTATGCACCCAACATAGGAGTACCTCAATACATAAAGCAAATGCTAACAACCATAAAAGGGGAAATCGACAGTAACACAATAATAGTAGGGGACTTTAACATCCCACTTACACCAATGGACATATCATCCAAACAGAAAATAAATAAGGAAACAGAAGCTTTAAATGACACAATAGAATAGACCAGGTAGATTGAATTGATATTCATAGGCCATTCCACCTGAAAGTGGCAGAATACCCTTGCTTCTCAAGTGCACACAGATAATTCTCCAGGGTAGATCACATCTTGGGTCACAAATCAAGCCTCAGAAAATTTAAGAAAAATGAAATTACATCAAGTATCTTTTCTACCCACAACGCTATAAGATTAGAAATCAATTACAGGAAAAAAAAACTGTAAAAAGCACAAATTCACTGAGGCTAAACAGTGTGCTACTAAATAACCAAGATATCACTGAAGAAATCAAAGAAGAAATTAAAAAATACTTAGAAACAAATGACAATGAAAACACGATGACCCAAAACCTATGGGATGCAGCAGAAGCAGTTCTAAGAGGGAAGTTTATAGCGATTCAATCTCACCTCAAGAAACAAGAAAAATCTCAAATAAACAATCTAACCTTACACCTAAAGCAACTAGAGAAAGAAGAACAAAGAAAATCCACAGTCAGTAGAAGGAAAGAAATCATAAAGATCAGACCAGAAATAAATAAAATAGAAACAAAAAAAACAATAGGAAAGGTCAATAAAACTAAAAGTTGGTTCTTTGAGAAGATAAACAAAATTGATAAATCTTTAGCCAGACTCATCACGATAAAAAGGGAGAGGAATGAAAAAGGAGATATCACAACTGACACCACAGAAATACAAAGGATTGTAAGAGACTACTACAAAAAAACTGTATGCCAATAAAATGGATAACCTCGAAGAAATGGGCAAATTTTTGGAAAGGTACAATTTTCCAAGATTGAACCAGGAAGAATTAGAAAATATAAACAGACAAAGCACAAGTACTGAAATTGAAACTGTGATTTAAAAACTTCCGACAGGGGCTTCCCTCGTGGCGCAGTAGTTAAGAATCAGCCTACCAATGCAGGGGACACGGGTTTGAGCCCTGGTCCAGGAAGATCCCACATGCCACGGAGCAACTAAGCCCGTGCGCCACAACTACTGAGCCCACGTGCCACAACTGCTGAAGCCCACGTGCCTAGAGTCCATGCTCTGCAACAAGAGAAGCCACCACAATGAGAAGCCTGTGCACCGGAACGAAGAGTAGCCCCCGCTCGCTGCAACTAGAGAAAGCCTGCGCACAGCAACGAAGACCCAATGCAGCCAAAAATAAATAAACAAAATAAATAAATTTATTAAATAAAAACTTCCGACAAACAAAAGTACAGGACCAGATGGCTTCACAGGCAAATTCTATCAAACATTTAGACTAGAGCTAACACCTATCCTTCTCAAACTCTTTGAAAAATTGCAGAGGGAGGAACACTCCCAAATCTGTTCTATGAGGCCACCACCACGCTGATACCAAAACCAGAGAAAGATATCACAAAAAAAGAAAATTACACACCAATATCACTGATGAACACAGATGCAAAAATCCTCAACAAAATACTAGAAAACAGAATCCAACAACACATGAAAAGGATCATACACCATGATCAAGTGGGATTTATCCCAGGGATACAAGGATTCTCCAATATATGCAAATCAATCAATGTGATACACCATATTAACAAACTGAGGAATAAAGAGCATATGATCCTCTCAATAGATGCAGAAAAAGCTTTTGACAAAATTCAACATCAATTTATGATAAAAACTCTCCTGAAAATAGGCATAGAGGGAATCTACCTCAACATAATAAAGGCCATATATGACAAACCCACAGCCAACATCATTCTCAATGGTGAAAAACTGAAACCATTTCCACTAAGATCAGGAACAAGACAAGGATGTTCACTCTTACCACTCTCATTTAACATAGTTCTGGAAGTCCTAGCCACAGCAATCAGAAAGAAATAAAAGAAATAAAAGGAATACAAATGGGAAAAGAAAAAGTAAAACTGTCTCTGTTTGCAGATGACATGATACTATACATAGAGAATCCTAAAGATGCCACCAGAAAATTACTACCGCTAATCAATGAATTTGGTAAGGTTTCAGGACACAAAATTAATGCACAGAAATCTCTTGCATTCCTATACACTAACAATGAAAGATCAGAAAGAGAAATAAAGGAAACACTCCCATTTACCATCACAACAAAAAGAATAAAATACCTAGGAATAAACCTACCTAAGGAGGCAAAAGACCTGTACTCAGAAAACTGTAAAACACTGATGAAAGAAATCAAAGATGACATAAACAGATGGATAAATATACTATGTTCTTGGATTGGAAGAATCAATATTGTGAAAATGACTATACTACCCAAAACAATCTACAGATTCAATGCAATCTCTATCAAATTACCAGTGGCATTCTTCACAGAATTAGAACAAAAAATTTTACAATTTGTATGGAAACACAAAAGACCCTGAATAGCCAAAGCAATCCTGAGAAAACAAAACAAAGCTGGAGGAATCAGGCTCCCCCAACTTCAAACTATACTACGAAGCTACAGTAATCAAGATAGTTTGGTATTGGCAAAAAAACAGAAATATAGATCAATGGTACAAGATAGAAAGCCCAGAGATAAACCCATGCACATATGGTCACCTAATTTATGACAAAGGAGGCAAGAACACACAATGGAGAAAAGACAGCCACTTCAATAAGTGGTGCTGGGAAAACTGGACAGCTACATGTAAAAGAATGAAATTAGAACACTGACTAACACCATACACAAAAATAAACTCAAAATGGACTAAAGACCTACATGTAAGACTGGGCACTATGAAACTCTTGGAGGGAAAAATAGGAAAAACACTCTTTTACATAAACCACACCAAGATTTTTTTTGACGCACCTCCTAGAGTAATTAATATTAAAAAAAAAAAGGGACCTAATTAAACTTAAAAGCTTTTGCACAGCAAAGAAACAAGATGAAAAGACAACCCTCAGAATGGGAGAAAATATTTTCAAACAAAGCAACAGACAAAGGATTAATCTCCAAAATATACAAACAGTTCATGGAGCTCAATATCAAAAAAAAGCAAATGACCCAAGTAAAAAATGGGTGGAAGACCTAGAGATTTCACCAAAGGAGACATATAGATGGCCAAGAGGCACATGAAAAGATGCTCAACATCACTAATTATTAGAGAAATGCAAATCGAAACTACAGTGAGGTATCACCTCACACCAGTCAGAATGGCCATCATCAAAAAATCTACAGACAATAAATGCTGGAGAGGGTGTGGAGAAAAGGGAACCCTCTTGCACTGTTGGTGGGAATGTAAATTGATACAGCCACTTTGGAGAACAGTATGGAGGTTCCTTAAACAACTAAAAATAGAACTACCATATGACCCAGCAATCCCACAACTGAGCATGTACCCTGAGAAAACCATAATACAAAAGGACACATGTACACCAGTGTTCATTGCAGCACTATTTACAATAGCCAGGGCATGAAATCAACCTAAATGTCCAATAACAGATGAATGGATAAAGAAGATGTGGTATATACATACAATGGAATATTACTCAGCCATAAAAAGGAATGAAATTGGGTCATTTGTAGAGATGTGGATGGACCTAGAGTCTTTCATACAGAGTGAAGTAAGCCAGAAAGAGCAAAACAAATATCGTATATTAACACATATATGTGGAATGTAGAAAAATGGTACAGATGAACCTATTTGCAGGGCAGGAATAGAGACGTAGACGTAGAGAATGGACATGTGGACACAGTGGGGAAGGGGAGGGTGGGACCAATTAGGAGATCAGGATTGACATATATACACTACCATGTGTAAAATAGATAGCTACTGGGACCATGCTATAAAGCACAGGAAGCTCACCTTAGTGCTCTGTGATGACCTAGATGGGTGGGATGCGGGGTGGGTGGGAGGGAAGTCTAAGAGGGAGGGGATATAGGTATACATATAGCTGATTCACTTCATTGTACAGCAGAAACTAACACAACATTATAAAGCAATTATACTCCAATTTAAAAAAAAAGTGCTACAGCGCTTATCTATAAAACAATGAAAGAACTGATAAAAAAATTTTTTTTAATAATAAAAACAAATAAAACTTCTATCAAGACTTTTTAACCTTAGGGACTTCCCTGGTGGTGCCTTTGTTAAGAATCTGCCTGCCAATGCAGGGGACACAGGTTCGATCCCTGGTCCGGGAAGATCCCATGCCACGGAGCAACTAAGCCCATGCACCACAACTACTGAGCCTGCACTCTAGAGCCTGCAAGCCACAACTACTGAGCCTGCGTGCTACAACTACTGAAGCCTGCGCGCCTAGAGCCCGTGCTCCGCAACAAGAGAAGCCACCACAATGAGAATCCTGCACACCACAACGAAGAGTAGCCCCCGCTCGCTGCAACTAGAGAAAAGCCCACACATGGCAACAAAGACCCAACGTAGCCTAAATAAATAAATAAAATTTATTTAAAAAAATTTTTTTAATCTTAATAAGAATTTTAATATACATATATATAACATATACATGTAAAACTGTCCATTTTTTTCAGCATTGGGAAGATACATTAGCACAGCATGTAGCTACTATTACTATCACTTTAAAAGAGACCACCTACATTACCTAAATATGTACTACCTTGGAGAAAGTCATAGGCCTTTATGGATTTTTAAACCTAACTAATAATAGGTTTAAGGTTTTAACCTTGAAACCTAATATGGTAAGTTAATATGCAAGATTATAATGCAGATTTTCCTGGAGATATACAGAAAAGCCAAGCAAAATTTAATAAAGGACATTTCATTAAATAACCAAAGTGAAGCAGTTCACCAACACTTACATAAAAATTGCTGAGTACTGCGTCATTTAAATGCTCAGGACTATACAGTAACCAGTTAACAAATGTAAACAATCATATGGTTTCTAAACAATTATGGTTTCTAACCATAATTGCCCTCCTCTCCTTACATGAGTCAGCCAGTGTAGGTCTAGAACAAGGCAGAACGAAGATGTTTTTTCAGAATAGCAATCTTTGAAGACCCTAGAGATGTTCCATTAAATTGTTTTGACATTTTCTCAACTCCAAAACACTTATTCTTAGTTGTGTAAATGTTTTATAGTCCCTATTAGATTTTAAGCACCTGACAACAAGGAGGATCTGTTAAGTATGTGTTGCTAGCTAGCAAAACAACAAGAAAAATATATCAGAAGATGTAAACGTTAAGTTGGCCTATATTCTTGGTGACCCGAAAGCTATAAACTTCAGGGGGTATTTTACAAAAAACTTAAGAGTTTCATGCCTTTCATGCATAATGTAACTTAAGTCCACGTAAATCATAACACAAACAAAAATTATAACCAGTTCATTCCCTCCCCCACAATTAGGGTGAGAGTAGTATAAATTTTCATTGGGAGATCATTAGATTTGCACCCAATTACATAATTAAAACTAAAAATAATAAACATGTGCATGAAATGTATCTAATGGAACACCAAAGCTGGAGATAAACAGTCTTGTAAAATACATGAAAATATAGGTCCAGAACCAAGGACAATATTGAACACAGACCTGAAATTTTACTATATCAAAGGCAAAACTTGAAGGCTGTTTTAGCACTACTGCCCAGAAACTTAAAACCAGCTGGGCACAGAGAAAGCAGAGTGAGGTTTCTTCAAAACCACCTACACAGTGGCTGTCTTCCTGCTCCCACGTCTGCCTGTGGAGACAAGCTTCCAGCTCAAGCATGAGGAGCACATGCATATGGAAAACTGTGAAGTCAGCCAAACTCCCACCCACACCAGTTCCTCTCCTCAGCAGCACCCTGACAAACCACAGAAACCAAATGGCTCAATGTGATGGCGAGATGAAAGCAGGGCCCACTTCTCTTATAAACAGAAATGTTTAGGTACATTGCAGACACTAACCAACCCACAGAGCAGATGAATGAAGTATCAAGAGTTTTAAAAAGCAAAAGCTATAAAAAGATACACTTCATTAGAAGTGGAGACTTTAAACATGAAGGAATGGTATTTACCTAATTATAAATGGAAAAAGTAGAAAAGATATTAAGTGATCACATAAAGAAAACTAATATGAGAAATAAAATCCATTTCAAAGGAGTTAGAAAAGGAAAAAAAACTTTGAGTAATGTTATCAAAAATTAAAACCTTGTCTCTCCAGAATCACTAGTGAATGAATTATGGTGAGCAGATTTCTCAAGAGCTGGATGTTTATCCTTCAACTAACACATTTGAGAGAAGTTTAACTATCCTGAATGCAAATCTTTCTAAATCTATTATTTTATTATCTGTTATTATCTATTACTTCGACTCCTTTTTTTTTTTTTGCGGTACGCGGGCCTCTCACTGTTGTGGCCTCTTCCGTTGCGGAGCACAGGCTCCGGACGCGCAGGCTCAGCAGCCATGGCTCACGGGCCCAGCCACTCCACGGCATGTGGGATCTTCCCGGACCGGGGCACGAACCCGTGTCCC
This sequence comes from Stenella coeruleoalba, assembly GCF_951394435.1. Lineage (NCBI taxonomy): Eukaryota > Metazoa > Chordata > Mammalia > Artiodactyla > Delphinidae > Stenella > Stenella coeruleoalba. Next base: position 27,984,234 of record NC_137149.1, on the reverse strand, counting down.
CTGCCTCGGCAGGCGGACCCCCAACCACTGCGCCACCAGGGAAGCCCACTTTGACTTCCTAAATTGTTTATTCTTAAAGGCTCATGATAAGAAACATTGTGCAATGATTAACAAACTCCAGCCTGAGATCAGGTTCCAGGTTAACTCATAAGAATCACCTGAGAAAACCTCATAAAAATATGGAGAAGATATTCTGATTTACTAGGGCAGGAGTGAAGCCCAGAAATCTGTGCTTTTAAAAATCTTCCCAGGGGCTTCCCTGGTGGCGCAGTGGTTGAGAGTCTGCCTGCCGATGCAGGGGACGCGGGTTCGTGCCCTAGTCCGGGAAGATCCCACATGCTGCGGAGCGGCTGGGCCCGTGAGCCATGGCCGCTGGGCCTGCGCGTCCAGAGCCTGTGCTCCACGACGGGAGAGGCCACAGCAGTGAGAGGCCCACGTACCGCAAAAGAAAAAAAAAAATCTTCCCAGGTGATTCTGGTTCACAGCCAGTTTCACGAACCGAGAGTATGAGAGGAAGAACACTTGCCTGACCGTTAATATTCAGGTAGCTTTATTTCCAAGAACTGTGCATGCGTTCAACCACAATGATTGGACATCTGATATGTCCTAAAATTGAGCACCTAATATGGTCTTTGGTATACAAAGATGGATAAAACAAGGTCTGTCAAAGAGTTCACATTCAAACAGGGTAGCCAAATACGTAATTATAGTGTAAGTCAGTCCAATAATAGGATATAATGAAAATCCATCACTGGATAGGGAAGACCTCCTCTACCTAAACCTGGGCTTCCTGGAGGGGATGGCATATGAACTGACTCCTAAAGGTTGAGATTTTATCCAAGTGAATTTTGAGAGAGAGTGAGGAGGAAGAGGGGGACAATGTGCCAAACCCCGCCTCCCCCCCATTATATATATAGTATAAGGAGTGGTAGAAAGCAGGGAAGGGCTGGATAGGAGTTCGAAGTTCATCTTGCAGGCAATGGGAAGCTGTTGCAATAAAGTCAGTGAATGTTACCATCAGATTTGCATTTCAGCCAGATGTCTCTGGCTGGGTAAGTGGTATATAGATTTAAGAAGGATCAGAAATAGAAGGAGAAGGATGAGTTAGGAATCCATGGAAGAATTCCAGGCAAGAGATATCAAAGGTCTGATATAAGGCAGTGAAAACTGAAATGGAAAAGGGAATATAAATTTGAGGAAAATGGAGGCAAAAAGACAAGGTGATTGCCTAGGTGGAGATGGCAGGTGGGAAGAATGGGAAAGGTGAGGGAAAGAGTAAAAAGGAGTCAAGTATGAGCCCCTCACCCCCGCTAGACTGAGGCAAGTAACTTACCCTTTCTAAATGTCATTAATAAAATGTGGAGCCTAGACAAGCTTTAAGAGAACTTCTAATTTTAAAGTCTATGAATCATTTTACAGCACTGATTATTGCATTACTCAATGATGTCCTCAAAGCCTCTAAAAGTTGACCTTACATTAAGTGGCTCCTGGATATTTTAAGTTCACATACCTGCTTTCTAGAATATTGCTAATTTACTTCTTGATGTTAACTTATCAGCTGTAATGGCAGTGGCTGACAGCATGCCTGCATATAGCAGTTCTTCCCTCTTCTAAATTTGCTATTTCAGATGTATACTGTTAAGGAAGTTCGGTAACTAAGTAATCTCCCTCTCTTCTGAACTACAAAGGACTTCGTTTGTAATTCCTTATGACACTTTCCTCATTCTACACTGCTTTACTCTTAGTTGTGTAAATGCTTTATAGCGCTTATTACGGTTTAACCACCTGAGAATAAGAAGAGTCTCAATATTCTTTGTGCCCCTTCACATAAATCATTCCATACACAACCACCTTGCATACAGAATTTAAACAATATATAGGTGTCTTTTTGCACCAAGATTGTTAGAATGTGAATAGATTGTGAATAAACAGACTCTGAGTAAGGACCCAAGCAGCATTTTTTTCTGAGTAGAGGAACTATAATGCTCAGGAGTCTTTCAGAAGGTCTTTTGTTTGGTTCTTTATTCTCAGTTGTGTTCTCGACAGATAAGGTTATTAAGAGGCAGAAATAGAAAACAGCAAGACATCATTAAAGCAAGAAAAACTGAAGATATTCAAGTACAACTTGAGAAAAGAGGTAACTATCAAAATAAATAAATATAGGCAGTCCATACTTTTGCATATAATGGATTTCTGAAGAGCTATATGAGAGTAAGCTGTGTACATTCTCAGAAAACAAATACCGTATGCTAACACATATATATGGAATCTTAAAAAAAAATGGTTCTGAAGAACCTAGGGGCAGGACAGGAATAAAGACGCAGATGTAGAGAATGGACTTCAGGACACAGGAAGGGGGAAGGGTAAGCTGGGAAGAAGTGAGAGAGTGGCATGGACTTACATATACTACCAAATGTAAAATAGATAGCTAGTGGGAAGCAGCTGCATAGCACAGGGAGATCAGCTCCGTGCTTTGTGACCACCTAGAGAGGTGGGATAGGGAGGGTGGGAGGGAGATGCAAGAGGCAGGGGATATGGGGATATATGTACATGGATAGCTGAGTCACTTTGTTATACAGCAGAAACTAACGCAACATTGTAAAGCAATTATACTCCAATAAAGATGTTAAAATAAAACAAAACTGTACATTCTCAGAAGGCTAAAGACTATAAAAAATGTAGGTACATCTAATTGGTGCAGTTTGAAAATATATGTCATGCAATTTGAAAATACATGTCTAGCAATTTGTATCAACACTTTATTTTTACCTTCCCTGATAAATGAATCTCACAGATAAACTGAACACGCTAAAGCTAGTGTACTGTCAATGCCCAAATTGTGCCATGAGGGACAAGCCGGATGATTTTTACCTTTGCCCAATTGCAACTAAGTTTATGAGGCCTATACCTCTTACATTTCAACAGAACTTTTATTTTTCTAGAACACTGTCTCATATCTATAAAAATGTTATGTCAAGATTCAACTGAATACAAACGTAAGGTAGATAGCTAGTGGGAAGCAGCCTCATAGCACAGGGAGATCAGCTCGGTGCTTTGTGACCACCTGGAGGGGTGGGATAGGGAGGGTGGGAGGAGAGGGAGACGCAAGAGGGAAGAGATATGGGAACATGTGTATATGTATGGCTGATTCGCTTTGTTATGGAGCAGAAACTAACACACCATTGTAAAGCAATTATACTCCAATAAAGATGTTAAAAAAAAAAGATTCAACTGAATAAATCATCACTGTTGTTCAGAAAAAGGTGACAATGGGGCCAAAACTGAGCTATTGGTCCTCTTCCTCTAATGGCTCAGAATAATCATTCTCAGCTGCTGAATATAACAGTACCCATTTTTTTTTATGAGTGTCAATTAATGATGTGGAAATTAAAAGTTGGACAAAGTCTCAGAAATTATGACTTAAATACTATCTACAATTTTAATATTTAGGAAGACAAAGAATCATAGAATTTTGATTTTGTTTTTTAGTTTTTAATAGATACTGTGTCAAATGGGTTGCAGAAGTAGAAAGGAGCTGGTTAGTATGCACAGAAGGCCTACAATTTGCATCTCCAGGGTCTTCCATATCTCTATTCCCTACCTGAATTCTGTCCTACATGAACTCTGCAAAAGGGTTTAGTAATCAGGGACTTACTGCTCCCTCTCTACTCTGATTAAAGTTTGGCAAACATCTTTTTGCTCTTAGTTTACTTGCTATAAGATGGAAATTTTCCAAAGATATTTTTAATAGGAAACTAAACAAGCAGGAGGCTCCAAAATAAGCATAGAAACAGAATAAGCCTCACAGGATAAGGACTTTCAACCCAAACCTAATAAAAATTTAGATATAGCTGAATCAGCTCAAACGTTGATTATGTACCTCCTACATACCTAGCAGTTTGTAAAGCATGAAGGATAATAGTGGATCTTCCTTCTGGAAACTTATATTCCAGTTGGAGAGACAAACACATAAACAAAGGAATTACTATCAATATAATGTGGTAAATGCTAGGATAGACATACGCACATTTTACTGCTTTGCTAACAGCCTTGACGGAATACTTCATTTAAAGCTGCTAATTTTTCTCTCTCCTCAGTCTTTTTTTTTTTTTTAGTGAATTACCATTTTATACCCATCATATTGGCAAAACAAAATTTTTTTTAATACAGCAGGTTCTTATTAGTCATCAATTTTATACACATCAGTGTATACATGTCAATCCCAATTGCCCAATTCATCACCCCACCACCACCACCACCCCGCCACTTTCCCCCATTGGTGCCCATACGTTTGTTCTCCACATCTGTGTCTCAATTTTGCCCTGCAAACTGGTTCATCTGTACCATTTTTCTAGGTTCCACATATATGTGTTAATTTACAATATTTGTTTTTCTCTTTCTGACTTACTTCACTCTGTATGACAGTCTCTAGATCCACCCACGTCTCTACAAATGACCCAATTTCATTCCTTTTTATGGCTGAGTAATATTCCATAGTATATATGTACCACATCTTCTTTATCAATTTGTCTGTCAATGGGCATTTAGGTTGCTTCCATGACCTGGCTATTGTAAAGAGTGCTGCAATGAACATTGGGGTGAATGTGTCTTTCTGAATTGTGGTTTTCCCTGGGTAAATGCCCAGTAGTGGAATTGCTGAATCATATGGCAATTTTACTTTTAGTTTTTTAAGGAACCTCCATACTGTTCTCCATAGTGGCTGTATCAATGTACATTCCCACGAAGAGTGCAAGAGGGTGTCCTTTTCTCCAAACCCTCTCCAGCATTTGTTGTTTATAGATGTTCTGATGATGCCCATTCTAACTGGTGTGAGGTGATATCTCATTGTAGTTTTGATTTGCATTCTCTAACAATTAGTGATGTTGAGGAGCTTTTCATGTGCTTATTGGCCATCTGTATGTCTTCTTTGGAGAAATGTCTATTTAGGTCTTCTGCCCATTTTGGGATTGGGTTGTTTGTTTTTTTAATATTGAGCTGCATGAGCTGTTTATATATTTTGGAGATTAATCCTTTGTTGATTCGTTTGTAAATATTTTCTCCCATTCTGAGAGTTGTCTTTTCATCTCGTTTATGGTTTCCTTTGCTACGCAAAAGCTTTGAAGTTTCATTAGTCCCATTTGTTTATTTGTTTTTATTTCCATTACTCTAGGAGGTGGATGAAAAAAGATCTTGCTGTGATGTATGTCAAAGAGTGTTCTTCCTATGTTTTCCTCTAAGACTTTTATAGTGTCCAGTCTTACATTTAGGTCTCTAATCTATTTTGAGTTTATTTTTGTGTATAGTGTTAGGGTGTGTTCTAACTTCATTCTTTTACATGTAGCTGTCCAGTTTTCTCAGTACCACTTATTGAAGAGACTGTCTTTTCTCCATTATATATCTTTGCCTCCTTTGTCATAGATCAGTTGACCATAGGTGTGTGGGTTTATCTCTGGGCTTTCTATCTTGTTCCATTGATCTATGTTTCTGTTTTTGTGCCAGTACCATATTGTCTTGATTACTGTAGCTTTGTAGTATAGTCTGAAGTCAGGGAGTCTGATTTCTCCAGCTCCGTTTTTCTCCCTCAAGACTGCTTGAGGCTATTCGGGGTCTTTTGTGTCCCCATACAAATTTTAAGATTTTCTGTTCTAGTTCCATAAAAAATGCCATTGGTAATTTGATAGGGATTGCACTGAATCTGTAGATTGCTTTGGGTCGTATAGACATTTTCACAATATTGATTCTTCCAATACAAGAACATGGTATATCTCTCCATCTGTTGGTATCACCTTTAATTTCTTTCATCATGTCTTATAGTTTTCTACATACAGGTCTTTCGTCTCCCTAGGTAGGTTTATTCCTAGGTATTTAATTATTTTTGTTGTAATGGTAAATGAGAGTGTTTCCTTAATTTCTCTTTCATATATTTCATCATTAGTGTACAGGAATGCAAGAGATTTCTGTGCATTAACTTTGTATCCTGCTACTTTACCAAATACATTGATTAGCTATAGTAGTTTTCTGGTAGCATCTTTAGGATTTTCTATGTAGAGTATCATGTCATCTGCAAAGAGTGACAGTTTTACTTCTTCTTTTCCAATTTGTATTCCTCTTATTTCTTTTTCTTCTCTGATTGCTGTGGCTAGGACTTCCAAAACTATGTTGCATAATACTGGTGAGAGTGGACATCCTTGTCTTGTTCCTGATCTTAGAGGAAATGCTTTCAGTTTTTCACCACTGAGAATGATTTTTGCTGTGGGTTTGTTGTATGACTTTATTATGTTGAGGTAGGTTCCCTCTATGCCCACTTTCTGGAGAGTTTTTATCATAAATGAGTGTTGAATTTTGTCAAAAGATTTTTCTGCATCTATTGAGATGATCATATGGTTTTTCTTCTTCAACTTGTTAATATGGTGTATCACATTGATTGATTTGCATATACTGAGGAATTCTTGCATCCCTGGGATAAATCTCACTGGACTATGGTGTATGATCCTTTTAATGTGTTGTTGGATTCTGTTTGCTAGTATTTATTGAGGGTTTTTGCATCTATATTCATCAGTGATATTGGTCTGTCATTTTCTTTTTTTGTAGTATCTTTGTCTGGTTTTGGTATCAGCGTGGTGGTGGCCTCATAGAATGAGTATGGGAGTCTTCCTTCCTCTGCAATTTTTGGAAGAGTTTGAGAAGGATGGGTGTTAACTCTTCTCTAAATGTTTGATAGAATTCACATATGAAGCCATCTAATCCTGGGCTTTTGTTTGTTGGAAGATTTTTAATCACAGTCTCAATTTCAGCTTGTGATTTGTGTGTTTATATTTTCTATTTCTTCCTGGTTCAGTCTTGGAAGGTTGTGCTTTTCTAAGAATTTGTTCATTTCTTCGAGGTTGTCCATTTTATTGGCATAGAGTTGCTTGTAGTAGTCTCTTAGGATGCTTTGTATTTCTGCAGTGTCTGTTGTAATTTCTCCTTTTTCATTTCTAATTTTATTGATTTTTTTCTTGATGAGTCTGGCTAATGGTTTAGCAATTTTGTTTATCTTCTTAAAGAACTAGCTTTTAGTTTTATTGATCTTTACTATTTTTTTTGTTTGTTTGTTTCTATTTCATTTATTTCTGCTCTCATCTTTATGATTTCTTTCCTTCCTCTAACTTTGGGTTTTGTTTGTTCTTTCTCTAGTTCCTTTAGGTGTAAGGTTAGATTGTTTGTTTGAGATTTTTCTTGTTTCTTGAGGTGGGCTTTATAGGTATAAACTTCCCTCTTAGAACTGCTTTTGCTGCATCCCATCGGTTTTGGATCGTTGTGTTTTCATTGTCACTTGTCTTTAGGTATTTTTTTATTTCCTCTTTGATTTCTTCAGTGATTTCTTGGTTATTTAGTAACGTATTGTTTAGCCTCCATGTGTTTCTGTTTTTTACATGTTTCCCCCTGTAATTCATTTCTAATTTCATAGCGTTGTGGTCAGAAAAGATGCTTGATATGATTTCAATTTTCTTAAATTTACTGAGGCTTGATTTGTAACCCAAGATGTGATCTATCCTAGAGAATGTTCCATGCGCACTTGAGAAGAAAGTGTAATCTGCTGTTTTTGGATGGAATGTCCTATAAATATCAATTCAATCTATCAGGTCTATTGTGTCATTTAAAGCTTGTGTTTCCTTATTAATTTTCTGTTTGGATGATCTGTCCATTGGCGTAAGTGAGGTGTTAAAGTCCCCCACTATTATGGTGTTACTGTTGATTTCCTCTTTTATAGCTGTTAGCAGTTGCCTTATGTATTGAGGTGCTCCTATGTTGGGTGCATATATATTTATAATTGTTATATCTTCTTCTTGGAATGATCCCTTGATCATTATGTAGTGTCCTTCCTTGTCTCTTGTAACATTCTTTACTTTAAAGTCTATTTGATCTGATATGAGTATTGCTACTTCAGCTTTCTTTTGATTTCCATTTGCATGGAATATCTTTTTCCATTCCCTCACTTTCAGTCTGAATGTGTCCCTAGGTCTGAAGTGGGTCTCTTGTAGACAGCATATAGATGGGTCTTGTTTTTGTATCCATTCAGCAAGTCTGTGTCTTTTGGTTGGAGCATTTAATCCATTCATGTTTAAGGTAATTATTGATATGTATGTTCCTATGACCATTTTCTTAATTGTTTTGGGTTTCTTTTTGTAGGTCCTTTTCTTCTCTTGTGTTTCCCACTTAGAGAAGTTCCATTAGCATTTGTTGTAGAGCTGGTTTGGTGGTGCTGAATTCTCTTAGCTTTTGCTTGTCTGTAAAGCTTTTGGTTTCTCCATCGAATCTGAATGACATCCTTGCTGGTAGAGTAATCTTGGTTGTAGGTTCTTCCCTTTCATCACTTTAAGTATATCATGCCACTCCCTTCTGGCTTGTACAGTTTCTGCTGAGAAATCAGCTGTTAACCTTACGGGAGTTCCCTTGTATGTTTTTTTTTTTTTTCCTTTTTAGAAATGAGCTTTATTTTCAATGCTCTTTAGTTCTAAGAGCCTGTATAATTATTTTTTCCTCCCACCAGGTTAACTGCAAGTTAGGATTTCAAAAACCACAACAAACAAATCAAACACCTATAGGATCCGGGCACTGACCACCCAAGTGTCATGTTGGCAATTAAACCAGGACTCCCTTTCAAAGAAGCTTCTATGCAAAATGCTGTATTTCCTCCAATGAGGCTTGTTTTTCAACCTTGAAATCATCCACTTGAAAAGCAGACCCCAAAACCCAAGCTTTCAGAACTGGGTCCCAATATCACCACATAAATCACTCTCATTCTAAAAACTATACAATTAATGGGCCCAAAAGTTACTTTAATAGAAGGCTTCAAGGCAAGCCAAAGTTTCTTATAAAACCCCCATCCACCCTGCCAACTGCTCTGCACCTCTGTTCCACAGGAACCCATAACACTTCACCCTTCAAGTCCTGGGGACAACCTCAGCAGCATGGAGTGGCCAAGCAGAGCCCATTGGGATAGGGAATGAATTTGGACACAGACGCAACAACAATGAACTTGTTCATTCCTCACAAATGTAGTCCAATGAGAGGCTGCATCAAACTTAAAAGCCAACTTTTCTGCTTCAGATTCCTGGATACAAAAGATTTTTAAAAATCTGTATAATTTGAACCAAAAAAATGATGGTTATTAAAAATAAACCAAGAAATACCCAGAAATGGGTTTCCTGTGAAAGTTTGGTAGAAGAGGGATTCCGATCTGATTAAACAATCTAGACACCACAGCCCCTCACATAAACACTCTTTTAAGTAGACAGCATTTCAAGGCAGAGGTCAAAATGAAAACATCTTTGAAAAGACAACAGTGACGTGGCTGGGAAACTGTGTTCATCTTGGCAAACATTTTTTCCACCCACCACAAGCTTGGACTTTCTGGGAAGGTCACTGCTTTTCTGGTCAGAAACACTCTTGAAGTCGTCAGGATGGAGGAAGAGACACTCTGTGAAGGTGTGTTTCCGGTTCTGTACCTGGAGCTCAGGAGCCAAAGAGCACGATCATGCAGAACATCATGAAGACATTCCATAGGGCAATGAAGGTTCGAAAATATCTGAGGCTCAGCAAGAACTCCTGGATGTTGTCACCTGTGCTGGGCTCCCTCGACTCCTCCTCAAAGCCTTGCATGTCCTTCTTTTTCAGCTTAAAGTTGAGCACTGCCTGGCGTTCATCAACAGCATCCCAAACAGCAGGATGTCCCCGATCATTGTTACTGCCGGAGCATCCATCAGAACAGGAAGCCCTTTGTATGTTATTTGTCATTTTTCCCTTGCTGCTTTCAAGAATTTTTCCTTGTCTTTAATTTTTGCCAGTTTGATTTCTATGTGTCTCGGCGTGTTTCTCCTTGGGTTTATCCTGTATGGGACTCTCTGTGCTTCCTGGACTTGCACAGCTATTTCCTTTCCCATGTTAGGGAAGTTTTCGACTATAATCTCTTCAAATATTTTCTCGGGTCCTTTCTCTCTCTCTTCTCCTTCTGCGACCCCTATAATGTGAATGTTGTTGTGTTTAATGTTGTCCTAGATGTCTCTTAGGCTGTCTTCATTTCTTTTCATTCTTTTTTCTTTATTCTGTTCCACAGCAGTGAATTCCACCATTCTGTCTTCCAGGTCACTTATCCATTCTTCTGCCTCAGTTATTCTGCTATTGATTCCTTCCAGTGTAGTTTTAATTTCAGTTATTGTAGTGTTCATCTCTGTTTGTTTGTACTTTAATTGTTTGTACTTTAATTCTTCTAGGTCTTTGTTAAACATTTCTTGCATCTTCTCGATCTTTGCCTCCATTCTTTGTCCAGGGTCTTGGATCATCTTCACTATCAGTATTCTGAATTATTTTTCTGGAAGGTTGCCTATCTGCATTTCATTTAGTTGTTTTTCTGGGGTTTTATCTTGTTCATTCATCTGGTACATAGCCCTCTGCTTTTTCATCTTGTCTATCTTCCTGTGAATGTGGTTTTTGTTCCAGAGGCTGCAGGATTGTAGTTCTTCTTGCTTCTGCTGTCTGCCCTCTGGTGGATGAGGCTATCTAAGAGGATTGAGCACGTTTCCTGATGGAGGGACTGGTGGTGGGTGTTACTCTGGTGGGCAGAGCTCAGTAAAGCTTTAATCTGCTTGACTGCTGATGGGTGGGGCTGGGTTCCCTCCCTGTTGGTTGTTTGGCCTGAGGCAACCCAACACTGGAGCCTAGCTGGGCTCTTTGGTTGGGCTAATGGTAGACTCTGGGAGGGTTCACGCCAAGGAGTACTTCCCAGAACTTCTGCTGCCAGTGTCCTTGTCCTCACAGTGAGCCACAGCCACCACCCGCCTCTACAGGAGACCCTTCAACACTAGCAGGTAGGTCTGGTTCAGTCTCCCCTGGGGTCACTGCTCCTTCCCCTGGGCTCCTTCCCCCGCACATTACTTTGTGTGTGCCCTCCAAGAGTGGAGTCTCTGTTTCCCCCAGCCCTGTCAGAGTCCTGCAATCAATTCCCACTAGGCTTCAAAGTCTGATTCTCTAGGAATTCCTCCTCCCATTGCTGGACAACCAGGTTGGAAATCCTGGCATGGGGCTCAGAACCTTCACTCCAGTGGGTGGACTTCTGTGGTATAATTGTTCTGTGATTCACCCACCCACCAGTTATGGGATTTGATTTTACTGTGATTGCGCCCCTTCTATCTTCTCATTGTGGCTTCTCCTTTGTCTTTGGATGCGGGGTATCTTTTTTGGTGAGTTCCAGTGTCTTCCTGTGGATGATTGTTCAACAGTTAGTTGTGATTCTGGTGTTCTCGCAAGAGGGACTGAGAGCACGGCCTTCTACTCCGCCACCTTGGTTCTCCTCCAGGCTCAGGGTCTTCTAATGTGGGCCCCCAATTACTCAAGTCCTTACTCTGGGTTGACCTCCATCCCTGAACAGACTGCCTTTGGAGACACAACGCAGGTCCTTGCTTGGCATCCAAACACTGATGCTGCCCCCACACCCACAGGGAGGACAGGGTGGGAGGGCGGATGCTGCTTCTCGGAACGGGTTTCATCCTAATAATTAGGGACTGTGGCACCAAGGTGGCACCGCACCAGGAAAGTCAAGGATGCAGTAGGATGTAATCTCCGCAGACGCCCTGTGAGCTCTGGTTAAGAGTGCAAACACTCCTCTGGGTGCAAGAGGAAAAGGGACAGGCTCTGGCTGCCAGCAGCCTGGCTGGAGGGAAGCTTCCAGCTCACAGGAATGGGCAGAAAATCTCCTCAGTTTTAAATGTATTTACTAGCCAGTTGTCAAGTTCACTTCCCATCCCTGAAACTTGCCTCCTTTGTCTTTCAGACCTAGATCAGAGGGGCAAATACATGGCACTTGTGCCAGTGCTCATATCTCCCGTGCCATGGCAGTTATTCTTTCCCAAAAAGTTCTCACAAGCTATCTTATACAGTGTACCAGGCAGCCATGAAGAGTAACTGGCACATGAGATAAACCCATCTGCTACCCTTATCTAGTTTTACTTCCACTAGTACCTTGCTGGCAGATGCTATTTGAAATTTTCAGCATGGGGTCTAATTTCTTGCCCAGCCAAAAACACATATTCTTTCATTTCCGTTTCAGCGCTTTGCATTCCCTTTTGAACCAACCACAAATTTATTTCCCATGTGAGGAAACTCAAGGTCCAACGTCATTAGCAGAGCACAGATAACTATGGTTTCCCACAAGCAATGAAAAATCACAAACATCTCATGTGAGCTCTACTCACATAATAATACTAATCAATGTATTTAATATTAATACTAATTAATTAATAGGTGCCAATAATACCCATATTTCACAAATGTGAGAACTGACGATTAGAGAGAGCCAGGATTGAAATTCAGGAAAAGTGAAGACTCTGAATTGTTAGTCCCTACCCTGTACAAACTCTACTTTTCCAGATCCTTCTAAATGGTTCCAGGAATCCTCTTAGAAGTCCTTACTTTTCTTAATACATACTGTTTTAAAGACACATTAAGAATAATAGATTTATTTAGGAAAACACACACAGGAAAGCAAATACAGAAAAATATCAACAACAGGCCAATCTAGGTAAAAGCTCTGCTGGTGTTCATTGCACTATTCTTGCAATTTTTCTGAAGGTTTGAAATTTTTCAAAATGAAAAGTTAGAGACAAAAGGGTAATAGACCTAATTTTCACTGAGTAAAGGGAGTTATTTCATGACAAAGTCTTAAAATTATAGATGTCTTAGAATCATATTAGGACAATTTATATGTTCATTAAAACATTTTAAAAGATTGAGGGGTAGGGAATAGGGAAAATAATTTAAATATGAGTGATTAAAAAAAGATGCAGCATAGGAAAATTCTTTCTATCCTTTTGCTTTTGAGAGTTAACCCCTCCGAGAAGAACAACTTGACCAATTGGAATAAAAGCAAATGACAGCAGCCAAGACACTCAGGTTAGATCTAGAGGAAAAGTCATACAGAAATCATAGAAGTTTAAAGGAGGAGGAGGTTTTTCAAATTGTCCAGTTAAACTTGTTCATTTTACTGATGATGCAATTCAGTACCAGAGACTTTAAATGAACTGCCCTCATTTCTGCAGTCTGATAGTAGCAGAACTACTTCATTTCCTCTGTACCCTAGTTTAGAGCTTGTATCATTCTAACTTCTTTAGTAAGTGATAAAAAGCCAACCCAAGGGCTTCCCGGGTGGCGCAGTGGTTGAGAGTCCGCCTGCCAATGCAGGAGACACGGGTTCGTGACCCGGTCCGGGAAGATCCCACATGCCGCGGAGCGGCTGGGCCCGTGAGCCATGGCCGCTGAGCCTGCGCGTCAGGAGCCTGTGCTCCGCAACGGGAGAGGCCACAACAGTGAGAGGCCTGCGTACACAAAAAGCTCATCTCTCAGTCATGCATTCTGCGGGACAGACTTCATTCTCAGGCCCTTATAAGATGGTTCTCCTGTAGTTCCAAACTCATATCACCACACACCAATCCTGTAGACAAGACTTTGCTTTTTCTACAGTACAAACAAAAATCCCAGAATTGAGTTTCACTGGCCCTGACGGTCCTGATTTGGGCCATGTGCACATCCTCAAATCAGTCACTATAGCCATGGGAGGTAGGAAGGGTGAAATGCATTTGACTTACTCAGTAAAGGTGTTATTCTTCACTCCTGGATCCAGGAATAGAGTCATCTTCACTGAAATCACAGACAGAGTGGGAGAGAGTTGAATCAATAAAAAAAGCTGGGGTACTGTTAACATAAGAAGTAGGTACAGATAATAAATGGCAAAATCTACAAATTCTACATCTATCCATAAATAACAGCTGAAAGAATAAAGGCTAAGAGAAGACAAAAACTGCCTTTTAAAAAACATTCAAAAGACTGTCTTGAGGGAAAAAAAAAAAAAAGATTTATCAGTTCTCTTGTACTTCAGGAAAGAATTAGGACCAGTAGGCAGAGGAGACAAGGATACAGATTCAACTCAGTAGCTGTAAAGAACTTTCTAACAACTAGAGATATCCAGTAATTGAACAGGTGGCATCATGAAGTAATGAGTTTCCCATAGTTGGAAGCCTTCAAACAGAAGGAGGGTGACCGTCTGTCAGGAATGTTATAGAAGGGATCCCTATACTGGTGGGAGGTTGTTCTAAAATGCTTCTTAGATTCCTTCCAACTTAAGATTCTAAATTATTGAGAACAGCATGAATAAAAGATCCAAACCCATTCAACAACTAAATTATTCAACAAAAGGTAACAACTTTCAGCTATGAAGTTGAGGCAACCAGGCTTTGCGTGCCAGCCATCCAATTTTACAAAGAAAACAGAAACAGATCTTTAAAAATGATTATTTTTAAATTACAACGTTAAAATTAATTTTACTAGGAAACACACAACCCAGAAAACATTTTAAAAATTTCTCTTCCAAATTTGATCTACATGTTCACATAATTTCACTTCTGTCAGACTTATTCCCTAAATTGAACAGAATTAAGTTCCATATTACACTTTTTATCTTCCCAGCTCCTGAGATACAGGCTAAGTGGCTCTGCTACTGTCAGGCTGCACTTTTCCACTTAACATCATATTAAATGTGTTTATCACATTGATATAAAATCTTTATCATTACTATTTCAAGGCCTTATACATTTAATTGTGTTGGAATTCCATAGTTTACTCAGACATGTCCCTACTGGAGAGCATTTAGGCTTCTTTCAACTTTTCACTATAGTTTTGCCTTGAACACCAAACAGTTTTGTTTTTTTTTTTAACCTCTTTTGAATTTTTTTCTAGGTCTGCAGTTAGTGGCCAAAGAGTATGAATATTTTTATGGTTCTGAATATGTACCACCAAAAGAATGCTATCAGTTTGCAGTGCTACTAGCAGTAGTTGAGTTTAACCATTTCTCTAAGGCTTGTCCACATTAGGTTTTGTTCAACACTTTAAAAATTGCTAACATATATTAAGTAGTACTTTATAATTGTTTACTTTTCCATTTTTTTCTCTACTAGTGAGTTTGAATAGCCTTCTCAACTCTTTTTTTTTTTTTTTTTTTTCAGTGAAAACACAACTCTTAATCTACATTCCTACTATAAGGAGAGAACTCAGTAGTACATGTGGATGCAAAGAAGTCACACCACAAAAAGAGAATAAAACAGTTAAGGTAAACAGATTAGGCTCAAGATGAAGTCACTCATGCTAAACACCACATCGACAAACCAAAACTTAACTAAATTTCGAGCCTCAGAGAAGGAAGGCCTAGGTCAACTGATCAGCCCTTGCCTGCCCAGCACAAGTTACCTCACCAGGCCCCAAGACTTCCTTTGCTCCATATAAGGGGATAACCCAGCATTAACCAATCAGCCAATGCCCAGTATAACTTTCCTGTTCCTGCTCACTTTGGTCTATAAAACCCTGTTAAGTTGTACACTTCTTTGGAGTTCCTTTCTATCTGCTAGATTGGATGCTGCCTAATTCATGAATGGCTGAATAAAACCAATAAGATCTTTAAAATTTATTCAGTTGAATTTTGTTCTTTAACAAAAGAGAGAATAGAAATTAATTCCAAGAAGAAAGGTAAATTTTTCCTTCTCCCAATCAGAATGGACTCTCTGGAATGGCTAGAGAACATTGAGAAAGCATTGGTTCACCATGCTTCTGATATAGCTTCCTTAAAACAAAGGAACGATAAAGGAAGTGAGTGTTCTCCAATAAGTTCCTTTTCCTTTAAATTCACATGTTGTCCAGAAACCATAGTTTTTCCTGGGATTTTAGTTAAGATTTCAAACATCTCAAAAATTATTCCCCATACCAAAGGCTCTGCTAAACGGGAAGGAAACAGATTTTTTAAAAAAATGAGAGGCAAAAATTAAAGCACAGGAAGCATATAATAACATCATAGTATGTCAAAAATTAAACTGAAAAATGAAGTTTGGCGCAGTTTCTACAAATAACTGCATTTGTTTCTAATATTATATTACTAAATGAGTACAGATCACTCTGATTTGTTAACTTTTCTCTCTGGAAAGTTGTACACATAAGAGTGGAAGAACGTTAAAAATAAGATATTAAAGGTGTGAAAGTGAGAGAGTTCCCACAGCAACTGCACAAGACACCTTTGCACTACACAGGCCACTCCTGAGAAATGAGTCTGTTTTTTGCCACTCATTAATTCCTGGGAAAACACAAGGTAAATACACTAATAAAATCACAACTAAACTGCATACAATTTGAGACCAACACATTATAGTTGCCTAGGTAATAAGAATCTTATATTTCCCATGGGAAACGGGAAGTAATAGCTTTATATATTTACTATTCATAGTATGCAACAGAGGGAAAACAGTCCTCCCCTCTCGTAAGACACACTTGAAAGTATGTTATCTGTGATGTAACCTGAATAATGTCTTTTGTATAAAATGCTACTACTGGGTTTTTTAATAAGAGGTGATTCTCTAAATCTTCAGGAAAGACTAAAGTCTCTATAAACAAATGAATAACAGTTCAAAGAGGAAACCCAAGCACTAAATAAAATAAGAAAATGAAGAGGTTCTGACATCAGTCCTAGGCAGGAATCAGAGGATTCTGGCTACCTTTTGGTGAAAGTTCTTGGCTTTTGCCAGGGAAAGCAGAATAGAACTCAAAAGAAAATTAAATGGAAGCTACGTGAGAGGAGGGACCTAGACCTGGGCCTAATGCTTAGAGGTGTTCAATAAATATCTACTAAATAACTGAATGAATGAATACACTTCTCAAAGAATCGAGAAGCCTGACTTTCCAAAAGGCCAGACAGTATGTTCTAAAGCACTTAAGTAAGACTTGTCCCCTAAGTTGAACAAAGCTAAATTCTCTATTATTCTTTTTTTCCTGGCCAGATATATAAATTGTATGCCTTCTGAGTCCTCAAGTATAGAAGGAGTTTCTGTTCACCCTGTAACCTGATTGAAGAGTGCATAGCCGCTCGATTTACCAAGTTAACAACTACAAGCCAAAAGAGGTGAACTTCAAAATGTGCCTTAAGCTCCACAGAGTTGGCAGTAAAAAGCGGATATTCTCTGTGCCACATACATAATCCTAAAGTTTTGTTTTAAATAGATATATAAGGTCATTTTTTATAAGAAACACTACTAAGAGCCAAAGCAAAATTTCAGGAATGAAAATGTCATTAGAGGAAAGCAATGAGGTCCAACAGGGAATGCTTTTGGGTTCCCATGGTGACATTTGTTTCTGATTATATATATATATAATGTTAAATACTTTCCTCTGGGGTTTTAAAGGCTTTTAAGAAAGGAAATAAACCAAATTCATTTTCTTTCTAATTTGTGATAGCCAAAGGCATATTTTCTAGCTTCTACAATCCTGATTACCAAAACCAGGAAACAGGTCTTTAAAATAAGTCTTTACATTCCCGCCTATTTTAATTCCCTCTGGGCCTAGAGACATTTTAATAGAACATCTCAAATAATTCAGTCTTCTCCATACCTAGGCATATTTACTTTCCATTGAAAGATAGCCTGATATTTTATCTATACAATAGTCTATTATCTTTTCAAAATACAGATAAGAGATATACAAAATTTGATACATTATTTAAGTGCCCTCAACTTCCCTTTAACAAAATGGGTAGGGTAGTCTGATGTGTGTTTTTCAACACCACTAAGCAGTTAACTCAGTTCTGGCACTACCTATCTGGGGATAAGTTCACAGATCTTACAGGCCAAGGACTCAGTTCCGCAAGGCTGCCCCTCCCCCCCCCCACCTCCCCCTCGCTCCAACTCCACCCACCACACACACACGTCAGCTGCCAATTGCAACTCCGGGCTGTTACCTGTGCTTCTACCAGCCACCTATATATTGAAGGTTCCCACGATCCCCTCTATGGGTTCCACTAATTTGCTTAGAGCTGCTCACAGAACTCAGAGAAACGTTTACTTACTTTTAGGAGTTTATTATAAAGGATATTACAAAGAATACAGGGGCACAGTCAGATGAAAAGGTACATAGGGCGAGGTATGCAGTAAGGGGCGCAGAGCTTCCATGCCCTTTCTAAGCTGCCACTCTCCCCCCATCTCCACGTGTTCACCAACCCGGAAGTTCTCTAAAGCCCTATCCTTTGGGTTTCTATGGAGTCTTCATTACAAAGGCATGATTGACTAAACTACTGACCGTTGGTGGTCAATTCAACCTCCAGCCCCGCTCCCCTCCCAGGAGATCAGAGGGGGGACTGAAAGTTCCAATCCTCTAATCACAAGGCTGGTTCTTCTGACAACCAGGCCCCACCCTTAAGTTACCTAGGGGCTATCAAAAAGTTGCCTCATTAACATAACAAAAGACATCTTTATCCCTTTCACCACTTAGGAAACTCCAAGGTTTTAGGAGCTCTGTGCCAGGAATGGGGACAAAGGCTATATATATATATATATATATATATATATATATATGTGACTTATTATAAATTGCGATACCACAGGTAGCATGAAAAAGAATTATAAACTAAGATGTCTCCCTTACCACACACTGAGTGACATATTCTTACCCATTTATAGAAATATACACAAAGGCAGATACACCACCAAATGCTCCCAAGGCTCCAACAACCAACACACACCAGGGAAGCACTCAACAGAGAGAGACCTTCAGACCTTCAGAGAGACACAGAGAGGAAGCAAAAGGAACAAAATAGACGGAGAATGTGTATTACTTGTAAAGGATGGACAGCTACTCAGGACAGGCAGCCGGCATCACACCCAGGCACACTGCCAGTGCCAGGCAAGCACAGAGGGGCTCCGCTGGAGTGTGGAGCTCTGTGTCTGCGTGTGTTTCCCTCTCTCACACACCTACCAACACACGCTCTCCTCTCTCCCTCACAAACGCATACACCGCGTCTTTCACAGTCTCTCTCAACACAGTGCCTATCAGGCTCTCACACACACGAGCTCTCACACACACAGTCTCATGCACATACAATTTCTTATACACAATCTCTCACAGTCTTTACGTACGTAGTCTCTCATATACACACTCTCTCTCATAGTCTCTCACACACACACACACAGAGCCTCTCTCTCACAATCTCTCACACAGTCTGTAATGTACATAGTCACACACTCATATTCTCTCACAAACGCGTGCGCGCGAACACACACACACACACACACACACACACACACACACACACACACAGGCGCGCGCGCGCGCCCCGTTGGCCCCGCCTCTGCCCTGGCCCCTCCCTTCCCCGGGTGGGCTCCGCCCCGGCGGCCGAGGGCGGGGCGAGCCGGTGACAGGAGAGGCCGGGCCGGGCTGGTACTTGCGGCGCCCAGGCCGCCGGGGCGCGCTCCGTAGGCTCCTGTCAGCGGCGAGTGTGGCCGATCCCAGGGCGGCCCTCGGGCGGCGATCGCTGCCTCCGGCTTCGTGGCTTGGCCCCTCCGGCGGCCGTCCCGGGCGGCAGGAGTTGGCGGCGGGATGTGCTCGGCCGGGGAGCTGCTTGGCGGCGGCGGCGGCGGCGGCAGCGGCAGCGGCGGAGAGCGCGACGAGGACGGGGACGCGCTGGCGGAGCGGGCGGCGGCGGGGACCGAGCCGGATCCCGGGGCGAGCCCGCGGCGGCGCGACCGGCGGCCGCAGGAGGAGCAAGAGCAGGTGATCCAGGAGGGGCGGCGCGGTCCGGCCGGTTTCCCGAGCCCCACGCGGCGGCAGAGGGAAGTGGCCCGGAGGGCGGGCGGCGCCGGGGCTGTGCTCGGCGTGGGGCGCTGGTCGCCGCGGCGTTCTGGAAAGCGGCCCCGGAGAGCGTTTGGACGGAGCCCTCGGGGCCAGGCCGCGGGGTCGCGTGTGCGCTGCCAAGTGCCGGCCAGGAGTCGCGTGCCTGGCGGGGTCAGCGCCGCCCTTACCCACCCGTCGGGCAGAGGCTTCTCAGGCCGGAGCCCGGGGGTCTGTGGAAGTGCCCTCCATAACGGTCACTTATCTAAAAGCCTTACATGTAAACATTCTTCAACTTCGAGTTCATACCCCGGTGCTGTGTTTTAGGGGCCAGTGGCTCCCCTCTCGACTTCCATCTTGTCATTTCTGAACTCACACCTAGCGCCTCTTGTAAGGTGTGGGTGTATTTCTCTAGACATGCAATCAGTATCTGAAGACGTGTAGGAGCGAGTATTACAATAAGTGTCTTGACAGGGACTCTCCGAGAGCAAGTTTTTCACATGAACCCAAAGGGTATCTAAACTTCATTTAAAAACTGAAAAAGCTGAGTAATAATTAAGTTAAAAAAATAATGCCTAAGGCAGAAAGAAAAAAAACTGAAAAGGCAAGAAAATTGCTTTCAGTTGGTACCAAAGGGGAAAAAAGTATGAGTCCAGCCATAATAAGGGAAAAGAGAAGTTGGGTAGTTTTTGAAACTCTCAGAATTTGCTTTCACTAAGTTAAGTATGTGATAATAGGCATTATAACACATCATTTATCTTCAAGATTAGGCAAGAAGTTTAATAAAAGAAATTGAATTATATGTGGGATGAATTTTCACCAGCAAATACAGTAATTAGACCTTCAAAAATAACCAAGATAAGCTAGCCTTCAGAATCACAGTAAAGACCAAGAATTAAAATGATTATTTGCCTTTATTACAGTGTATACTGTTGAGATCAGTTGATACCTGTCTCCTCTCATTATCCTTCTGCATCTGTTCTTTTTGTCACATTTCACAAACTCCAACATCATCAGTAAATGCATTAATAGATAAAGTATAAGTTCTAGTGTCTCAGCATTGTTTAGAAAACAGAAATAATTGTGTGGCACATACAAAATATGCCTTAGCATTAGGTTTGCTCACCATGTGGAAGTGTAATTTTTCATTCTTTTGACAATGTAAGAGATGGTGACTGAAGCAAATAATTGGTAGCTAGGAGATCTTCCTGACTGCTTTCCTGGTAGTTTTACCCCATTAACTGTACCATGACTCAGTAGCTAAAGGACTGTTTCCTCTTACTTTAGTTGTTCAACTGGAAAAGTGAAGAAAACAGCAACAGGAACTCCCTGGCGGGGAGCGGGGGGCGGATGTATTTGAGCTAAAGGACCCAAAGTAATTTTCAAGTGGTTTTAAGGGAGCATGTAAAATATTTCATTTAAGCTTCTGTGGATTTTTCATCATCAGTAGCTCTGGTCTTAACAAAATTGTTTATGGTACAACGACAAGGGATGAAACGAAAAAAGAATGAAACATATAGCCTAGAAAACAGATATACTTTGCATACCTGCTTCTTTCATTGCATGTCATGTAAATTTATTTTCCTGTACTCCTTTGAAAATGTTATCATTTATTTTTATCACATGATTTATTTATGTACTCTAAGTCCACATACACAATACTTGAAAATTACACCTGAGATATGCATTTTCTCCTATATCAGCACCAAAGAAGAACTTCTTATAAAGAAGTCAAAAATGAACAAAAAATTGATACAACCCAACTCATTGGTGTAAAAAGCAAGCTTTTGTGATAAGTCATTTCTTGGTAATAAGTGTAGCTTTTTTTTCAAGTCCTGAAAATGAAATTTAAAATTTGTATGCACTGCCTTGCAATGATGGTAGAGATATAAAGATATTTGAGGGAGAGGTAAATGAAATTAACAACTATAAAACATAGTCTAAGGATTTGTTTTATTTTGTTTTTCTTTAGGCAGATGGTGTGTGTTTGTTTTGTTGTTTTAAGGACACATGGACTCCAAATTACAAACAGAGTATTTTTGAAAACTTGGTTTGTAAACTTGTTGCTTAGAACTTAAAGTGAGCTTTTCCATAGAAACAGTGATATAAACAGAAACAGAACCAAAACTAATTAGCTGGAAATGAGACAGAGGCCATCTCCCTGCTGTCCTTTCTGCTTAGCACACTCACTTAATGTTCCAGAATCTGAGTAGCGTCGCGGATGTTAAGAGAGAATTGGTAGTAGTGGCAGCGGCAGCAGTAATAGCAGAGGCTCCTTTATATCTGGATCAGGGTTACAGGTGGTGTGCTCTTGAATGCAACAGCTCCAGAAGGCACCTGACTTTTGCTCCTCCAGCTCTTTCAAAGATTTTTGTCAGCCCCTAATTTGCTGTATTAAATCCCTTTCTATTTCTAGTTCCTTCACAGTTTGCCCTTAGCTGATCATTTGATGAAGGAGCTTTCTTCCTTTGGCTATTCCCCAGCCTAAAGTCTCCTCTACATATATCCTTACCTTCACTGATTTTTCTTTCTATTCCTGTCTGAAAGACTCATGCCCTTCCCTCTACCTGGAAGCCTCTTGCGTCAGCTTTGACTTTACAAAACGTATCTTTGGCTCATTGTTATTATGATACCAGATCAAAATGGTATTTATTTCCTGTAATACCAAAATACCAGTATTTATACAGGTGTTTTCTTAATAACTAAGATAAGCATCATTTTTTTTTTTTTTTTTTTTTTTTTACTATTTATCCTTAAGTACTACTCCATCTGAGAGAAAACTAAGGTTCCTCTGTCTTTCTGGCCTAAATCTTTCCAGGTACATGATTGACAAGGCAGCCTCTATCCTAGGAAAGGAGGACTTGATAGACTGGACCAGGTTCCCTAGATGAAAGAACTGTCAAGTCTGAAATAGGAGTTTGGCCTCTAAGAAAGATAAGCCAGGGAGAGAGGCAAAACGCCCAAGGAACTGAAGGGACAGGGCATAGCTGTCCTACATGTGTGTTGGTAATTGTGTGCATGAGAGGTGATCCAAGTATGTTCATGACTGTGAATGCCAGGTCCCTTTAGGTAAGAGAGTCTCTGCCCTGCTGCATACCTGGAAGGTTAAATATCTCCAGTCCTTTTATTACATTTATGTATGTATGTGGCATTTTGCAACCTGAATAACCTAAGATGGCCCTGCCTTAGGTGGGATAGAAAGGTCCCACCGTCCTTGGATTGACTTTAGAATCATTATTTTTAGCTTTAAGGTCTTTCTTTATGATTATAAAAGTAATGTGTACTTCGGAAAATGTAGAACTATAAAACAATCTAGGGGGCTTCCCTGGTGGTGCAGTGGTTAAGAGTATGCCTGCCGATGCAGGAGACACGGGTTTGTGCCCCAGTCCAGGAAGATCCCACATGCCGCGGAGCGGCTAGGCCTGTGAGCCATGGCCGCTGAGCCTGCGCGTCCAGAGCCTGTGCTCCGCAATGGGAGAGGCCACAACAGTGAGAGGCCCGCGTACCGCAAAAAAAAAAAAAAATCTAAAGAAGAAAACAAAAGCATTTGATATCTCACTAAGTAATATTGTGCTATAAAATATGAAACATTTGATGTTACTACATTCATATATCTCTCTGTATGTGTATATGCATATATACACACATATTTTTTAACATGTTTTAATGTAATATTTGGATTTGGTATCTTGTTTTTATCTACTTAGCATGTTGTGTCATTTTCCCATGTTATCAAAAATTCTTTGTAAAAATTATTTTTAGGGCTGCCTAATAATCATTCCCCTAATACTACATATTTAAGTTGCTTCAAACCTTCTTTTATAGATAATGCTGTAATGAAAATCTTTGCTTATAAAGTTCTACCTTTTTCTCACAGTTCCACCTTGGAATAAATTCCTAGAACTGGAAGAACTAGGTCAATAAGTCAAACTCTTTGAATCCTCTTGAAACATCCTAAAAAACTGCATTCAGAAAAGGTTGCACCATTGTGCTCTTCTGGCATTAGTATGTAAGAGTGCCAGTTGGAAACCATCCATTCCAGCAACAAACAGTATAATTTATAGTTTAATCTTTGCCAACTTAATAGGCAAAAATTATCTTATTGTCGTAAGATACTGCTGGAGAGGTTTACTAAACCATTCGTATATTTATTGAGCATTTGTATTTCTTTTTAATTGTGTTCTTTGACCATTTTTTCTTTTGGCATTATTATAAGATATTAAACTCATATTTCACAATGATTATAATTATTTTCCCTGCTTGCTGTTTACTTTATAATTTTGTTTATGATGTTTTTGACTTAGAAATGCTTTAAATTTTTATTAGCCAAAGGAATTTTTTTGTTAGTTTCATACACACACATCTCACACCCTTATACATGCACACACACACACCCCACACATACATACATATATCTATTATATTTGTTTAGAAAATTCTTTCTAATCCTACACTTAAACTATCCACCAATATTTTCTTAGGTGTGTTTGTAGTTTTTCTTTTTTTTACTCTATATATTTAATCTCTTTAGAATGACTTTATGTATTGTGTGAGGTATGGAGCTGATCTTTTTTGTTTTTCCTAATCATTGAATAATCCACTTTCTCCCTGGCTTTGCAATCCTTTATAGTAGTTATAAATACTGAAGTCTATATCAAGCTTTTATGTTTCTGTTGGCATTGTGAAAGGGATTTCTTTTTCCACATCATGTTTTTGCTGCTGGTTTCTAGCTATTGGTTTTTATTTAGTTCTTTTTAAACTAGCTACCTTTCTGAATTCTTTTGTTAATTCTAATACTAATATATACTAGTATCTCTTAGACTTGATTCTTTTTTATCTTCTAGGTATATAATCATCCACTCTATAGATAAGGTTGATTTTGTTTCCTTTCAGATGGTAATGCTTCATTTCTATTTCTTGCCTTTTGCAATGCTGGAACTTTCAGATAAATGCTGGCTTATAGATATTTAAGTAAATAAATGAAGGAACCTGTATAATGGCATTTATCAAAGAATGTTCCATGAGATCATCTGTAAAAAAAAAAAAATGATACCAGAGGGAAGCCTTATACCTCCTTTTTGATCTATCATCAAAGATATGATTAGCAGTACATATTCTAGATCCAGAATACCTATGTTTGAATCCTAACTCTGCCACTTACTAACTGTAACTTTGGGCAAGTTAATTAACCTCTTTGGCCTTCAGTTTCTTCATCTGAAGAAATAACAAGGGAATAATAGTTGTATCAACACCATAGAACTGTTATATGTATGTATGTAATATATGTAAAGTGTTAGAGCAGTACTTAGCATATAATAAGCGTGTAAGGGTTAGCTTTTGGACCTAATTTTCAACTAGAACCTAAGTGAAAAGATATCTGAGAAATGTTATTTTTAAGTTTTCCAGACTCTGCAGTTAGAAAGCCACCCTAGGAGGAAGGTGGAATAGAACAGTGCTCCTCAGTTTTAATGTGTAGACAAATTATCTCTTGCAGGTTGTGATTTTGTTGTTCTGGGGTGAGGCCCAAGATTTTGCATCTCTAACAAGCTCCTAAAGTGATGCTGATGCTATGCCCAAGGACCACACTTTGAGTGGCAAGAGAATAATAAGCAAACCAATCCACAGTATTCAACAAACTTGCCCTTCGACATAGTATCAGTAATAGATATATATACATAAGGAAGTTATTTTACTATTTCCCTAGAAGGGTATATTAGAACTCTTGGTAAAGTGTAAGAAGCCAACAAGCCTTGCTTCTCCAGGCCAAGTGATTTGCCCTAGGGCTTACAATTAACTAGTACTAGAGCACACCAGAACCCAGGTCTCCAAACTCCAAAGCCGGCTTTGTTTTTGTTTCAGAAATGCAAAGAGCCCTCACCTATGATGGGAGAACAGTCTGATAAATCTGCTGCTCCCCCTTAGATTGTATAGTTCAAAAATAGATATCTGTTTATACCCACTTCCTTTCACATCTTTTAAAAGCAGTTTGCAAGCAATACTGTAGCAAGTGCTTTGAGTTTAGATGAACTCAGCCCTAAACTTAAATCTAATTTTTTTCCAATGGGCATCTAGTCACTAACTCAGGGAATAATTTTGTATATGGTAGATATCTTTTGTCCATTTTTTATCATTATTTCAAGAATGGAACTTCTAAATCAGTGGTTCTTAATTGGGGGCAGTTTTGCTCATGGGGGACATTTGGCAATGTCTGGAGACATTTTTGAATATTAAGACGAAGGGGGTACAGTACCGTCAGCATCTAATAGGAATAGTCCAGGGTTACTGCTAAACATCCTATAATATGCAGAACAGTCACCTACAGCAAAGCATTGCCTGACCCAAAATGTCAGTAGTGCTGACGTTGAGAAACTCTGCTCAAAATGTATTAGGATTATAGTGGTTTGAGTTGTCAAGAATAATTACTCTGTTGATAGATATTCCAATGGATAGGTAATAATTGTTTATTTTTTTGACACCTACATTCCAAACAGGTAGTCTCCCTACAGATCTTTTCTTGCATCTCTTCTTCTAGCAACTCCTTATATGCAACTTTCTCTATTTTGCTTTCCCTCTTTGTTGGAGAACAGAGGGAACAAAAAGTGCCCACCAAACTGAGAAGTTATCTTGAGATTGAAAAACAAGGCAGGCAGCTCCATATAATCAATGGATCAGTATATTACAGGATAACTTGCTCACAGGGTGGGATCAGGCAGATGATCTGTAAGCGTTTGCAGCTGCACTCCACACTGCCAAGGGGCCACTGAGACAATTTTATAGTTAACATAGGGTATAGGGGTATGTGCTTGGAAACAGGAAATGCATTCCTAAGTCAATATTTATGAATGGGTAACTAGTCTTGTGGACCAGCAGTCCCCAACTATTTTGGCACCAGGGACCTGTTTCGAGGAAGACGGTTTTTCCACGGAGGTTGGGGGATGGTTCAGGCGGTAATGCCAGCGATGGGGAGGGATGCGGAGCGATGGGGAGTGATGGGGGGCGAAGGGGAGGGATGGGGAGTGATGGGGAGGGATGGGGAGCGATGGGGAGGGATGGGGAGCGATGGGGAGCGATGGGGAGGGATGGGGAGGGATGGGGAGCGATGGTGAGGGATGGGGAGCGATGGTGAGGGATGGGGAGCGATGGGGAGCGATGGGGAGGGATGGGGAGGGATGGGGGGCCATGGGGAGCCATGGGGAGCGGCAGATGAAGCTTCACTCGCTCACCCACAGCTCATCTCCTACTCTGCGGCCCGGTTCCTAACAGGCCTAGGACCGGGAGTTGGGGACCCCTGTTGTGGACACAGGGAATAAGTCAGCAAAGGTTTTCATCACTGTTTGAGGATTACAGAGCAAAGAGGCCAACCTGGTCCCAACGATTATTAAACAATATCTATTAGCTACAAAGCCCTTGACAACAGAGATGTTGATTTACCTCACAATACTGTTCTGGGTGGGATCAGCAGAAGGACAAGAGGAACTGTATGGGCCCAGGATGGCATCAGTTATGCTAACGGCCATATACTCTCATATTCTTTTTCTGCTCCTCTGTCCTACTACCCATCGTTTTTTCATCTCGCTCTACTGTGTCTCATTCTCCCATTGTCTGTTATTCTTCCCCACCTCCCATCTCAGCCACTTTCTCTTTTTTTCTATACGTCTTCTCCACCCCACTGCCTCCTTCTTCTGTAGAAGCTGAGCATTATGGAGCAATGAAAAAGGTTTTGGGTAATGACAGTTCTAAGTTTGAGCCTTGTCATCCTAATAACTTAATCCCTCAGAGACTCAGTTTCCTCATTGTAATGGGTATAATGCTATCCACTTAAAGTTCTTATGAGGATTCAGTAACATTTTGTGTATGAAATGCCTAGTATACAGTAGGTCC
Organism: Stenella coeruleoalba; assembly: GCF_951394435.1. Lineage (NCBI taxonomy): Eukaryota > Metazoa > Chordata > Mammalia > Artiodactyla > Delphinidae > Stenella > Stenella coeruleoalba. The sequence goes on along the minus strand of NC_137149.1, from coordinate 27,956,685 downwards.
TCAGTGAATATTAGCTCCCTATTTTTTTTTTTTTTTTTTTTTTGCTGTACGCGGGCCTCTCACCGCTGCGGCCCCTCCCGCTGCGGAGCACAGGCTCCGGACGCGCAGGCTCAGCGGCCATGGCTCACTGGCCTAGCCGCTCCGCGGCATGTGGGATCCTCCCGGACCGGGGCACGAACGCGTGTCCCTGGATAGGCAGGCGGACTCTCAACCACTGCGCCACCAGGAAAGCCCCTAGCTCCCTATTTTGCCCTGATCTTCTCTTCCATCTTTTTTTTCTGGTTCCCTTTTTCTTCTTCTTCTTAACTAACCACATCATAGAACTATTTTTAGTACATGTAATTTTCAGATTTATAGAATAAATATTATTTATTGAACAAAGTATTAAGATTTACTCATCTAAAAATCAGGTATTTCTTTAAAAAAATTTAACCCACCAACCTAAATTATTAATATGTTGCTTTTTGTATAGATCTCCAGTTGATTTTTTTTTTCTGTTGTGGATCACTGACCCTTGATGAGAAAAATACCCACCCTCCTCTGTACAAGTTATTCTCAATTTACTATTCAAGAGAAGTGGTAAAGCAAGGTTAAAGGGTAAAACTTAAAGTAGTACCATGACATTAACCTTGCCCTAAGAGACCTAAGTAGAAACTGTATCTTTCCCAGGCCTTCTTTAAGCCCCAGCCACGCTAGCTTTGGCTCCCATCGTTGTCTTCTCTGGAGTCTTGTCTTGCAGTAACAGCCACATATCTTCAAAAACCCTTAAGAGTCTCCACTAGTCATGTTTTGGTTCATTAAGTGTGTGCTGTGTTCGTGTGCATGTGCGTGTGTGTAAGGCAATTAATAAGATAATCAAAGAGTAGTTTCATCCGAGCAGAGAAACTGAATTTCTAATTAACTTAATGCAGAAGTTACTTTCTATCTGCTGATCTAATTTTTCCCGTATCCAGTGTTTTGGGTTTTTTTTTTTCCATTTAACATCATTGTCAGCTGTGCCTTATCTTGGCTAAGGAAGAGGAAACAGTTGGCTTTATTTGTTATTGCTGTTTTCTTATAGCAACAACTTGATCTTATCAGATTTCTGATCAAAGAGAAAGCATGGTACAAATATTTTGAACTTTACGGGAAATAAAGGATAAACTAATTATTAATACTTAATATCTAAACAATATTAATACTTAATATCTAATATCTCTTAATACTTAATACCTAAATTTTTTTTAAAACAGTGTTAAGAAAATTAAATTTCCATTTGTGGTTTTTACTATATTCCATTTGATATAATTTTTTCTAACATCTGTGAAGTTTTTTTTAATCCCCTCTTCCAATTAATCCAATTAATTTGTCTTTTATCCTCTTGATCAAAATTTTACTGGGATGTATGCAGACCATCTACAGAGGCAGGGAATTTAAGTTTGATTCCCCATGGCTGGCAAATTTCATCAGTTTGATTGAATTCAGAATTCCTTATTCCTTGGTTTTCAGAGGTAATAAAATATAACAGAAGCTATTGTCACTGTCACAAATTGAGAATTGAGAAGGAAAGTCATTTTTAAGGAAAAATGTTTGGTTTTGGCTACTTTAAATAAACAAGCGATTCCACCTGTGGTAGCAGCCAGCATACAAGGTACTCAGTAATGTCACCAGAAACTTCATTTCTTTAAAAAATAAAAAGTAGATTTTAGAGAAAGTACAAAATGTAGAAATTTTTAATTTGCACCTTGAATTAATCATATTCTTCACTTCATGGCCTATTATTATCTATCATTAGTTCATGCACATCAATAAATTTTAATTAATTTATATTTTCATTGCAGAACCATTCTCTTCTACTACAATAGGCAACTCTTTTAATATTTTTGGTAGGTATGCCTGAAGATGGTTCCATCTATCTACGTTTGTAACTATGATTTAAAATATTGAATTCTATTGGTTAAAATGAAAATGAATACAAATTTTAGTATTTCTCCATTTATAATCATTTCAAAGACTTATTCAAGAACTAGCTGATGTTCTCATTGATTTGTATCCATCCCCCCAAAAGTTTTTTTCCTTTATTGGTTATATGTAGTTTAGTGGAAGATATGTGTAAATAAATGTTATAACTTTGCATTTAATTAAAAAATAACAAACAAGTTATAAATACAATACCTAGTAAAATTTTATATTTAACATATTATTTTTGTACATTTTGTAGGAAATAAAAACTGCAACTACATTTAGTATCCAATGAGGAGGAAAACATGTCCAGCCTCACTAGAAATAAAAGAAATTCAAATTAAAACTATTAGGGATAATATTTCATCTATCAAGTTGATAAAGATTAAAAAGGTGAATGGTGTGGGTTTAAAGAAACAGTGTATGAAATAAGAATACACTAAAGTTAGAAGTAAAATTGATTCAGTCTTTCTGGAGGGAAATCTGGTTTCAACCCTCATGGGTAGAGACTGCTGTTGCCCCTCACTCTAAAGGTGTACAAACTGCAGCACAGGGATGTTAAGTAACATATTGAAAGTATCACAGCTAGTAAGTTGCTGAGTTAAGATTCAAACCCATGCTTGAAGCCTGAGTTCTTAACAACCAAGCTAGTGTTGGTCCATGAAATCAATTTAGTGGATTGTGAACAGGATAGGATAGGACAGAAATTGTTAGAATGCATCACACATGGTATGAATGTCATTTCGTGGAAATTTATATGTACTGGGCCAAGAAACAAAATATTTTATTGTGGACCACAATCAAGATCACTGCACTAGCCCAGGAAGCTCAATTCTGTCTCAAGGCCTCTGCCTAGACTCTTTTCCCCAAATCTTCCCTTGGCAGATCTTCATATCATCAGCTTAACTATAACCTTTCTGAGATCTCAGCTCAGCTCTAATATATAGAAGGAACCTCCAGTCTACACCCTCTTCCTCTCTTCCATTACTCTTTTATTTTCTTCATAGCTCTCACACTATTTGAAAGTATTTTATTTATTTGTTTGCTAACATGTTTATTCTCTGCCACTTCCCACTCTCTCCTTCACAGGCTAACACTAAAACATCATCTCTATGAGAGCAGAGATTGCATAAGGCAAATGCTTCGGACATTTATTTTGTCATCTCTGAGGTAGTACAGAGTCTATAAAAATTTCAATCTAAAATGACACTGCTGGTAAAAACTCAATTGATGTTTTTGCTGAAGCAATGTGGTTTCCCAGGGGAAACTTTCATAACAAAATTTAGTTTTGAAGAGAGAAAGGACTTTGTGTGTAACAGGAACATACTCTATTGTCAGAATCAACAGAAAAGAAACGAGTGGTGTTAGTTTGTGCATTGAGCTAAAGGTCCCTGTAAAACATTTGTAAGAATTTAGGCAAGGATTGTGTTCCTTGATGTGATGTGTTTAAAAACCACCACAATATAAAGAAGGTGAAAGGCTGACAAACAGAATCTTGGAATACTAACTGGCATTAATTTATGTAATGGGTAAAAACTTGCAATTTTGTTTTTAATTTTTCTTAAACTAAACATAGGAAAGAGAGTAAATGAAACCCAAAGCTAACATAGATTTAAATTCAGATCAGCCATTTCAATAATGGCAAAATGTTAAAGGATAATTTTCAAAAAGAGGTAAAATTATAGTGCTTATTAAATATAAAATGAACACATGTTAAGGAGTTTATTTAACTCGTCATTAAAGAGGGAACCAGGCAAATGTTACAACTGCTTCAAAGGAGAAATCAGTCAGAAATGTATGTGTGGAAAAGGTATGTTGAAATGAATTTACAAATGGCCACGAGACTGGCTTTTTCCATAGGCAGGGAGGAAAGACAATTGAACCTCTACTGGAACAGAATTTGTTTGCTTGTCTATAGATATGAATTATTTGCATTGCTATTGGTTATCTGTAATTTACAGACTTGTAAAATATCTCAAAAGCCATAAAGACCAAACAGTAGTATTATAAACAATGCAGTTTTCCATGGAGACACCCATAATTTTTTTTTGCTTATTCTTAATTTTCTTATAGTAATAAAGAAAAAAAGTAATTTCTAAAATTTGCTACACAGAGTAGATTAATTTGTGGATAGTGAGGGTACTTGATCTCTCCCTTTACAATGTCTCATGCTGCTAGAAAAGATTAATTCTATTCTAGTCTTCTTCCATGGCAGTACTGTATACATACATTCAATGTACATGTGGAAATGTATGATTTGTATGCATGTGAAAAGCAAGGATTGAGTTATATTTGAAGTTCTTTCTGTTGAGTTATAACTAAAATTAACCTGATGGTCAGATAACTACTAAAAACAAATTTTGATAAGAACAAGATGGCTGCTCCAAGGATTCCATATTCATGTCTATTTTTTATTCAGCACACAAATCCCAATTGCTTGTTCCTAGCATCCTAGCATACTTTCTCCACGTGTTGAATGGTTACTGGTTTCACAGACAACTTTGTCTACTAAGGAGTTTCATGGGAGTGTAGAAGCACATTTGGTTTAAGCTTTTAAATTTAAAGGAGGGCAAGAATGAAGTGATTTCTTCATAGAGAATTAACCAGTTAGTTATAACCATTTTTGATATCAATAAAAATACTCAGTGTAGAACACTTGAGAATAAATATATGAAGAAAAAATTAAATACTAAACTTCTTTCTTTATTATTCAGTATGTACAGTTTATTTAACAGTAATATCATAAAAATGGTATAATGATTGTGCCATTTCTGGATGATAGTATTTTCCCTTTGGAGTTTAAATGACTAAGTATTTGGAAATCAGTCTTTGAGTATGCTATGTTAGGCTACTAATTTAAGACTTCAGTTGTGCTAACAACCCGGCCATATACTAAAGATATTTTCCTTATCCATTTGTGTCATATGGAACATCAATTGCTTTAACAACTGATAACAGTCATTGTATTATGGATGGTTTTCTGTATTTATTATTTGTATTCATTATTTATTATTATTTATCAGTTATTATTTGTTATTTGTTTGTTCCTTATTTTCTTGGTAGCTTTTAATTCATTCACTCAAAACATCTACTGAGCTCCTACTATTTCCTGGGCAGTGCTGTAGGCACCGGGACACAAAGAAACAAACAGAAACAGGCCAAATCTCTCCTCTCATTAATCTTGCATTGTAGTAGTGAGAGACTACGAATAAATAAACAAGTACATCAGTGGGTTATAAATGCTATGGAAAAAAAAAATAAAGTAGGGAAGGTGGATGGGGAGTATGTGTATAGGGTAGGGGTGCTTTTTTAAATAAGATGATCATGTAAGTGCTCACTAAGGTAAATATGAGCAGAGTCTTAAGGAAGTGAGAATTACTGGTTTGCCCCCTCCTTTTGCTTTGACTCCATGGCGGGTAGAGCCAAATTTGAGGCTCAGTCGAAGTAATCATGGTAACATATCTTTCCCCAGTCTAGACTCTCAATTATCTCTCATCCATCCCCCCTTCCAGTTTTCTATATTTTATTACTATTTTATTCATTTATTCCTACTATAAGCAAATTCAAATCCCTTGTGGAAAGATGAGAGGAAAAACCAAATTAATTATGGACTTAAGTAAATTAACTAAAGACTTCATCTTTTAAAAAGTATATTTCTTGGGCTTCCCTGGTGGCGCAGTGGTTGAGAGTCCGCCTACCGATGCAGGGCACACGGGTTCGTGCCCCGGTCCAGGAAGATTCCACATGCCGCGGAGCGGCTGGGTCCGTGAGCCATGGCCGCTGAGCCGGAGCATCTGGAGCCTGTGCTCCGCAACGGAAGAGGCCACAACAGTGAGAGGCCCGCGTACCGCAAAAAAAAAAAAAAAAAGGTATATTTCTTAAGGAGTATTATATAATCACACCTTATAATGAATTTGTTTAACTATTTTGCTTTCTTCTTAATACCTGGTTTAGTTCCTTTGTACTAAGGGATTTAGAGGTCTGCAGTGCAGTTTATTGGAAAGAGCTCAGAATTTATAGTCAGAAGACTCCTGTGCTCAAATTCTGGCTGGTTGTCTGATTCTGGGGAAGTCACTTGACCTCTAGAGTCTAGAAATACCCACCTTACGGTATTTTTGTGAGGAGCAAATGCTTGGAGTATGTGTGTTTAATAAGTTTATTGAACAAATGACTAGTAAGCAAATAAAATGGGGAGAGGATTCCATTTAAAAAATGGTTGGGGGGAGGGCTTCCCTGGTGGCACAGTGGTTAAGAATCTGCCTGCCAATGCAGGGGACACAGGTTCGAGCCCTGGCCTGGTAAGATCCCACATGCCACGGAGCAATGAAGCCCATGCACCACAACTACTGAGCCTGCGCTCTAGAGCCTATAAGCCACAACCACTGATGCACGCAAGCCACAACTACTGAAGCCCGCACGCCTAGAGCTGGTGTTCCGCAGTAAGAGAAGCCACCGCAATGAGAAGCCTGCGCACCACAACGAAGAGTAGCCCCCGCTCGTCACAACCAGAGAAAGCCCGAGCACAGCAACGAAGACCCAACGCAGCCAAAAATAAAAATAAATAAAATAAATAAATTTATTTTTAAAAAATGGTGAGGGGAGAATCAAAACTACAGGAATATTTTTCCTGAAGAAATTAAAAACATTTCACTAATCATTTTCTCTTGGCCTGGGTGTGATTTAAAAAGTGAGAGTCTTCAACATATAAACCATCTAAGAATTAATAAAATCATTAGAGTACATGAAAGCTCCATGAAGAGAGACTGTAGAGTAAGAAGAGAAGAAGGCCTATAGGTAAGTCCCTAAGAAGTTCCAACACAGACTCAGAGGGAGATGAGCCCGCAAAAGTCGACCAAGCAAGACAAAGGAGGTAAAGACATCTAGAATGACTAGCAGGCTTCTTGCTTGTACTTCTGGGTTGTGCCATTCACTGAGGTAAGGGACGCATGGAGGAAGACCAATTTTAAGGCAGATCATTATGAGTTGAGGGCATGTTGAGTCTGAGGTCCTCTAAGACATCTGGGAAATGTTGAACATGCAATTGAGCATACAAGTCTGGAAATCTGAAAAATTGCCTGAGCTGAGAAAGATCAGAAGGAAACTATGAATCTTTTATAAAAGTATGGGTCATTTTAATTGTTAGGGGATTTGAATATGGTGATTTGAGTACATATCTTTCCTTATATATTAAGCAGCTTAATGGCAAGGAGTATAGGTTATTTGCTTTCTGTACCTCACAGCACTTGCCTTGTTCATGGTAGGCATCCTATTATTATTTATTGAATTGAACTAAATTGCCTAAAGGATTTATTTTGCAAGCCAGACTATTCTATGAGTCAAGGGCTGTGATTATCAGAGTTGGAGTTTAGTAATCAAAGATTAGTGATACTCAGGGAGGACGTGACACACACTAAGAACCAGAGTGCGGTTTCCTGAAAGTAAGCAGCTGTCAGTCTGGCAAATCAGTCAGGTCTGTGCAGGCTTGCCACAAGTAGCACACAACACATCTTGCATAAAATGCAGGTGTAAAACATGCTGAGAGGAGAGGATCATAACTTCAGAACATGACTACAGACTTCATTACAGTAGGCAGAAAACTTGTCATTTTCACTATATCACTATTCACCCAAAATTTAAATAACTAATATATTCCATTATAAAATAAGGTGGCTTTATATAGATATACTGTTCGTCAAAGAATTTCTTCCATAAGAAATTTTATAAATCCACATACTTTTATTTACAAAACTAGATTCCTACAGATTCTTTAATGTCATAAATAATGAGAAGCAATTAAAATTTTTCCCCACTTAGTCCAAATGGTTGATTAATAACTCAACAGGCATTTCATTTCATAAGAATTGCACTGCAGTGGTTATTTCAGAACACAAAGAAAAATATCAGCCAAGTCACTGGATTGGACAAAAAGTGCAGTATATAAAACAAGAAGCTGTTATTGTACAGAACACAATAAACAACTCCCAAACATTGTTATGTGAGTGGCATTTTCATAGCTTTCTTAAAAATTGTCCCACTCATAAGTACTGTTAAATTTTCTTTGAGACAAAATCCCATTATGGATCTTAGTAACAAATTAATGATAAAAAGCTAACTTTAAAGGCAACTTAATTCTAACAAGGATGGATCATATTTTTGCCTAGTTCTATTAGACATACCAGCCATATTTATCTTTAACTCTTCAAATATAATACGGAAAAGATATTTAACAGCATAAGCAAGTAGAATTTTCAACTTTCATAAAGCTAAATACTTCCTTTGCAACCTTAAAACTCCTATGATAAAATTTAATTTTAAAAGAGGGCATTCACAAAGTCACAAATGTTGATGATTCTTTCAATAGATATGGTCAAGCAACTGGAACAGCAGTGACAGACCCAGTGCTTTTGAGAATCAGTCCTCACCTACTTAATGCCTCAGATTCTGACCAGTGTCTTTGATTTTGTAATATCTTTGCCTTTCTTGGTTTTGCCTTAAAAGGAAGTGTGACTTGCCTAATGCACAAATGTTCCAGTTTCAATCAGGATCTCTGTTTTGCTTCTTTTGCTTTAGGAATGAAAGTATGTTACAGTATAAAATCCATTTTTGTACTTAAATGTATGGATGTGAGAATTTGGGATTATGAATCTTGGTTAACCTTAAAAACAAACAGCAACACCTCTAAGAAGGAGATGATAGAGTGGGAAAGATGTGGAACAATAAATATTTGGAATTGGATGGATAGTTACCGAGAGGTGACTCTCTCCACTTAAGAGTATAGAAGTAGTACCAAGAACACTGAGAGAACATGATTTTATAACGAGTCATCTCAGCACAGTTTTTACCAACAACAACACTTAGCAGCCTAGAAGAAGCAGCAGGGAAATCGGAGGCTGCTGAAAGTCAGAAAGTATGGGAGAATATGTGGCTATGAATTCGTGGTTGAAATGGTAGACTGTGGGTTCTAAACTGCAAGGAGAAAATAAAGAGCTAAATCTATAACAAATCCAGAGGCTTTTAAATTTTATAACTACTTCTTTCTTAATATCTATTTTCACAAAGTTGTTTATCACAGTATGATACTGTCTCTTGATGTTTTGCAAATGTGAGACTCCTGCCCTTTTAAAAGAAAGCAACAAGATCTTTTTCAAAACAGGTCTTTCTTTTGAGAGGTCCAGTGGACTGGTGAGATGGATTGAGAGAAACAAAATTACAGTATTTTTTTGAGGGGAAGACTTTCAGTCTAAAATCCCTCTGAAACTGATTCCCAGCTTGTTTCTATTGTGGTCCTTCATCTTTCATTTTTGTCTCTCCATAATTATATTCAATCAAAAATTACGTTATTTATAAAGGCAGCCTTTCTATGATCATTGGAGCACATTCTACTATGTTACAAGTTCATTGTTCATACTATGAAGGCAAGAAAATTTCAAAGGGAAAGAAAAGTTTATTTTATGTCCAAATAAAATATATGTTTCTCTCTTAACTGGATGTAGTTAAAAAAATGAAACCAAAAATCTGCTTCAATAGTGTTCTATGTGCTTAGTCTTTATGCCAGTTTATGTTGCTTTTCTTCTGGGGAGAAGTGGTGGAATTAAGAATTCGATGTTGGTTTGGTTTTTAGTTTTAAAGAAAGAAAAATTTTAAATCCGGTCAAACTGTATCACAATTAAACCAGTTGCTATATTGTACAGTGAGTCAAATGTAACCATCACAAAACCATTTTTAAATGACATTATTTTTACTGAATATAAATTAATCAAGACAAGTGTAACTGTTTGAACTGCTGTTAGAAACTGATATATTAAAATAAATAGAAGGAGGGACTTTCCTGGTGGTGCAGTGGTTAGGACTCCGTGCTCCCAATGCAGGGGCCCTGGGTTCAATCCCTGGCCAGGGAACTAGATTCCACATGCATGCCACAACTAAGGAGCCCGCCTGCTGCAACTAAGACCCCATGCAACCAAATAAATAAATAAATATTTTTTAAAATAAATAGAATGTGAGTGATTACAGAGTGATTTTATATTTATAAGAAAGCATATAGTATAGGGTTTTAGAACATGGGTTTTAGGGCAGAATGCCTGAATATGTGTCTTCACCAGTTATTAGGTGATCTTGACTAAATTACATAATCCTTCTTCTTCAGTTTTCTTTATGTTTTGAAGGTCAAAGTACTTAAGACACTATCCAACACATAATAGATATGCAATAAGTATTAGGGCTTTTAAAATTAATATATTGTGAAATTCATTAAAAACTTCATTTTAACATTATTTATTGTATTTAAGGCTTATATATCAGAGCATCTCCACAAAGAGCCAGCCTTTGCAATGAAGAGGAATAAAAAGCAAAAAATGAGTCTTTTTAGGTAACTAAATGCTGAAGTAAAGATCGTTTTTGTTTTTGAAGTAAAGATGTTTTAACCACAGAATCAATTTGCAGTACATTAGTGCTATAAACCACTATTCTGTTATATGATAAGACAAAAGCAGTTAAACATGCCATATCATTTTTTAAAACATCATCTAAATATTTGAAAGCATTGCATAAACTTTTTTTTGCCAGCTCTCCTGATTTAATTTTTTGACTATACTGACGCTTTTTGAACTAAATGCCAAGCATTTTGCAACACATCATATTTTTGCCTTAAAATATACTTACTTTTTTATAAATGTTAACCTTTTTATTAAATTCTTAGCTTCTTGAAGTTAAGGATATAGTCTTATTTATCTAACACATTTTAGGTATCACGAAAATTTTGTTGAATTTAATTGGCTCTATAAAGCAGAAGTGTTTTTACAGTAAAATAATCTTAAATATTTTACTGAATATATATGATAGCTTAAGATAGTTTTATTTGTTCTTATATGTATTAGTATATTTATTTCTTCGTTTATTATTTTCTTTCTGGGCTGCCAGATATTTAATATGGGGAGTTAGGAAGGTGGAGATGATTTTAATGCTCACAAAGCATTCTTGATTTACTTCTGACATTTCTGCAACTCTTAGAAACTTTTCCAGAGAGTTATAAATACCGATAAAAAGTATTTTACTATGCTAAAAATTATTTTAAAATACAGACTTGGGTGTAAAATTTAATGTATTAGATGCAACTAAAGGGAGAATCAGGACTATTCTGAGACTAGAATTTCCAGTTAACTTTCCTTAGACTTAATTTTTTAAAAATGAGTTAATTACCAGCTGAAGTTCAACTTTTGAAGTTCCATTTAATCATATGGTTCTTCTACTAACCCTTTTTTGAAAAAAGTCTTTAAATATTTACTTATATTTAAAGCTTAAATGAATAAAAAACAATGGGTTTCTTTTCCTTCTTTCTCATTTCCTTTCATACCAACCATTAAAGAGGCAGTTTTCCTTCTTTGCTTAGCAGAGTCTAGCAAATATGTTAGCTGGCCACAACTACTGAAGCCTGCACGCCTAGAGCCTGTGCTCCACAACAAGAGTAGCCCCTGCTCGCCGCAACTAGAGAAAAGCCCACGCACAGCAACGAAGACCCAATGCAGCCAAAAAAAACCCTCAAATTTCACTTTGTTTAAAATAAAATAAAATAAATACTCTTCAAAGTGCTTAAGGTTCTATGGATGATTCCAGAAAACTACCTGAGTACTACCCAGGATCCCCTGGTTCATCCTTACAGGAATTATCCTTCAGTTCACCATCAGAAGTAATTAGTGTCCAGAAACAGCATGGCAGAACTTCCAGAACAATGAAGTAAGGAACTCAGTAGATTTTATCCCAGAAAAACAACAATTTAACTGGTGAAAATTATTTAAAAATAAAATATCATTTAAAATCTTTGGGAATCACCCTAAGAGCATACAGCAAATGAAGGAACATTCATTAAAGAAAATCTACAAAATCTAGGTAAGAACAGTGAGTATTTGTGGCATTTGAGCCACAACCTAACCCATTACCTCCCCATCACAGTGCTGTGTTATAGAAGCTGCAACCCCAGCATGTGTAGCCAAGAAGCTGAAATTCCCCTCTCCCGCTAACTCCCAGTCTAGGGCTACAGTTTCACCTGCAAGGGTAGGCCTTCTCATCCCTTTCCTCCCTTCCCCCTCAGCTCCATGTTACAGGAAGTCTATTCCAGGCAAGCATGGCTAAAAGGACCAAGTCTCCCTCCCCCCAAGCAACCCCCACCCTAGGCACAGCAAGCTGAGAACACTGAGGCCGAATTACCCATCCCAACTCACTATAATGTAGAGATTCCACACCAAGAGAGGCAAGCCACGACCGAGAGCTGCTCCCCACCCCCAAGGACCTCCTTATAGAGCCAGATTGTCACTCTAGGAAAATAGGGTCCCTGACCCCAACTCCAGTGCAGTGGTGCAGGTGTTCTGCCCAGGAGAAAAGGCAGACCACAGAAGTAAAGAGCTCTTTGGATCTGCCTGAGAAGACTGACTTCAACTGGAAGAAGGAATGGAGAACTCCATGCCTAAAGGTGTTGTTGAAAACAGTACAGATCTTGATGAAGAGCAATTAAGAGGAGGCTGGTAGCTCCATAATACATCAAAACACCAGAGCAGCCAGAGGTTTTAAAGAAAGAACCAGGGAAAGAGTCGGCCATGAAGAACCTTCTTGGGATCATAGTCACCTGTGAGGATCAGGAAGGCAAGTGTGCATGTGTTAGGCTGCACCCACTCAGGAACAATTGTAGCAGGATGTGGGGCAGACTTGAAAGCATTCCCTAAGCTGCACACAGACCCATCAACACAGGGAAGAAGCCTTACAAAGAACAAGGGGCTTAAATACAACCTGTGACCAAACACTGATTGAACAATATGCTACTCTGACCCAGGGATAACTCCTAGGAAGCAGGGCTCCAAAATATCACAATCACCTGTGACAGTCGGAAAATTGTATACATGCCCAAGGCTATACCCTCTCAGGGGTAGTAAGAGTAGGACCCTCCAAGCTACTAGTCCCTCGCTGAATGTGGGGCAAAGAAGTAAAATCTCTGAACTATGATAGCAGTTTCCAAGCTACAGATACAGCCAATGGTAAAGCATGAAAATAACTGGCTAAGGGACCGTAAGCACAACTGCTAACCAAGAAATGGCTATACTAGCCCAGGGACAACCCCTAGGTAATGAGACTAAAAGATGAAAATAAGGGGAAAAAATGTGAGTAGGAACATCAGAGGCTGCACACTGCAAAGCAATAGACTTTGCAGAATTAGTTCAGCCAAGTCACTAAACAAATAATCATGAGAATAACAACCACCGCCACCCCCAGAGTAGTGGTAGGGGATCAGTATATAGTGTTGCAAAAATATATCTAAAATGTCCAGTTACTGACGAAAAAAATGATGAAACATGGAAAGAAACAGGAAAGTATGATCCATAAGTAGGAAAAAAATCAGACAATAGAAAATGTCTTTGATGGGGCCCAGTGATATACTTAGCAGACAAAGACTTCAAAAGAGCTCTTATAAATATATTCAAAAAACTAAAGGAAACATGCTTAAAGAGTTAAAGTATGATGACAGTGTCTCATCAAATAGAGAATATTAATTAAGAGAAATTGTTTTTCTTTTGAATTAAGTGGAAATTCTGGAGTTGAAAGTACAGTAACCCAAATGAAAATTGAGTGGGCAGAAGATAAAAATCAGTGAACTTGTAGATAGAGCAATATAAACTATGCAATCTGAAGAACAGAGAGAAAAAAGAATGGAAAAAAATGAACAGAGCCTCAGAGAACTGTAGGACATGATTAAACACATCAGCACACAAATAATGGGACTATGAGGAGAGGAGAGAAAGGGACAGAAGAAATATTCTAAGATATATATGGCTGAAAATGTTTCAAACTTAATGAAAAGCATTAAGCTACACATACAAGAAATTTGATGAAATTCAAGGAGGATAAACAGAGTGATCCACATCTAGACACATTATGGTCAAAATGTTGAATAAGAAAGAGAAAATCTTGAAAGCAGCAAAGGAAAAACAAATCACATAAAAGGAAACCCCAGTAAGATCAATAGTTGATTTCTCATCAGAGACTTGGAGGACAGAGGCAATTGGACAACACATTCAAAGCGCTGAAAGTAAAAACCTGTCCACAGTCTTATATCCAGCAAAATTACTTTTCAAAAATAAAGGTAGCGGCTTCCCTGGTGGCGCAGCGGTTGAGAGTCCGCCTGCCGATGCAGGGGACACGGGTTCGTGCCCTGGTCCGGGAGGATCCCACATGCCGCGGAGCGGCTAGGCCCGTGGGCCATGGCTGCTGAGCCTGCGCGTCCGGAGCCTGTGCTCCGCGACGGGAGAGGCCACAACAGTGAGAGGCCCACGTACCGCAAAAATAATAATAATAATAATAAACGTAAAACACATTCCCAGATAAAAACAGAATTTTTTGCCAGCACACCTGTCTTACAAGAATGATCAAAGGAAATTATAAGGATGAAAGCATCTGATATCAGACACTACTTTGAATCCACACAAAAAAACAAAAAGCACTGGTAAAGGCAATAATGTAGATAATTACAAAGGATAGTATAATCGCACCATCTTCTCTTGACTGATTTAAAAGCAGTTGCATAAAACAATATGTATATATAATTATATTGTTGGGCCTATAACATACTGAAATATAATATATTTGACAATATCAGCACAAAATACAAAGGTGGAAACAAAGTTGTATTGGAGTAAGGAAATGACACCAAATACTGACTCACATCCACAGGAAGGAATAAAAAGAACCAGAAAGGAAGGTGTTGAGAAGACAGATTGTATACCAGACAACAAACAAGAAAGATTAGAAAACTATAAATGCCTGAGATATTTAGGATTTAAACTCAACAGAACCCACTGATAATTTGGATAATAGGAAATTAGGGAAAAGAAGGTTTTGCAGATCATTCCTGAGTTTCTTACTTGCAGAAATTAAGGATGGATTTTATTCCTGAGAATCTGTTCACTGAATGAAGACCAGTTTTGAGGAGGAAAATCATGGGTTTGGCCTTGGATGTGTCGAATATTGAAGTATATTCAAGATATCCAAGTGTAAATGTCGAGAAGGAAGTTGAATATATGGGTCTAGAGTGCAGAAGAAAGGTCTGAGCTGGCTATAATACTTAAATAACTGATTTACTGGTGGTAATTGAAACTGTAAAGTTTAGATGAGCTTATTTGGGAAGAGAATATGGAAAGAAAAGAGATAAGGGCTGGGGACTTCCCTGGTGGCACAGTGGTTAGGAATCCACCTGCCAATGCAGGGGACACGGGTTCGAGCCTTGGTCTGGGAAGATCCCACATGCCGCAGAGCAAATAAGCCTGTGCACCACAACAACTGCTCCTGCGCTCTAGAGCCCGCAAGCCACAACTACTGAAGCCCGTGCTCCTAAAGCCCGTGCTCCTAGAGCCCGTGCTCCGCAGCAAGAGAAGCCACCGCAATGAGAAGCCCGTGCACCGCCAGGAAGAGTAGCCCCCGCTCGACGCAACTAGAGAAAGCCCGCGCACAGCAACGAAGACCCAATGCAGCCAAAAAGCAATAAGTAAATAAACAAATAAATTTATTAAAAAAAAAGAGAGAGAGAGATAAGGCCTTAAGACCAGAGGTTGAGGATCAATATTTAATAGCTAGGTTGAGGATGGTGAACCCACAAAGCAGACTGAGAAAGGCATAGCCAGAGGGATGAAAATAGAACAAGTAGAACCAGGAGAATGTAATACCATATAATTCAAAAGAAAAGAAAAAAATGGTTATTAATTCTGCTTAGGGTTTGAATAAAATTAGAACTGAAAAACTCTAATTTTTTTTTTCTTTTTTTTTTGGCCCCGCTGCGTGGCTTGTGGGATCCTAGTTCCCCGACCAGGGATTGAACGTGGGCCCTTGGCAGTGAGAGCATGGAGTCCTAACCACTGCACCGCCAGGGAGTGCCCCTCTCCCCTGCCACCAAAAGAAATCCTCTAATTTACTGATACGGCAGTTTACTGGTAACCTTTTCAAGAACTGTTTTGGTGGTGTAATAGGAACAGAGGCCACATTGGAGTAAGTTGAGGTCTGACTGGAAGATTGTGGGGAGCAATTCTCCATGGATCTCTTGCATTGAGAACTTTTGTTTAGGACTGTTTTTCAAGGATGTTTGTTAAATGAACAGACTTGGAAGATCAGAATATTGTCTCCTTTTGGAGCAGAGGGCAGATTGTCTGCTACCCAGTGTAATAAAAATGATGTCTCCCTCTGGGACAAACATCAGGCAGATTTGCTTATAGCCCATTGTAAAAGATGAGAGTTCCCTAAGCTCAGAGTTCTTCAGCTGAGGCATAAGCCCACTGCATGCAGCATCTACCTGTGCCACTCTGTCACCCTGTGGGACTTAGGAGGTAAAGGGGACCAACATCAACATGAAACTCAGGCTGCTTCCTGTGGCATGAGGAATAAAGTCCTTTGTCTCTGACCGAGGAGGCTTGTGCCTCCTGCCAGTATCCATGAAACCAAGACAGGCTGACTTGTTAACTTGCAAGTAGGATAAAACATCAGCCCCTTCACAGTTCCTGACAAAGGTGAAAATATGGAAACAAGCAGAGTGAATTGTTTCAAACAGTTTGGTTATGAAGGAGAAGAAAAGGCAAGGCAGAGCTAGTGGCATTAAGGAGGAAAAATCTAAGCATGTGTAAACACTGATGAGAAGCAGCCAACTGAAAGGGGAAGGTTGAATATATATGAGACAGAGGGATAATGGAAAAGGTATAATATAAGGTAGGAAAGGATGCGAGCCTAAGCATAGGTAAGAGAAATTGGACATAAAAAGAGGAATACGTCCTTATTTCTTTATTTGTAACAAAAGAGAATGAAGAGAAGTTGGATGTAAACTTCGGTAGTTGATACATTTAGTATCACAAAGTTAAGGAATCTCTTCTGACTGCTTCTCTTTTTCCTGAGAAATAGGAGGTCAGGTAATTTGCTGGAGGAGAGGGATAAAGAGAGGAGTAGGAGGCAGTTCAAGATTTTTAAAAGAAGAGATTTGAAACAGCCCTGTGTAGAGAGCAAAAAAAAAACCCCAAAACAAAAAGAGTAGAGCAGAGAAATGAAGTAGGAATGTACTTGAAGATCTGTTTGGGGTTGTCATAAACTCTTGGCACCCTATGGTGTGACTTTCTCTAGCACCACAGGTACTCAGGTGCAGACATAGAAAATAGTTGTTACTCTAAGATTAGGGTTTCCCCTATTAGACAAAGGAGTTTTATTAAAGTTTTTTAAACTTTGCATCATAGAAATCAAGCTGAATGTGAAAAGTGAAGAAGAGGGCTAGTGGATTGAGAGAAGTTAGAGATGGGACTACAATCCCAGGGAAGTTGAAAAACGGTGGGAGTACAGGTATTCCCTGCTTTCGAAAATTTGCTTTCTGCCACTTCACTTTTATGAAAGACCTACATTAGTTTGTACCTGTTTTCGATAAGCAAAAGAAATCCAAAGAGGATTTTTGCTTTTAAGAAAAAAAGGTGTAAAGCAAAAATAGCATTCAGCATTTGTTTTGTAGCAAGTTAGAGAGGCAGCACACATCCCAAGTAGCTAGAGTGACAACATCAAGCTCCTTCCCCAGTAACTACACTCAGCATCTCAGCATCAGGCCACCATAGTTTTGAACTGTGTCTGTGAGCATCTGTGCTTTTTCTCATTTTGTTTTGTGTATCCATTAGCAAGACGTGCCCTAAGATAATTGCTTCTTTGCTTTACACCATTTCGGTTTACGAAAGCTTTTATAGGAACACTTTACTTTTGGATAGCAGGGGAAACCTACAGTTGAGTGAACAAGTTGAAAGGAGAAGAGGTTGCAGCAAGAAGATTTAGGAGTTGTTCATTCATTCATTTGTTTCTTCATTCATTTAATAAACCTCAGTTCACAGACTACTATGTGCTATCCAAAAATACTTTTGCTCAGTATGCACATCTTGAAATGTATACCAAAATAAATTTACCTTCCCAGTTATGATTTCCATGGGCTTGGGTTACTGAGGCTGGCTCTGCTTGATAGCTAGGGAAGGTTAACCTAAAGTGGCAAGGAGAAATCAGCATCTTAGTCTTTACTCTGTATTCGTGTTATCTGAATACAATAACCATTTATCCATGTATTCTTACGTAGTTTTTAAACACTTTTAGAAAGTTATATCTAAAAATTTCTGCTTGCATAACCCCCATTATTATTTTTAATATTATTAATACATTCTTCATGTTAATTATTGCTAGTAGCAATAAGACCAAATTAATGAGGAAGTTCTTGAGCACTATAGTTAAAAACACAGGCTTCGAAATTAACTAGTAATACTTATTATAATAAATAATAATTAGATGGCATAATGAATGTAAAGTGCTTAACACAATATCTAGCAGTAGAAAACATTCAGTTAATGGTAGTTATTACTACTTTTTTTTTTTTTTTTTTTTTGGCTGCATGGCATGTGGGAACTTAGTTCCCCAACCAGGGATCGAACCCATGCCCTCTGCACTGGGAGCATGGAGTCATAACCACTGGACCACCAGGGAAGTCCCAAACCCTACTTCTGCCTCCAAGTTTCAGGCCCTTTTTTTTGCCTGCACTGTGCAGCATGTGGGACCTTAGTTCCCTGACCAGGGATTGAACCCGCATGCCCTGCATTGGAAGTGTAGAGTCTTAACCACTGGCCCGCCAGGGAAGTCCCTAATGGTAGCTATTACTACTTTTTATCATCATAATCATCATCATCTATAGTCCGAACTCTTAGTTCCAAGCAACAAAAATTCAACTTTTACTAGGTTTTGCAAAATAGGAATTTACTGGCTCATGTTATTAAAAAAAAACAACAACAACAACAAAAAAAAAAAACAGGTAGATGCCCTAACTGGATTCAAGTATTCAAACAACATCAACTATGTAATTTCTTGGCTTTACTTTATATTAGCTTCATTCATAGCCAGCTTTCTCCTCTTTGTAATAGTGGGTTGGCCAAAAAGTTTGGTTAATGAGTATGTTGTTCAATAAAGTTCTTGGTAAAAATGAAAAATGTGTCTTTTATTTTTACTTAAAACCAAATGAACTTTTTGGCCAACCCAATAAGATGCCCTCCATTTTGCCAGCTAACCAATATCAGTGGGGGGAAAAAAATGTCACTTTTTCAATAGTTGCAGCAAAAGTCTCAGGTAGAGCTTTCATTGGCCTGTCTTGGGTCACATGCTCATTCCTTAACTAATCATATGCCCAAGGAAATGAAATGTTCTGATTGTTCAGGCCTGGAACTGGGGAATGGGCACACATTCAACCAAAACACATGAACCAAGAGTGGGTTGGGGAGGGTTTTCCCAAAGTTAAATCAAGGTGATACCTGCAGAAGAAAGTAGCATAAAAATCAGACAGGCAAAAACAGCAGACTTCCAATACTGCACTCGGGAAAACAGCTGAAAGTGAATCTTAAATTGTCACCCACTCAGTGAAAGCCTGTTTATAGAATGTAGCTTGTACTCTTCTTAAAGTAAATAAGAGGCTCTGCCATACTAATGTGCACAGATTGTCCCACAGGTAAGGATGTGCCATAGAAAACATCCCACCTCAACTTCTATATAATGAAAGTGTCGTAACACTTGAAGAAAAATACAACTGAATTTAATTATCACAAGAAAGGTGATCATAAGGTATTAATTGTCTCAGGCAGCATGTTACAATAGAAAGAGAATAGAAGTTAAAATCACAAGACATAAATTCTACCAAAACTGTAGTAATAATATTAGTTACCATATACTGAATGACTGTTGTATCTATTCTAAAAGCTTTTTATCTGCTTCCTCATTTTATTATCACAACCCTATGAGGTAGATATTAATATGCTCCTTTCATACCTGGGGAAACTGAGGGTCAGCGGTTAAGTAATTTGCCTTGTATAAGTGACAGAGAAAGATTTGAATCTGTCCACCTTGCTTCCAAAGCCTTTGTTTTTTGTTAATAAGCTGTGTGACTTAACCTCTTATTTCTTGTTTCTGAAGTAAGAGACTTTGTTTAAATTATCTTTAAGGACCCTTTGCTCTTAATAATCCTATGATTATTTAAGGGTTCACCTTTAATTTCTTTTTTTAAAAATAAATTTATTTATTTATTTTTGGCTGCGTTGAGTCTTCGTTGCTGCACACGGGCTTTCTCTAGTTGCAGCGAGCAGGGGCTACTCTTCATTTCGGTGTACCAGCTTCTCATTGCGGTGGCTTCTCTTGTTGCAGAGCACAGGCTCTAGGCACGCAGGCTTCAGTGGTTGTGGCACGAGGGCTCAGTAGTTGTGGCTCGCAGGCCCTAGAGCGCAGGCTCAGTAGTTGTGGCACATGGGCTTAGTTGCTGTGTGGCCTGTGGGATCTTCCCGGACTAGGGATGGAACCCGTGTCCCCTGCCTTGGCAGGCGGATTCTTAACCACTGCACCACCAGGGAAGTCCCCACCTTTAATTTCTCATCACTAATTTTGCATATTTTTAAAGAAGGATTTTCAATCAATTATAACACCCCTATGTCATTAATTATGGACAAAAATAATACCGCTATTTTGCTGAGAACACTTTTTAATGTGTATGTCATAGTCAGTACTATCATATGATCATGAAGGAAACTGTACATTTGACAAATATTCTTCCATTGGGACCTCCCATACAAAGAATAAAATTTGGCAAAGACACAAAGTGACTAATGTTAGAACAGGGGGGAAATGCCATCTGCACTTTGCATTGGTTTATTTTATGTGTGAAGTGTTTGTGTGTGTGTGTTTGGTTGGTTGGTTGGATTTTTGCCTAATTGCAACTCGGCCAAGCCTATCTCCTCATTCTTGCTTGGAGTCTTTTTTTTTTTTTTCTCACATTTGAATCTGAATTCTAATCAATACTGAAAAGGCTATGAAAAATTTGCTAAACTGCTGCAAATAGCTTTACCTTGTTTAAATTTTTATATAAGATGAAAATTAAAGTTTGAGCAAGTTTTGTGCTTGATAAACTCACCTTCAAGTGTAAACTGAAAAAAGATGTAATGCAAAAAAGATACTGATGTTGATTTCACTATGTTAAGTGTACTCTTTCTATGAAAAATGAAAATGTGCTTACATAGCTTGTCTTTTTTCAGAGATCAATATTTCTCTCTGCAGCATTAGACAGCTGCTAGCTATTAATAATATAATAATAACTGGAGGGAGTATAACATAGGGATTAATGGTGTTGTCTCTGGAGTAAGAATGTCTGAGTTCATATCATAGCTCCTTCAGTTACTAAGTATAAGTCAATGGCCAGACATTTAACTCTGCTGCAAGTTAGTTGCCTTATCTGCAGATGGTGAAAATAACAGCGCCTCCCTCACAGCCTGTTGGAAAGACTAAACAAGAGAATACATGCACAACACAGTCCCTGCCATATAGTAAGCACTGAGTGTTAGCTTTTCTACTATACCGTTAACAATAGTACCACCACTACTATTACTCTGAAAATTACACACATCTGAGAGTGAGCCAAGGACTCAAGAACTCATCCGTTCATATTAGCCTCTGCTCTTAAAATGCAGTGGTTTAGGAATTGAACTGAGCATGTGAATTTTAGCTAACAGCTCCCATACCTTATAATCTAAATCTAGAACTTATTTACAAATATTTGAACAAATTCACAACTGTACTCATGGGGAAAATAAAATAATTTATGTTACATGTAAAGTTTGTTTTTATTTTTTGAGTTGTTTTTTACCTGATATGTTATTATAGAATATTTCTATTGTTTATTCAACTAATATTTATTATGAGCCTACAATGGGCCAGGCACAATGCACTATACTAAGTACTCATGTTAGTACTATATGATATGGTTTTTGCCTTGAATGACGTGACCTTTCCTAACAAAGATAGTAAGAATAGATATAAAAAGAAATAATTTTAAAATTAAATATTGTGGTGCACAGAATAACGGTTTCTCCCCACCCCCCCCAAAGATGTCCACATCTTAATCCTTAGTACCTATGAATATGATACCTTACATGGCAAAAGAGATTTTTGTAGATGTGATCAAATTTAAGGACTTTGAGATGGGGAAATGATCCTGGATTATCTAACTGGACTAGACCTAATCACATGAGTTCTTAAAAACAGAGAACCTTCCCCTGCTGTGGTCAGAGGGAAAAGTTAACTACAGAAGGATGGTCTGAGAGCTGCAACATTGCTGGCTTTGAAGACAGAGGAAGGGGACGAGGAGCCAAGCAATATGGACCTCCTCTAGCAGCTAGAAAAGGTAGAGAAATAGATCCTCTCCTAGAGCCTTCAGAAAGAAACACAATCCTGATGACATAACTTCTAACCTGCAGAACTATAAAGTGATACATTTGTGTTGTTTTAAGCCACTAAATTTGTAGTAATTTTGTATGGCACCAATAGAAAATTAATACAAATACAGTAAATTCTCTCTACCTAAGCTCTGTATGTGGAGAAATAGAATAAGGATCACTTTCCAAAGTTGTATCAGAAGAGCTAGGAAGAATTTTCCCAGAAAACCCACAAAAGTCATCATTCCAAAGTAGATCACATGGCCTTTCCAAAAGCCAGCTTCTAGTGAAGGGAAGGGGATTACTCTTAGACCCATCACCTCTGAAGCTGTAGATGGGATTTTCCTCACATAAAGAATGCAGACTGGATTAAGGTTCAAATAGGAAAGAGGAAAGAGTGAATGGATGCTTATTAATATCCACAACCAAAAAGGACTGCTAATTCCATAAAAATTGATACATTGTTTTGAGATTACTATAATAAATAATACTTTGGAAAAATGAGACCATCTTTTGTTTGGCAAAAAGTGGAGCAGGTAGAAAACCTATCAAGATATTGCTTTAATGCTTGCCAGACACATGATAAATTCTCTCCATCTATTCAACAAATATTTACTGATACAGAAAATACTGTAATGAGATTAACTGTAATGCCAGTGATTTAAGAATGCTGCCTATTTTCTCTTCCATGTTTTTAAGTGTCTTTCCTCTAGGATTATTCAAACCCCCATCCAGTTCATTGCTGGATATCTTTGATGTTTCCACAGAACTTCATTTGTGAACATATGCCGCTTTTAGGCATTCTTCTAGTGACTTTACTTTTTTCCTCTCCTTTAGATTGCCCAGATTAAGAAGTGCTTCAGTAAAGTGGCAAATTTTTAGTAATTATTTAATCTGGTTGATAGGTATTTAGGGGTTCATTGTACTATTTTCTCTAATTCTGTGTGTTTGAAATTTTTCATATTAAAAAAAGGAGCGGCAGGCTGCCACAGCACGCCTAGGCCAGTCCTTATTAGGCCTTCTACTTCCCTTCTCAGTCCCCCCAGCTGCTCCCAGGATCTGAGATGATATGATTAACTGCTGCCTCCCCACCTGGCCTCTAGGAGTTAACTAAGCATTGCAACACCTGCCTCTTCCCCTGAAAAACCCACAAGCAGTTTGTAAAAGAATTCAAAGAAATCTTCAGAAAGAACCATTTCAGATTAGGGTACTTGCTTTGTACTAAAACCACAAAAATACTGAAAAAGTCTTAAAAAGCTTCAGTAACAACAGAAAACCCCAAAGTACAATAAGTGCATAGATTAAAAGAAATTAGAGGTGGCAAAAAAGAAAAAAAAACTTTAATTAAAAAAAAGAGGCCAAAAATGATACCAGCAATGCTAGACACTGGAGTAGAAGAGAGAGTTGAGGGACCAGAAGAATTACAAACTAAATCAAGAACTGTTCAAGTTCTGTCCTAAAGAAAAGAAAGCCTTAATCTCAGGAAAGAACAAGATTTTTGTTTTTCTTTTTTAATATAGTATATTATCATGGAACACATAGAAAAGTATGAGAAGCTGAGAAACATAAAATTGATTACAGCACATCAGTGAAGGAAAAGATAACTTAGAAGTTAAAATACAAAAAATAAGGAAAGGTTAACAAATTATAATTCAAGAGGGTATTATCAGTATCAAAAGGGGTTTATATAAATCCCATTTTATGGATTAGAAAACTGAAGCTCAGGAAAATGAAGTAACTTGGTCAAGGTCATTCACTTGAAGTGTTGGGAGACTAAATCTGAACTCTCCAGATATCTCTACAACATTTGGTTTTTCTCTTTTTTTGGTGGAAATGGAAATCCAAAAGTGATTTATTAAATTATATGTACTTGTTAACTCAAAAATAATTCTGGCTTAAACTTAAAATATAGACTTAACAGTGATGCCCCTTTGAGTCTCATTTTTCCACAACACCAATGACACTGTGTGCTACACAAATTACTGTTATATGGGAAAACACCACCTTAAAATCATATTGAAAATCATTTTTTCTGACTATGGCGAATAAAGTTAGATTTTTTCACTCTCTTTCCTTAAACTGTATATGTAGAACAGAAAATAAGGCATTTTTTTAAACGAAAAAATATTTTTAGTTATTTACGTACTGATTACTGAAATGGTTAAGCTTTGGTTTCTACTAAAGGAATCTAAGTTTGATTCATGTGTTTGAAGAGTGCCTCAAGTTAAGATAATTAACTATTTTTGGCATAGACAGCAAAATTAATGGCATTTAATACTTACCTGTTATTATGTGAAACCCTATACCTAAAGTCTTCTTTTTACACATGAGTAATTTTCTACCTTGTACCTACTATGAGCAAGTATATGTTCAATAAATAATTACTGATTTGAATCATCACTCCTAAAAGAAATTAGGTTTAATAAATTATAATTACAACTATGTCATCTACATGACAGTTTTTCTTTTGTGACTGCATTAGGGGCTAGTGAAGAGAGGGAAACTATACCAATTATTTTAACAAAGATAATCTAATATAAAGAATTGTTGGAAACAACCTAAGTGTCCATCATCGGATGAATGGATAAAGAAGATGTGGCACATATGTACAACGGAATATTACTCAGCCATAAAAAGAAACGAAATTGAGCTATTTGTAATGAGGTGGATGGACGTAGAGTCTGTCATACAGAGTGAAGTAAGTCAGAAAGAGAAAGACAAATGCCGTATGCTAACACATATATATGGAATTTAAGAGAAAAAAATGTCATGAAGAACCTAGGGGTAAGACAGGAATAAAGACACAGACCTACTAGAGAATGGACTTGAGGATATGGGGAGGGGGAAGGGTAAGCGGTGACAAAGCGAGAGAGTGGAATGGACATACATACAGTACCAAACGTAAAATAGATAGCTAGTGGGAAGCAGCTGCATAGCACAGGGAGATCAGCTCAGTGCTTTGTGACCGCCTAGAGGGGTGGGATAGGGAGGGTGGGAGGGAGGGAGACGCAAGAGGGAAGAGATATGGGAACATATGTATAACTGATTCACTTTGTTATAAAGCAGAAACTAACACACCATTGTAAACCAATTATACTCCAATAAAAATGTAAAAAAGAATTGTTAAGTAGGCATTGAAGAATAGAAAAGGCAAAAACATTAAGGCAGTGATATTCAAAAGATGGTAAAAAGACAGCATCATAAGCATCCCCTGGAACTTGCTAGAAGTACAAATTCTCAGACTCCAAACCCCACTCATGGCTTACTAAATCAGAAACCCTGGCAGTGGGCCAGCAGTCCATGCTTTAAAAGCCCTCCAAGGGATCGTAACTTATACTAAATTTTAAAAACCACTGCACTAAAGTAGGCTAGAGGGCCACAGACAGTAACAGCAGGAAGCAGCAACCACTCCTGGGCCTGAGGGAGTAAAGAAGAGAGGTAGAATACTAAAACTGAGAAGACTGAGGACGGCCCCATCCCATGCAGCTGAAACTCAGACCTCCAAGAACTGATCACTGTTCACCTGGTGCTGGTGTTTCTGAGCTCAAAGGAGAGACACCATAGGCCTTGGGAACCAGATATCTGAGGAAAAGGAACCCACAAGTTTGATCTGGTGTCTCAAGAAGGCACATTGAGATTGGTTCTGCAAGTGTTGGGAAGCCACTAAATTGAGATCAGTGGCTGCTACCGGAAGGACCTACTACTGCCAGAGTGAACTATGACTAGAGACTGACAGGATCAAGAAACCCATGAGAGGCAAACAAGGAAAGAGCAAATCCCTTCCTCCTCCAGCTGTGCAGTGTCTCTCTCGTTCCTCTATTGGCAGAGCCTAACAGGGAGACAGATTGTTTCCAGAATTCCAAAGGGTGGGATTGAAGCTGAGAGATAGTAGCTTAATTAACTGACATAAAGACCATAATTGTAGTAAGACTGAGAGGTAATAGAAATAGTACTTAATTTTTGGTATCTATAATTGGGTACAGATGGATATTTTCTAGGCGACTGATATCTAGGTAGATTTTTGGGCTTATATTATAAATGATTCCTATTTGGAGACTATGTTTCTCCTGATGAGATTAATAAGAAACATTTAGGACATCTATAGAATCTGGACAGGAAACTACGCAAGGACCTACACTGAAGTGTTCTTAGCTCCCCAGCTAAAACTGAAAGATCACAGCTGTAATAGCTGAGGATGGCTCAATAGTAGCAGCAAGCCCTGCTCCAGTCAGCTGAGGCTGGGTTCCTTAAAGTCTTAGTGTCAAAGGAATGGACTAAAAAAGAGGCTTATTTACCAGGACAGAGCAATCAGAGCCTGCCTCTGTTTTTGATGACAATCAAAAGGAACATCCCCAAGTGTTATTGAATAATTATCAGAAGTGTGCCCAGTACATACTTTGGAAGATAAAGAAGAACTGTGAGATAGTCATTATTCTTAAAGACCTTCACCTATTTCTCATTTTATGTTTATGTTTTGTTTTGTCTTGTTCTGTTTTTTTAAGGATATTGAAGAATCACAAAACCCCACTGGCGAGCCTGTTGGAGATGACTACAAAAAGATGGGAACACTTTTTGGTGAACTGAACAAAAACCTCATCAACATGGGCTTTACAAGGATGTATTTTGGAGACCAAATTGTAGAACCAGTAATAGTCATTTTCTTTTGGCTTATGCTGTGGTTCCTTGGCCTACCAGCCCTTGGACTAGTTGCTATTCTTTGCCTTGTCATTATTTATGTGCAACAGTAAAATATGGCCGAATGAACTACTGACATTTGGCAGCCATATATATAATTAGTGAAGTTATGTATTTCACACATAAAGGCTGAAAATTTTGCCTTGTTTCAAATTGTGTGCTGTTTTGTAATTAAATTTATAAGTTGATGTTGTTATAAAATTAAACTCAACTCGATTATAACAGGGTTGAATATATATTTTGTAGCTTATTCATAACTCTTGTTTAACTACTGTGATCTGTGCCCACTTTTAAACACTCCTATTCTCATGCCAAATCTTGAATAACACCAAAAAGTGAGCAGGGAATGTTCCCCTGTTCACTCTTCTAAATGTTCTAAAACATTTTAGAAGAAAAAGGATGAAACAAGCAG
Organism: Stenella coeruleoalba; assembly: GCF_951394435.1. Taxonomy (NCBI): domain Eukaryota; kingdom Metazoa; phylum Chordata; class Mammalia; order Artiodactyla; family Delphinidae; genus Stenella; species Stenella coeruleoalba. The sequence continues at coordinate 27,929,364 of NC_137149.1, read as the reverse complement.
CTAAAAATAAGTTGTAATTGGAGAACTGCTCCCCACCTACCCCCACCAAATAAACCCATATTATCTGGGAAATAATTTGAACTTCCATTGTCCCTGCTTAGCCCAAACCAATATAAATGATAACTTCTATATACTAACTTAATATTTTGATGAAAATCAGTAAAGCTAGCACATTTTCTAAAGATTGAAAAGAAATATATTTATTATTGCTGAGGAAACTTCCCAAGTTAAATGTAACTTTTTTATAATGTAATATTTGGGCTTAGAATCACTTCAGTATGTCATTTGGAGTTTTAGACAGTTTTGGTGCTAATTACTTTTTGTGAATTTTTAAAGTCTCATAAGCCAGGTTCATAGTTGGCTGTACCCCATGGTAATGAATATTTTCTTGTATCTAACCAGTTGTGTATTTTTTTCCTAGAGAGGCATTTTCAGTGTATTTTTTTCAGAAATTTATATTTTTTAGTTCTTTTATAGCAATTATTCTAAGATTTTAAAAATCTATTTCCTATCTTGACATGGATATTTTTCCCCCCAAAATTGATTTGTATTATGGCTGAAATTATTTACTATTTCTTTAAAAAAAAAACATCTCATTTTCTTTGATATCTGTATTAGAAAGTACAGTATTACAGTATAAAACCAAATGCTTAAATTTGGAACTCAGCAGCCAATTGTATAATATTCTTCTAAGGCTAAAGCCAAGATAGTAATTGGCCAGGCATGTTATTAATGTGTCTTAATTCAGCACTTTGGGGTTTTATATTGAAATAAGCATTTCTTTCAATATACTTAGAAAATGAAAATGGCTTACTGATATTTTGGATTTTGTTAGAGAATCTAAAATCTTTACACTTTCATCTGAAAGACTTTCTATGTAGACAAACGATAGGTAGTGAAGATAATTATCTAGACATTTAAGTTAAATAGAGGAAAAATGGAACAATGGAGCATTTTTATCTTTGGCAGGGCAATAACTAAAGTGTGTAATGTGTTTACTATTCTACTTTATAAAGTTTTTATCCAATCCTAGTTTTAAAATTTATTCTATAAGTTCTCAGTGTCTTCCATTCCGAAGCAGAAAAATGATGAAAATGTTCAATTTAGATTTCTAAAATTAGATCATCCTGAACCAACAATACCAGTCAGAGGGCACTAAAAAGTATTGTGCATTTGTATAAATACAGAACTTTTAAAGTTTGACTTAAAAAAAAGACTTTGTACTATATTATTGTGTTTTTATTGGATTTGTAATATTTTTATAGAATATTTTATAGAACCTGGCATAAGTGCGAGTTATTTGAAAAGGTGTCTTTATTTGTGTCCAGTAGAATTGAGAGGTTTTTAATAGAAGTCATGAGATTTTGTATATCTGCATTCAATATTAAAAAGTGTATTCTTTTCTAATACTACTAAGAATTTTAATTTCCTTTTGGAATGTAAAAAGATATAGTATGCATAATAAAAGCTCTGGTTCCACCAGTGCCTAATATTGAAAATATTTTAAAAGTAAGTTTTAATTGTAATTATTTAGTATACGGTCAAATACTATGCATCTACACACTGCTGTTAATAGAATATATATTAAATTCTATAAAGAAATGAGATATTTTGCTGCTATTCTTTTGGCATATATTATTAGAGCAGTATACCATCAAATTATTTGCTTTTATAGGGAAAAAACAAACTTTGCTCATTTGATGGAAATAAAATATTTTCTCTTATGAAATATAATAGAATGCAAATTATACTGATATCTTGAAATGAAAAGAAACTGGTCATTTCTTTGCTTCATGATATAAGGCAGGGGTCCCCAACCCATGGGCCACAGACCGGTACAGTCGGGGGCCTGTTAGGAACAGCAGGAGGCGAGCAGCGGGCGAGTGAACGAAGCTTCGTCTGCCGCGACGCACTACCGCCTGAACCATCGCTCACATTACCGCCTGAACCATTGCCACCCGCCTCACCCTGTCCATGGAAGAAAAGGCTTTCACAAAACCGGTCTCTGGCGCCAAAAAGGTTGGGGACCACTGGTATAAGGAATTTGTTCAAAAATGGTTCTCAGGGACTTCCCTTGTGGTCCAGTGCTTAAGACTCCGTGCTTCCACTGCAGGGGGCCCAGGTTCAATCCCACATGACGCGCAGTGAGGCCAAAAAAAAGTGAGGGGGAGGAGAAAAAATGACTCTCCATCATTTCAATCTCAGATACGAGCCAGTTTTAGAAACCAGTACTGCTATGAATAAAGAGATAAAAGTTACAAGGCTGCATTACTAGATTAGTGTATATATCACTCATACCACCAGCCCTCGATTCAAAGGGAAACGGTCAAGACCTACAAGTAAACTGACTATAGTTGAATAAATCAATTTTCATTAAGGGAAAAACTCAGTTTTGTAGAATTCAGTTGTCTCATATGTTAAGCTGTCATATACAAGGCATTCTTCCGTTCCTAGGCACCAGTCAGATCATTCTTGGTCCAGTAGTGTGCTGGAGCCAGCATTCACTGGCTTGCAAGAGCCAACCGCATACATTTTATCCCTACTCTGCCTTTAGTGACATCAAGTTGGTGGCTTGTCATTGAGTATGGGGGCAGTATTTACACTATAAAAACTGGCAAACACAACAAATCAGGGCTCTTTTTTCCCAGCAAGCCAGTTGTTAAACATATGCCAGCACATCACTGATTAGCCACTCTAGAGGCCCCATTTCCATTTCTACTCCTACAAATATAAAGGAAGCATATTAAGGGAAATCCCCATGGACCCATCCAGAAACTGTATTTGAATCTTTTCCATGTGGGAACTATGGACCATGGGTGTCTTCTGACCACATATATCTCTGTTTAATCACATTTTGATCAGAGAAAATCTCTCCGGGCTATCACTAATCTGCAAATCCATTAAAGACTATCCAGATGATCAGGAAATAAGAAACAGTTACAGAACTGATAGAGGGCAAATTACAGCCTAAGTAAAGGTCTGTTGTAAAGTATTAACCTCAAAATAATCAAAGCTAGGTATTGAGCAATAAAGGACTGTTTGTTTGGTTTGTGATTATTTTGAGTTATTTTACAAAAGTTTATTGATTTCACTTTATTTTAAATGTTTTCATTGCAAACTAATGGCTTTACAAGGTCAAAGAAGAGAAAAAAATCAAATAAGACTTTCATACCTATTAGGACTTCTAGTACTGGACTTGACCAAGGAGAATATAAACTAATGTACAAATTACGGCTTCAGTATTATTGCTGGACTTAAGTGTATTTTGTAAGTCATATTTCTCTGCCCAACCCTTAATTTTTGGTGTTTTGATGGTTCTCTCATCTCTCTACACCTTGCCCTGGGCAGTATCACCACTCCCATGGCTTCAGTTACCATTTCATACTAACAGCTCTCCAGTCTACATCTCCAGTTCAGAGAGTTCCATACAGAATATAAGATTCATACATTCAGTTGCTTGCCCAACATTTGTACTTGCTTATCCCTTAGTACCCCAAATTTAATATGTCCAAAAAGGAACTCAACATCCTTCTCCCAAACTTTTTCTTCTTCCTATGTTTCCAGTCTCAGCAAATGACAAAATCCCCTCCTACACTGCCCGCATTGTAACCAGTCACCAAGCCCTGCTCTTTTACTTCCTAAAAATATCTTTAACCTTTCCACTTCTCTCCATTCCCAGTATCACTTAGTCCATGCCACCATCCATAGATTGCTATCTCAGAATCCTCATTGGTCTCCTGCCTTCGTTTTTCCACTTTATAATCAGAATAATCTTTCTAAAATGTGACTCTAATCTCCTTGGCCTAAATCTCTTCAATGGCTTCCTGTTACCATTATGATAAAATCCTTACTCCTTAATATGTTTTACAAGGTCCTTCATGAACTGGTTCTTACAGACCTCACCTCTCTATACTTCCACCTTCTCTTTCCAAGATTCACTATACTGATTTTGTTTTCAGTTGAGTGATGTGTTTCTCCCTCCCATGACTCTGTGCATACTTTACCTTCTTTCTTTAACTCCTCCCTACCAAACTGACCAACATATCCACGACTGTAAGGCCGCAATTTAGACATCGCGTCCCCGGGGAAAACTTCTCTGACTCTTTTAAATCCAGTTTTGGTACTTCACGTGCTTTCAGAGAACCCTGTATTTCCCCTATCAGCATTTATCATGCTATTGACATATTGTAAAAGCTTATGGTCAGCTTCTTCCATTAACCAATAGGCTTCACACCGCAGAAAACATGTCTCTCGTGTTCATAACTGCACTGCCTAACAATGCCTGACATATAGTATGTGCTCAAAATCTTTGTCAAATGAATAAATCAGCTTCATTTATTCATGCTCTCCCCAGAGTGCATTAACAGAAGATCTAGAGTTGGTTGTACTTTAGAGGTTTTTGACTCCAAAAATGTACTTATTGTGCATAGAGTGATTGATGTATATGTTATCATTTATAAAGTTTATTCGCTTTTGATGGAAGAATATTGCTGTTATTTGCATACATATACAGTATTGCTACTATATGCTTGCCTTTTTTAGGAGAAAATGTATTTTCAGTGCTGTGCTTGGTGGAATCACTGTTTCTCCAAAATGCATAGGGTCACTCATGTTACCTGAGTAACATATAAGAAATATTTCATATTTTTCCAGTATTTTTCAATAGACCTTTATTTACTAAACTTTAATTTTCTAAAAATCTCAGAATTGTGAGCAGGAATTCTCAAGTATGTAAGCTTGGTATTTTGGGCTCCAGAATAAATACTTTGTTATTCTTTCTAATAAATAATACTCTTTCACAACCCTGCATTCTGAGTCTCCCTTCTGACTCATATTGTGTTCTACTTGTCAGTTAACTGCTGCCACATCAAGTTTGGAAATTGTCACCTGAGAGTGAAAACAGCTTATTTTCCTCATCCATATTGCTGGAGCAGAAAGCCAAGGCCTGATATGTGTATAGCTTCCCAGGCAATAGAGTAGTGGGAAAATCTGGATCAATAACAACCAAATTGTATTTCTTCTTTCTGTTGACTACTGTGTAAATTAGAATTATTGAAGGAGCTTAGCAGGAGCCTGCTAAGATTCAGAACTTGGTCATTCGTATGCTTATTAAATTTGAATTGTTATCTTTTCAGCAGCTAAAGTTTTTTGTTTTTTTTGTTTTTTTGAGGGGAGCTGAGTTCAAAGGTGGAACCATAGCATAGTTTTAACAGGTACCATCTCGGACTTTTTTTTTTTTTTTGGAATTTTTGAATTTTCTATATTTTTTTATACAGCAGGTCTTATTAGTCATCCATTTTATACACATCAGCAGCTAAAGTTTTATCATTTAACCTTTCATCAAGTTAATCAGTTGGAAATTTCTTTGCTAGTTTTCCAAAGCACCATAGAATATAGTGACTTTTACTACAAGACTATGGACCTTTTTTGCTACGGGTTTACCCCTGTATTACAAGAGGCTAGCTGATGGTATATTTTTTAATGTGAGATTTTTTTTAAAGGGAAGAATGAAAACTCTATATACAATGTAGTTATTTATACCATAGCTGCTTTAAGACAAAATCTTAAGAATTATTTTTGTGGGGCTAGGGGAGTGGGATATGTAAAGACTCAATATTTGAGAATATGTGCCATCTACTGAATGCCCTCCTCTGGTCTGTCATGATAGCTTGTTATATATTTTCCTGGTTTTACATATGTAATATAAAAAATATTCATGTCTATTATTTAATGTATTTTCAGCTTTTTAAAAGGCACAAGAGTATATGTGTAAACGTAACATACAAATAAAGATCAAGAAGAAACAACTACACTCCTTAGATGTTGGTTTGGAAAGATTAACCTACATAAATCAATCTTGCACAAAACCATAATGATGATTTTTCATATAAGGTGAAACATTGTTTAATTGTTGGATCAGTGGCCTTCAAAGGTTTTAGTTTGTTTTGCTTTAAGTGAAATCTTACATAAATATCCAATATTTATAAATGATAAAAGCAGAGCTGCTATAATTGATTTTGCTGTAGGCCCCAGTTCCCTGGGCGGCAGACTCTGGGAAGACATCAGCATGCGAGAAATTTATTAGGGAGTGCTCTGGGATCAACACCTGTGAAGGAAGTAAAAGAAGCAGGATTGGGCAGTTCAATACAGTCACAGCAAGGCCTCAGTGACTCTACCGGGTGCTCCCAAACAGGGATGACCCTTAGGGATTGACCTATAGTTGGGACAAGGGAGCCCTCTTCAGCCAAAAGTAACCGCCAGAGAGGACTGACAGCTGGGGGTTGTCATTTAGCAGCATTCCAGCAGCCATCAGAGAACCTTTGGTTCTGAAGGAAGGGTCTGAGCAGCACAACACAGCATCCACGTAGGCTCTATTCTTTTCTCACCTCATCTTCCATGATCCCTGAGCCGCTTCCAAAAACCTCACTCTTCAGAGTACAGTATGAAGATGACTAACTTAAGTAATAAACTCATTGGTCAAGGTAGGTTAAAAAATTTTTAAATGGGTACAACCTTTATTCTGTTGTGTTGCCTGCTTCTATTATGAGATTCAGGTCTCCAATTATGATAAAGTTTCAGTTGACTAAACACTATGCCCAGAGTTCAAAAACGGCTTGAAGTTATTACAAACAGGTGGGCAAATGATTGACAGAAAGGCCCATTACTTAAAATCAGGAGTAGGAAATCTATGAAATTTTGTATATGTAAACTGCTTACGCCAAAATTTATGCTAATAAGTCCCTCAGATAGTGCCTACAAGACATCAGGACAAACCATCAGGGCGTGTCTTGGGAGCTAGGTAGGTTCAAGCCTAGAGGTAGGTAAGTGTTTTGTGCTTTCTGGCCCCTTTCCCAAGTTCCAAAGCAGTTTTAATCCTCAAACTTCTGGAGCATGTTTAAAATAAAATTTTCAATGGCAGAGCAGAACTCACTTGTAAAGAAACCATATTCCCCTTGCCCCCAACACACTACCGCAACTGATTTATGACTTGTGGAGATTTGGCCCGAATCATGGCTTTTCTATTTATTTTTAGCACAAAAGTCTCAGCAGCTGAATTTGGTAATTCAGTAGGCACTTGAACTTTCTCCAGTCTTGGCCCAGAATATTTTGGGGGCCCCTAAGAGTAATTTTACTTACTATTTTTATCCCTGGAATTTTAGGAGTGAGCAAGATCAAGCAAGACAGTGGCCCCAAGCCAGTTATATACTAAAGCTATAGCACTGTTTAGGCATGATTTCTCTCTTTGGTTATAGAAAAATTTTAGAAAAACGTACAGATAAAAAGATCAGATAAAAAGATCTCTTTATGTTAGACATGAATTTTAGACATGAATTTAAGACTTGGTTCTGCACTTACTAACTGTATAATTTGTATAAGTCACACCCACATCTCTTTAAACTCCAAGATTCTCACCTGTAAAATGGGGTAATTTTATGTAAGGCTGAATAAATTATCGCATATCTTATCATAGTGCCTTACACATAGCCAGCTTTCAATAAATGACAGTCATTAATTATAAACATTCACACATAAGAGAGGACATTCTTCATTATCCATGGATACATTCAGAGCCATAAAAGATGAGTATTTTATTGTTGCCAAAAGATAGATAAATACAAGTGAATTCTATTACAATGCTATGGTTCACAATTCTTCATGATTGAAACTTCTGTGAATTGTCTTATTAATTTCAACTATTAGTGCTTCATGAATCAAAATGGTCATAAAAATAAGGAATCAAAAAAAAAAGAAATAAGGACTCAAGAGCCTAAAGACTTGAATAGAAATGAACTATCCTCTGTACAACCACACCTTCCTTAACGAGATGTTGTTTTCTCGAAACACCTGCTTACCACAATACCATGCACTTTCTACTGCTCCTTTGCCTTAGTAAACTTAGGTGCAGAATCACACTCACCAATGCATACACAATTCTGCTGTGGATTTGCACAGTTTATAAAATGAAATCAATTCTGAAGATACTTTTCTAAGTTTTACTCCATTGCATAGGCCAAGAATACTATGTTATGTTTATAGGATTGCAAACGGTATCTTGCTTTGATTCCAAAGTGAAATTTCAGACTAATCTGTTGGTTTATATGTTATATTACATTTTCAATGTGCACTAGAAATGTTATCACCAAGATATATATAATTGAACACTAGTACTCTCACATAAAAAATCCGTTACATACATGGATACATTCTGTACACAGGTAGATAGTATAAGCCAGTAAAGATTATTAATATATAGTGTTTAAAAGAGTTTTATTAATTTGTTCATGAAGTCTTATCTTTTTAGTCTGTAAAAACATGCTAAAAGCATATTATGATCTTAATTTCTATTGTAGTAAATCTTCAATTACATCGCTCCACCCTGGGTTTCTCTTTCATACTTCCTTTTCTTTTAAGTATTCTCCCTACCTGAAAAGTGAAAGTTCCTCAAATCAGATGTTTATGGATATGAATGTTTTATAATAAACTATGGCATATCTTTAGTGCCATCTCCTAGCGCACTTCAAAACTGGTTCTCCCACATTTTCCTTAACTGTCAGTTTATGCTTTCAGGTATTTTTATAAGATGCTCAGATAGAGCTAATGTTGGCAAAATAGAGCTCTCCTCAGGCATTTCTTCCTTTTTCAACTTGTAAGAAACATTTCTTGAGAGCTCCATGCCTAGCTACCTAATCATCACAATCTCCTTCCTCTGTAATGGAAAGATACTGTGCTTTTCCTTCCCCTGCCATATCACTGACACTCAAGTCAATGACAGGCTTTTTTCCACCACCCTGACTTGCAAAAGACCTAGGGTAACAAAGAAGACATTATTTTTGTAATGCAGAAAGGTTTAGACACAAAAAGGCCTGAACTTCCATGCCTGTTTTAAATTGCAGGTGGTTTACTGATATCATTTACTAGTGCTAGGTGCTGCTGCTTCATCTCTGCCAAAGCAAGTAAGACAAACTGCTGTGAAAACTACCTCTTTACTAGGTGAGTCACTTCTCTCCATCAGTGCCTAGTGGAAGTGGTCACATCAGGAAAAAATGATCCTAGTGAATCCTCAAAGTATTTCTAAACTCCGTACTTCATCTCTTCATTGCCATCTAGTCAAAGAGCAAGGTTGTTGCCCCACCTTCCCGACTCTTCTATTTCCTCTAATGTTGACCGAGCTTCCAGTTCTATGCAGGGCTTTGTGCCTCATAGAACCATGTTTTTCAATACAATCTAATCTTCAGAGGAGGCCTAGAGAATGGACAATAATTTTTTTTCATAGATTTGGCACATATAATCATAGCAAGACTGAAAGGAAACTTGCTGTGAGACACCATCTGTTGCCAACTTTTTTCTTTACGGAACAAGGAACATCAGTATGAACTCATATTTAGCCTAATATAGATACAGATAAATAAAGACAGAAATAAGTATAGATATGAGTATATGCAATGGCTTAGTATTGAAAGAGTTCAGGACATGCCACCCCAAAATATACCACTTTGGTACATTGATTATTTTGAGCTGAAAGCACTGAAAAGCCGCAAATGCAGAGGAGGCTTTCTCTGAACTCCCCTTATCTGCCTAAAGACAGATCCTCTAAAAGGAACTCAGTCATAAATCCTCTTGACATGAGTTTCATCAACCAGGGAACATTGACACCTATCACAGGGGAGATGACTAGTGGACACCACAGCCAGATATACTTTGTCACAAACCATCATACCTCCCATCTCCCATTCTTCTAAGAGCCCATTCAACCTTCCTAAAAATAATTTTCTAAATTGCCTACATCCCCACTCCCCTTCCCCTATTAAGATGGTATATAAGTTCTCAAATCTCACCGATTGGCGGGGTGAGGGTTAATTCGTTTTTTTTCCTGTGATGCTCCCATGCATGAAATATTAAAATTTAATGAATTTGTATACCTTGTCTCCTATTAATCTGCCCGTCGTCAGTTTATTTCAAAGACACAGCTATCCAATCCAGGAGGATAGAGGGGAAGTCTTTGCTTCCCTGCAGCACACACTCATATATTTCCAAACTGAGAGCACCTAGAAGTAAAAACACCCCAGTGGTAATCAGTACACCAGCACCCAGACCTTTGTTTCTAATACCATTCTCTAATAAAAGGAACCCAGGCTTCCTGAAGAAATGGCCGATTCTAGCCTGGGCAGGGAATATACAAGATGAGCCTGGGATATCTAACAGTGCCAGAAAGTAAGGGCTAAAATCAGTCAGTCTCTCTCTTTCTCTCTCTGTGTCTCTGTGTGTGTCTCTCTCTCTATTCTCTGTGTGTGTGTCTCTCTCTATGTTTCTCTCTGTCTCTTTCTGTCTCTGTCTCTGTCTCTCAAACACACACATACACACACACACACACACACACACACACACACACACACACACAGAAGGGGTATAAGAGACAACTGAAAGAGTTCCCAGTGACCAAAGCTGGAACAATTTGAACAAGAAAATATATGAAGTAGTATTGTATTGTAACACAAAGTATAATATAAATACCCATGAGTTCATCCTGATATAAATAAATAACTGTGGGAGAACAGACAAATCTCCTGTACAGAAGAATTCAGAATAATTAATATAGATACTGCCCCCTCAAGAAGATGGAGCGTAACTCCTCACCCCTTAAGTATGGGCTTTTACTTTCCAAAGATTACTGTATGAAAGGGAGATGGGGAAGTAACTTTATAGTCGAGAAGCCTGATTACCTCAGCCATGTTATCAAGCTCAGTTTCATCTGTGGTAAGTCATGTTAACAGCACGTACCCTTGATGGGATATGATAAGAATGTTACTTTACATCTGTGATCTTCCTCTCAAGAAACCATATCGCCATGCTAACCATGGGGAAAACATCTGACAAATCCAGATTGAGTATCTTTCTACAAAATATCTGACTGGTACTCCTGAAAACTGTCAGGGTCATTAAGAACAAGGAAATTCTGAGTTAATGTTGCAGACAAGTGGAGGCTAAGGAGACATGACTGTTGAATGTAATGTGGTATCCTGGAAAGGATTCTGGAACAGAAAAAGGACATTAGGTAAAACTAAGGAATTCTGAATAATATATGGACTTCAGTTAATAATAATGTATCAATATTGGTTCATCAGTTGTGACAAATGTACAATACTATAAGTACAAATGTAAATGTAAGATGTTAATAGGAGAAACTGGATGCTTGGATAGATAGGAACCCTATGTACAATCTTTGCAACTTTTCCACAAATCTAAAACTATTCTAGAATTAAAAGTTTATTTTTAAAAAAGTAATTTAATGAATTCCACCTAAACCCTTAGTCATGTCAGTAACTGTGTATTATCCCCTTTACTGTAAATTTAATTTGTGTTATCAGACAACATGAGTTTCTGATGATTTCCTTTCATCCTCTTTATATATTATTTTATAACAGCAATATGAAATTCATGCTAATTCACTCTTCTTTGAAAAATCATTGACCTGTAACTTTCCATGTGAGCATCTGATTAATGCTTAATAAATTTCCAGGGGAAGGGAAAAGAATAGGAATCTAAATGTCCTGATACAAAGCAATTAGCTCATACCCAAGAGAGCCTTTGGGTTTGACATATACTCCTGTACTTGTAGATGTTCCTTCTGGGTGTGGAGTGTGCTTCCAGAATGCCCTGGAAGTGGACACACTGTGAATGCAACAGAGAGTCTGCTGGCTCAGAGGTCCTGACGAGCCTTACCACTGTTGAGTGTTCTGACCTGCTCAGGGCACACCAAACTGGAACGCCGTCTCCTTCCCCCACCAACACCCAAAGAAAAGTCTTAATCTTAGAGCCTACCCAGAAGAGAGTTCCTAGGCTGTAAATATCTTTAAAAGTCTTTCCAGGGCAGCCTCCAAGGTTCATATCAATATGCCCCTGCAGCCTTAAGGACCCTGGAGAGGAAGCATGCAAGGATGGGTCCTGCAGCCTGGCAACTTCCTTTTGCACTCATATCTGCATGTCACTAAGAGGCCTTCTCAGGGGAGAATAACAGGTGCTGGGTACTCTCTATAGGGTAAGGCTTTACAAGGTTTGATAACTGCTTCTGACAGCAACACCTGTTTTCTTCTCATTAAGCGATCTTGTGCTTTCTGAGCGTTTGAAACTATTTCTGCCTGAGTATCTTCAGTATATTCCCTATCATTTTTTGAAGGTCAGCGATTCTAACTATCCAATGGTGATTATGGAGACTATCTATACAATGAACAGGTGACATAACAGAGAAGAAGGAATTTCACTTGCAATCTATTCTTCACTCCTGCCCTCGAGGAAGCAGGCTGTGCTTTGGTTCTCCTGTTTGTAAATGTCAATTTAATCTAACTCTCAAAGGGGTAAAACATTATCAGATAAGGTTTAAAAAACATCTTGACTTTGGTTAAATATTAAATTTAAATTATTGGGTTACAGTTATATATATATTTATTATGAATATTTATTATACTTATTTAATTTTTATATACATTTTCCAGAAGACATAGTAAGGAGTTAACAGTGGTGGACATGTTTTTATTTAATCATTTTTGCTTAATTTATTTTCTACAATGCAGTCCATGTACACTAGTAGCAAAAGGCTATTGTTTTTAATCTATGCTAATTTATGCCTTCAGTACATTAAATTTCTCTACCTTCTATCTGCTCCCTGCCTGGCAGAAAAGTGATTTTTTTAAAGGATACTCTATTTAATGAAATAGAAAAGCTGCAAAAATACATACTAACAATGTTAATAAACTGAGTTTTTATTCATAAATAAAATGCTTCTCGAAGTTTTCCATGAGGTATTGGCCTTCAAGATGGAAATTTCCAAACTGTTTTCACTTGCTACTATAAAAATTGCATGAGTGGTCAGGCCTGAACACAGATGGGGAAACTTGGTGATGCCTAGATGACAAAAAGGATAATAAGGCCCATATGCTGAGCTGTTTTCTTTGCACTGCACCTGGTCTATGGGAGCCCAAAGTTCTCCAAAGCTGATGTCGTAATTGGTTGTTGGGAAAATGAGCTTAATGTCACAGAAAGGTCAATCGTAACACTGAAAACCATTTGAAGTAACTTCTTATCACTGTACTTTGAACGTAAATTTTTTTTTTTTTTTTTTTTTTTGCGGTTCGCGGCCCTCTCACTGTTGTGGCCTCTCCCGCTGCGGAGCACAGGCTCCGGACGCGCAGGCTCAGCGGCCATGGCTCACGGGCCGAGCCGCTCCGCGGCATGTGGAATCCTCCCGGACCGGGGCACAAACCCGTGTCCCCTGCATCGGCAGGCAGACTCTCAACCACTGCACCACCAGGGAAGCCCTGAACGTAATTTTTATACAGTTATTTTGTTCAACTGTTTGCATACCCAGGACAAATAATGAAAGTTTAAATTCTGGAATCCCTGAAAACATTTTTCAGGGAGTTCCTTACCTCTGCTGCTCTTCCACTCCCATCATAACAGAATGCTAGGAAAGAGGGGAATAATTCCAAACAAGGCCAAGACAAGTTCCTTTTGAAGCCCACTTGGACCATCTGCTGGAGCAGTCCTGTTCTCTCCCTCAAGTTGGCAAAAATGCCTATTTTAATCTAACTAATCAAATAAACAGCAAGTCCAAAATTCTTATTTCTTAAATCTTAATTCTTCCCTTATACATAATCAAAGTGCCTTGCAGACCTGCTTAACCAGGCTTTGCCACATTCTGGATAGTCTGGGAGTTAGGTAGTAGCTGAAACTAAATAATACGGCCCAGCTCTCAAGTGATTTGCTCAAGTCTAAGTGTCTATCTCCCAAACATTATGACTGCTTTCCTCATTTCCTTTCATGTAAAATTGTACAGAACTTATTTAAATATTGCAAAAGTAAAAAAAAAAAAAGTTCAGTTACAGATTTTTTTTTTTTTTTTTTTTTTTTTTTTTTTGCGGTACGCAGGCCTCTTACTGCTGTGGCCTCTCCCGTTGTGGAGCACAGGCTCCGGACGCGCAGGCTCAGTGGCCATGGCTCACGGGCCCCGCCTCTCCGCGGCATGTGGGATCTTCCCGGACCGGGGCATGAACCCGTGTCCCCTGCATCGGCAGGCGGACTCTCGACCACTGCGCCACCAGGGAAGCCCCAGTTACAGATTTTTAGAAGATTTTCTTACTTTCTTCAATATTTTCTCAAAACAATGGGCAAAGTAAAAATTTCTCACCTATATGTTACCCAGACATTTGCAGGGAGGAGAACCCTTTGGAAAAGCAGTCTGCGCCTTCACTTGGCATTTGCTTTCTGTACTGAGATTTTGGGGTTTTGTTTTATTTTGGAAAAATTTTGTAGGTCTGCTTTTTCTGTTGAATCACTCAACCTGCAAACACTTATGAAACACCTACAATCTGCAAAACAATGCAGGCATGACATGCTATAAGAAATTCAAATTATAAAGCCTGGTATTAGCTGTTACAGAGTTTATAATCTAGCTGGAAGAAATCAGAAATAAATGTGAAAATTTTAATAGCAACAAGAGATAAAAATAGGTTATAGTTCCAATTCTGTGGTTGAATATGATAAAGTTAGAATACCATATTATATGGGGGAGTGACATCAGCAAAATCGTGGCATAGGAATTTCTAGTGCTTGCCCCCCGCCAAAAAAACAAACCATCAAATTGAACAATTATCCATGCATGAAAATATTTACCTTCACAGAGCCAAGGATTCCAGGCGAGGGATTACAGCACCTGGGTAAAGCATAGAAATAAGAAAAGATGCAGTGAGGAAGACAGGAAAGATAGATTCACATTATCCCCATCACTCCTCCCCCAAGCCCAGGCCCCCGAACATGGAGAGAGGACCTCCCCGTGGAAGGAGAGTGAAGGGACCAGCCGCCTTCACCTCAGACCCCAGCACCAGGATGACTCCCACAGCCCTAGCTGGCTCCATGTGGGCTTCTGTGAAACCAGGCCCCGGGCTCACCCCAGTGTCTACTGGCTCCAGCAGCCGCAGGTAACTCCTGAGGCCCCAGGCAGCTCTTGCAGCACCAGGCTCCCAGCTCACCCCCGTGCAGGACAGCTCCCAAGCCCCAGGCTCCAAGTCAGCCCCCACTCCTCCCCTGCAAACCCAGGTTCCCAACGGGGCCCAGGGCCAGGCCAATTACCACAGACGCAGGCTTTCAACCTACCCCAGCACCAGGCTGGCTCTCGCGGCCCCAGGCCCCCAGCCCTCTCCAGCACCAAGCTAGACTCTGCAGACCTAGACTCCAGATTAGCTCCCTCCACTAGGAATTGCTCCTTTCCCTCCTTGGAGACACTAACCTTAGTTCCTTCCCCTAATGTTAGAAATTATAGTTTTAGCTGCTCTCCCATGCACTTCTGGAAAGAAGAACCACTGCTTTCCTTGATTGGATTGGAGATGCAGAACTCCTACATCTGGGTTTAGGTGAGCCTGGACTCACTCATATACAGAGAGCTGCATAAATCAGGATAGAGCATGGACTCTAGAACAAAACAGACCTGGGTCTAAATCTCAACTTCCCTACCTCCTAATTTCTGATCTCTCAATTTTCTCATCTGTACCTTGTTGAGATGTTTTGACAGCTAGGGATAATGAGTCTGGCTTCTTATAAATACCCAACAGCGCAGTTACTATTTTCTCAGTCCTTGACTTACTTGCTTAGGTCTCTATTAACAGAATTTGACTAGATGTGATGTTTGCTAGCTCCTTACAGCTCAGTAGGACCCAGTCTTGATTCCCTATCTACCAGTCCTGAACTGAGTCTGTCAGGGAGAGAGATTAAGGGCAAATCCTTCCACTTCAGAGTCACAGGCAGACAGAAACCCACTGGGCAGTATTATTGAGCTACATGCTACTGAGGTAACAAAGGTGGGCAAAGAAATTATGATGAACTGGAATTTGTCTTCAGTGTTTGTCTGCCAGCCCCTTTCTTTAATTTTATCTTTTGTTTCGCTTTGCCATTAGTCATCCTGTCTCTCCCCTGGGATCTTTCTTTTTCATTCTATCAATTTTTTTGAACTAAAATCATGGCCTTACAAGTTGAGAGGGACACTGAATACTAAGTCCATCTGTGTCATTTTAGAAGTGAGAAAACTATGGCTCAGATTAGTAATTTGCCCAAGTGAAGCCAGCTTCTTTGTTCCAGACCTGGGATAACCACACAGGTCTCAAGGCGTCTGGTCACATGCTCGTTCCAGCCTCCCTGCTGTCTTCATATTACAACTGAAGTAAAATCACCAAAGAAAAAAGTCTACAATTCAATGGTATGCTTTGGGAGTTCATTTAATTTTTTTTATTTCTTAATATACATAATAAAGATCAAGGATACATTAAGTATGAGTGTCTTTATGCATTTTAATTAAGAGGATATTTTGTTAATAAGACAGACAACCAATATGAAAGTTTTCAAATTGCAGTGGGTATGTAAATAATGTGGGAGTTTCTTAAGTCCAGAAAGTCAATATATAGTAATTTACTCAAAAAATTACATTTTCTCTGACACCATCACAGATGATCAGATATTACAGAACTAAACTACAGGTAAGGGAAATGGTACCATGAGAAAGTTAATTTTATGTCTAAAATCCCTAAATTCCCATCCTCTTATGAAAGGAAGGATGAAATAGTCAATGGTGGAAGGAAGGAAGAAAAAAAGAAAAACTAGTAGAAAATGCTTATTTCAGAAAAGGTTTAACTCTGCTTCAGGAAGATTTCACAGCAAAGTATCAGCAACAAATTCCAGAAAGCCAAATTTATTATCAATTCAAAAGCAGAAACATTCCCAGCTTCTCTGTATATTTGTAAGATACATGATACTGAGAGTGAAATAGTTAAACCTTATGCCCCTAGGAAGTATTAATAGTATTTCACAGTCAGGATAAAGATGCCCACGCTTCTGCTCAATGGAGAAATCCATTACTGGCTAAGGCTCAATCAAGAAATTACTTTTTCTGCCAAAAGGAACAGAATTTAAAATGCCTTCTCCAGTCCCTATAGAGGTATAAATTAGAGCACTCAGAGCAAGTTTAAGGGAACTATGAAAGGTAAAACTTTTCTTTGTGTAACTACTACAGATATTTTACAGAGCATATTGTAGAAGTATACTTTCTTAGGAATACCATTTATAAAAACTCAATACTTCAAGAGAATATGGAACATACACAAAGAGACTGGTAATTCTGCAAAATAATAGGCAAAGAATAGGATCAACAGAAGTGGAGCAAACAAAAAGAAAAAGAAACCACATTAGACCAGAAAAGGGACCCATTGTCTTAAACCATCCATGATGTATAATTTTCACCAATAAATACTATAAAGAGAACTTTAAAACACGTGTGTGTGTGTGTGTGTGTGTGTGTGTGTGTGTGTGTGTGTCTGTATGTGTAACATCTCTGGAAGATTATACCAGACACTGGTAATAGACGTTGCTTCTGAGTAGGGAAACTGGGGCACAGGGGAGAGAGAGACTTAACATTTCACTGTGTTCCATGTGAATGTATTAACTAGTTTTTTAAAAAGTAAATAATCTTAAATGCATATATATAATATCCAAAAGGATTCATACCAGCATGTTAATAGTGGTTATCTCTGAAAAATACAGACTGATTGTTTTTCTTTTCTCTTTTGTATTTTATAGTTGTCAAATTTTCTACAATGAGTGTGTATTAATCTTATAATCACAAAAATATGTACCATTAAATGTCTTTAAAAACATAGAATAGTGAGTAACCAATGAATCAAAATAAATAAAATTAATAATATCAACATTCTTACTGTATAGTATTAGTAGTTGTTGCATATAATTTCACTTAAGTCAACAGTATAGAAAACTAAATACAGTTGTCATTAAACAGTATTCACTTTCAATGAACTTCTTTTTTCTTCATTAATTTCACATCTTAAGGAACTCATCAGGTACAGATACCTGAATTAAGTGGTGCCTACCCTGGACATTTGGGTACCTAGGAAGTACAAAACTGGATAAGCAGCACTCCTAACATGCTCTACCATGGCTAACTTCCATATATCATGTGCTCAAGGCTGGCCCTAGAGAAGCAGATGTAGCTGATATAAGAGTAATGTAAAAATTATAATTTCATACATAAAATATCTTTAAAACTTTTATACCTATATCTATTAATGTCTTGGATAAATAGGTGACATGAGAAAGTTTTTTAAATTTTTCATTATATTTCACCAAAGAAAATATACAAATGGCCAATAAGTACCTGAAATGATACTCAACATCATTAGTCATTAGGAAATAAAAATGAAAATCACAAGATACTAGTACACACCCACAAGGATGGCTATAATCAGTAACAGATAATAACACCTGTGCAAGGATGTGGAGAAACGAACACTCATAGATTGCTGATGGGAATTTTAAATTGTGTAGCTGCTTTGGAAAACAGTTTGGTAGTTCCTCAAAAATTTAAACATAGAATTTCCATATGACCCGGGAGTTCTACTTCTACATATATGCCCAAGAGAAATAAAAACACACATCCACACAGAAACCTGTACACAAATGTTCAAAGCAGTATTATTCATAATAACCAAAAAGTGGAAACAACATAAATGCCCATCAGCTGATGAATAACTAAACAAAATGTTGTATATCCACCCATACAATGGAATGTCATTCAGCCATAAAAAAGAATGAAGTACTAACACATGTCACAACATGGATGAACCTTGAAAACATTGTGCTTAAATTAAAGAAGCCAAAAACAGAAGACCATATGTTGTATGATAACATAGATATGAGATGTTCAAAGATAGAAAATAGATTAGTGGTTGCCAGGGGCTGAGAGGAAGTGAAAATGAGGACTGCTAATGGATACAGAGCTCCTTTTGGGGGTGATGAAAGTGTTCTGGAATTAGTGGTGATGATTGCATTGCCTTGTGAATATGATAGAAACTACTGAATTGTACATTTTAAAGGGGTGAATTTTATGGTATGCTAATTATATCTCAATGATTTTTTCAAATTTCATTATGAGCTGCATGCCCAAGGTCAGGGTATCAATCTGGTCAAGTTTATTGACCCACGGGCATAAGGATCATGTGGGCTGATTCTTTGGGAGACAAGGGTGTTATTGTTACTTATTAAATAGAATATTAAAACTAATGCAATACAGACCATATTTAAAATCTCCTCAGGGATATGCTAGTTCTTAAATTTTATTTTGGAACTTATTACCAAAAGAAAAGTAATATGACACACAAACAAGAGCAAATATGCTTTTTCACAGACTTTCATTATAATAGCATAGGGGTGCTGGTTATTTTTAGAGTTCTTATCACCAATGACAGTGAAAATTGATAGCAATGTGGCCTCAGATATTAATTTGACTCATAAAGCAAGTGTCTGGCAGTATACACGAATATGGCCATAGCCTGACTTCTAATATTCATCAATACATCTTGTATATTTTACACACAGATTATGCAGAATCCGTATTTTAATTACTGTAAACTAAACATTATTATGACTAATTTTTAAATTAGAATCCTTTTTCATGTTGAGAGTATACTGCAGTTATTAAATTTCTATGTATTATTGACATATTTAAATGAAAACATCTAAATTCTCTTGGTTTTTCTCCTGAATTATTTGGTTAATATTTTGTTAATATAATATTGTAAGAGGACAATAAAATTAATGAATAACAGTTCTCCACCCCTCATTTCCCTCTTCCTCCCCTACACACATGAAGTACTCACAGTTTTATTTAAAAGTGTTAGTGCCAATTAAAATGTTTTTACTTAGCATTTCATTAGGAAATTTTTTATGCCAATAAAGTTGATTTTACCTTATAATACTGAATTAGTTATCTACTGCTACATAACAAATTACCCCAAATCATAGTGATTAAAAACAAAAACATTGGGCTTCCCTTGTGGCGCAGTGGTTAAGAATCCGCCTCCCAATGCAGGGGACACGGGTTCGAGCCCTGGTTCAGGAAGATCCCACATGCCATGGAGCAACTAAGCCCGTGTGCCACAACTACTGAGCCGGCGCACCTAGAACCCCTGCTCTGCAACAAGAGAAGCCACCGCAATGAGAAGCCCGCGCACCGCTCGCCACAACTAGAGAAAGCCCGCGTGCAGCAACGAAGACCCAACGCAGCCAAAATAAATAAATAAATTTTTTAATTAAAAAAAGAAATTTAGGGCTTCCCTGGTGGCGCAGTGGTTGAGAGTCCGCCTGCCGATGCAGGGGACGCGGGTTCGTGACCCGGTCCGAGAAGATCCCACATGCCGCGGAGCGGCTGGGCCCGTGAGCCATGGCCGCTGAGCCTGTGCGTCCGGAGCCTGTTCTCTGCAACGGGAGAGGCCACAACAGTGAGAGGCCCGCATACAGCAAAAAAATAAAAAGAAAATAAATAAAAAGAAAAAAAGAAATTTATTATCTCACTGTTTTCGTGGGTCTGGAGTTTCAGAGCTGGGTGGTCTGGCTCAGGAGTTCCCATGAGTTTGCTGGAGCTTCAGCTGAAGGCTTGACTGGGACTACAGGATCCATTTCTACACCAGTTCTGCTACATGGCTGTTGGCAGGAGGCCTCAGTTCCTCACTGTACATAGAGCTGTTTGGTATATTCCCCCAAAGCCAGTGACCCAAGAGAGAAAGCATGGAGGCAGCCATGATACTTCTTATGATATAGTTTTAGAAGTCACAACCATCATAATATCCACTGCATTTTATCATTAGAAGTGCATCTCTAAGTCCAGCCCACTCTTAGAAATTAGATTCGACTTTTAGAAGAGAAGAATGTCAAAGAATTTGTAGACATATTTTTAAATCTTTGAAATCAATCAATCAGCATGAGTGTATAGTTAATGCAGTACAAATAAATTTCATGTTGTATTAATTTGGCTCCAAATTTCACTTGACTAATTTTAGTTCTTTTTTTAAAAATTAATTAATTTATTTTTTCAGTAGATTTGAAAGGTTTCTTTATTTCAAATCAAGAGATCTAATAAGAGAATCACTTGTCAACAGGCATTCTGTGCACCTTATCACATGCAAATTTTATAGACTAATGTTGCTGACCATAATCACTTTAGGGAAATGTTTCGCTAATAGAAATAAAGACTAAATATATTTAACTATGTCATAGAATATATGTCAGAGTAGGCTTAGAATCTGTTTTTTGGTTTTTTCACACACACACACTGTATTTTATTTTTACAAGAGATAAATAAACTGACACCAAGTATTGTAAATGGATGACCACAACAAAAGCAACAATGATTGCAATTAGAAACACACTCACACTATGTCGCAATACTGACATTCATTCCAGTAATCCTCCACTGTAACAGGTCCTTTACTTTGCAGTGGAAATTGATTTGTATATTTTTTTGCCTCTGAGTCCTTGTGGGATTTTTTTTTTATTCAAACAGAAAGTCACAAAAATTATAATCATCCTCATCAGTTCACTCAGTCCCATGTAATTAATTTTTTTTTCATCTTGATCTTTTGTTAGCACTTTTATGAATATATCAGTTTTCCATTAGAGTTCTGAAAATGCTTATTCATTCAGTTCAGCAGTATGGTCAGTTACCAGAAACCTGTACTTGTCAGAGTCTTTTCCATGAATTCCTTGAAGATTAAACCCTTTTATGGGAACATTTTTGCAAAAGCATCAGAGTACACCCAGGACCGTCTGTAAATGACAAAAGACTTAAAAATGACCACGGTTAAAGATTTCTTTTTTTTTTTTTTTTTTTTTTTGCGGTACGCGGGCCTCTCACTGCTGTGGCCTCTCCCGTTGAGGAGCACAGGCTCCGGACGCGCAGGCTCAGCGGCCATGGCTCACGGGTCCAGCCGCTCCGCGGCACGTGGGATCCTCCCGGACCGGGGCAAGAACCCGTGTCCCCTGCATCGGCAGGCGGACTCTCAACCACTGCGCCACCAGGGAAGCCCAACGGTCAAAGATTTGATGAAAGTTCATAATAATGCAATTCACAAGGAAATTTAGTTATTTCTGAGATATACATTTTAAAGTAAAGGAAGTTCTATATTAGGATTCTAATTATTTTGTTTGAATTTTTTTTTCTCTATTTCATATATCACTTTTCTGTAAAAAAAAAAAAAGAAAAAAAGTCAAGATTTAACAATAAAAGCAATGTGACAGAGACTATTAATTCTCCTAAAATATACATGTGCTTCTGTATACGTCATAGCCTTCCCTACAGTTAGATTGGGGCCATACATCAAGTCCTAGCCAATAAATTGTAAACAGAAGTGATGTCATATTCAAGCCGAGACAGTTAAAAGCTGAGTCGCCTTTTCAAGCCCTCTTTTCTCTCCCAAAGCAACTTTGAATAGTGCATGTTCCAGTTCTATAAGAAGACACCTCAATCATTATTGAACTATATTGTGAATGAAAAGTAAACATTTATTTTGTTAGGCCACTAAAGTGTGAGGATTAATTTGTTAGCTAGCATAGCATAACAGAGCATAAAGTGACTAATTCATACTGCTAATACTTTAAATATTTAAAAGTACAATTTTTTATGTCCTAAACAAATGTTTTTATCCTTATTAGAAATTAAGATATTTCCTTTCAAGAACAAATAAAAGCAACTGACACTAGAATATTTAAATCCAGTCAATGGAGCATCATACTGTATGCCAGTTAATTATTACCTAATGGGTAGAATCAAAGAAAAATAGCCTCGAGAACAAAGAAGCTATGAGGAAAAATTAATGGCGGCAATTTAATCTCAGAAAAACCCAGAGATTAAGGGAAATTACTAGTAAAAGACGTTCATGACTTTATGTGAAATTCACTCTAAACTGATATTTCTTAAAGCTAAATCCAAGGCTTAAAACATAATTCATGGAAGAAACAAGAAAAAGAAACAGCTAAATTTGCACATTCCTAGTCTTTGGAGGCTAAAATCTGAGATAAATAATGTTTTACACATGGCAAGACTTAGGGTTATGTACATACTAACTAATCGAAAATTAAATTCCTAAATCCAATCATTATTGTTTAGAAATCTTATCACATGTGTCTTTTGGTGTGGAGGATAGTTGAACAAGGGAGGTGAAGAGGATGATGTTGACAAAAGAACAAGTGAAAAAATGGGAATTAAAAAAACTAACAAAAAAGGAAAATCAGGAAAGACTGGTAAATCATTGGAAGAGGGAACTAGATTATTTTATTTTATTTACAGTAGGTCCTTGTTGATTATATATTTTAAATATTGCAGTGTGTACATGTCAATCCCAAAGTCCCACCCTATTATTTTAAATAAAGAAAAAATGAGTACTGATGATGAATTCAATCCCATTCAAAAAGAAAAAAGGCCCAGTGAATTGCTATTTTATTTTTTGCCTGCAGGTGGCAGCTCTAGCTAAATGTTAACAGATATTCCAAAGTATTTCTGTACTATCCTCACGTAGGTAATCCTGAGAATTAAACCTAGGCTCTCACTTTAAAAAGAAAAAAAAAAGAAGCCAAAATTGTATTACTGTCACTTCTTAATACAGTACTAAAATAGGAATTTTTCAAAATCTTTCATGGTTTTTGTCACTTTGCTAAATAGCATATTTTTATTACAATTTCGATTGCTTGCTGTAGCACATACAGAAATATGGTTGATTTTTGTATTTTGACCTTATATCCTGAAATTCTGCTAAATTCACTTATTGACATTAGTATTTTTTTGTAGATTCATTGGGATTTTTTATCTACAGGTTCATGTCATCTTCGAATAAAGACAAGGATGCCTATGGCCAATATGCATATATATTATTTCTCTCTCTCTCTCTCCCCCTCTTTGTCTATTTCACTGTCTAGGACTTCCAGTTTAATAGAAATGGTGAAATCCAACATCCTTGCCTGGTTCTTCATCTTAGCAAAAAAGTATTCATTCACTCTTTCACCATTAAGTGTGATTATAGCTGTAGGTATTTTATAGTTCCTTTATCAAGTTGAGAAAGTTTCCTTCTTTTCCTAGTTTGCTGAAAATTTTTATAATGCATGGATGTTAAATTGGTGAAATACTTTTGTTGTTGTCGTTGTTGTTGGAGTAATGGCTTAAGTATTTATTTTCTGCTTTTAACTTTATTTTTAATTTTTTTTCGCACACACACACTGTATTTTATTTTTACAAGAGATAAACTGACACCGAGCATTGCAAATGGATGACCACAACAGAAGCAACAATGATTGCAATTACCAAACACGAAACAAACTCATACTATGTCATAATATTGACATTCAGTCCAGTAATCCTCTACTGTAGCAGCTCCTTTACTTTGCAGTGAAAATTGATTTGTATATTTTTTGCCGCTGAGTCCTTGTGGGATTTTTTTTATTATTATTCAAACAGAAAGTCACAAAAATTATAATCATCCTCATCAGTTCACTCAGTCCCATGTAATTAATTTTTTTATCTTGATCTTTTGTTAGCACTTTTATGAATTCATCAGTTTTCCATTAGAGTTCTGAAAATGCTTATTCATTCAGTTCAGCAGTATAGTCAGTTACCAAAAAACTGTACTTGTCAGAGTCTTTTCCATGAATTCCTTGAAGATTAAACCCTTTTATGGCAACATTTTTGCAAAAGCATCAGAGTACACCCACGACTGTCTGTAAATGACAAAAGACTTAAAAATGACCACGGTTAAAGATTTGATGAAAGTTCATAATAATGCAATTGACAAGGAAATTTAGTTATTTCTGAGATATACATTTTAAAGTAATAACTAGAATTATGACTTATAACATTATACCAGAACTTATAATATTTTTAGAAATTTCATGTAATGTCTGAAACATTTACATTAACATATTTCTATACAAATAACCCAAAGAAAGTTTAGTATTAGTTGTTTTTTTGTTTTTTTATACTGCACATTCTTACTAGCCATCAATGTTATACACATCAGTGTATACATGTCAATCCCAATCACCCAATTCAGCACACCACCATCCCCACCCCACCGCAGTTCTCCCCCCTTGGCGTCCATACGTTTGTTCTCTACATCTGTGTCTCAACTTCTGCCCTGCAAACTGGTTCATCTGTACCATTTTTCTAGGTTCCACATACATGCATTAATATACGATATTTCTTTTCCTCTTTCTGACTTACTTCACGCTGTATGACAGTCTCTAGATCCATCCATGTCTCAACAAATGACTCAATTTCGTTCCTTTTTATGGCTGAGTAATATTCCATTGTATATATGTACCACATCTTCTTTATCCATTCGTCTGTTGATGGGCATTTAGGTTGCTTCCATGTCCTGGCTATTGTAAAGAGTGCTGCAACGAACATTGGGGTGCATGTGTCTTTTTGAATTATGTTTTTCTCTGGGTATATGCCTGGTAGTGGGGTTGCTGGATCATATGGTAATTCTATTTTTAGTTTTTTAAGGAACCTCCATACTGTTCTCCATAGTGGCTGTATCAATTTACATTTCCACCAACAGTGCAAGATGGTCCCCTTTTCTCCACACCCTCTCCAGCATTTGTTGTTTGTAGATTTTCTCATGATGCCTATTCTAATTGGTGTGAGGTGATACCTCACTGTAGTTTTGATTTGCATTTCTCTAATAATTAGTGATGTTGAGCAACTTTTCATGTGCTTCTTGGCCATCTGTATGTCTTCTTTGGAGAAATGTCTATGTGGGTCTTCTGCCCATTGTTGGATTGGTTCTTTGCTCTTTTAATATTGAGCTGCATGAGCTGTTTATACATTTTGGAGATGAATCCTTTGTCCATCGATTCGTTTGCAAATATTTTCTCCCATTCTGAGGGTTGTCTTTTCGTCTTGTTTATGGTTTCCTTTGCTGTGCAAAAGCTTTGAACTTTCATTAGGTGCCATTTGTTTATTTTTGTTTTTATTTCCATTACTCTAGGAGGTGGATCAAAAAAGATCTTGCTGTGATTTATGTCAAAGAGTGTTCTTATTTTAAAGTCTATTTTACCTGATATGAGTATTGCTACTCCAGCTTTCTTTTGATTTCCATTTGCATGGAATATCTTTTTCCATCCCCTCACCTTCAGTCTGTATGTGCCCCTAGGTCTGAATTGGGTCTCTTGTAGACAGCATATAGATGGGTCTTGTTTTTGTATCCATTCAGCAAGCCTGTGTCTTTTGGTTGGAGCATTTAATCCATTCACGTTTAAGGTAATTATCGATATGTATGTTCCTATGACCATTTTCTTAATTGTTTTGGGTTTGTTTTTGTAGGTCCTTTTCTTCTCTTGTGTTTCCCACTTAGAGAAGTTCCTTAAGCATTTGTTGTAGAGCTGGTTTGGTGGTGCTGAATTCCGTTAGCTTTTGCTTGTGTGTAAAGCTTTTGATTTCTCCACCGAATCTGAATGAAATCCTTGCCGGGTAGAGTAATCTTGGTTGTATGTTCTTCCCTTTCATCACTTTAAGTATATCATGCCACTCCCTTCTGGCTTGTAGAGTTTCTGCTGAGAAATCAGCTGTTAACCTTATGGAAGTTCCCTTGTATGTTATTTGTTGTTTTTCCCTTGCTGCTTTCAAGAATTTTTCTTTGTCTTTAATTTTTGCCAGTTTTATTACTATGTGTCTCAGCGTGTTTCTCCTTGGGTTTATCCTGTATGGGACTTGCTGCGCTTCCTGCACTTGGGTGGCTACTGCCTTTCCCAAGTTAGGGAAGTTTTCGACTATAATCTCTTTAAATATTTTCTCCGGTCCTTTCTCTCTCTCTTCTCCTTCTGGGACCCCTATAATGTGAATGTTGTTGTGTTTAATGTTGTCCCAGAGGTCTCTTAGGCTGTCTTCCTTTCTTTTCATTCTTTTTTCTTTATTCTGTTCCACAGCAGTGAATTCCACCATTCTGTCTTCCAGGTCACTTATCCGTTCTTCTGCCTCAGTTATTCTGCTATTGATTCCTTCTAATGTAGGTTTCATTTCAGTTATTGTATTGTTCATCTCTGTTTGTTTGTTCTTTAATTCTTCTAGGTCTTTGTTAAACATTTCTTGCATCTTCTCGATCTTTGCCTCCATTCTTTTTCCGAGGTCCTGGATCATCTTCACTACCATTATTCTGAATTCTTTTTCTGGAAGGTTGCCTATCTCCACTTCATTTAGTTGTTTTTCTGTGGTTTTATCTTGTTCCTTCATCTGGTATATAGCCCTCTGCCTTTTCATCTTGTCTATCTTTCTGTGAATGTGGCATGAAATACTTTTTTTTCCTGCATCTATTGAGAGGATCATATGGTTTTTCTTTTTAGTCTATTGATATGGTGAATTACACTGATTAGTGAACATGAACCAACCCCACAGTCCTGGGATAATCCAACTTAGTTATGATGTTTTATCCTTTTTATATATTTCTGGATTTTATTAGCTAATATTTTGCTGAAGATATTTGCATCCATGTTTATGTGATATATTAGTCTTAAATTGTCTTTTCTTGAAATGTCTTTGATCTGGAATCAGAGTGAATGCTAGTCCCATAAAATGAGTTGGGAAGTATTCCTTTCTCTTCTATTTTCCAAAAACATTTGAGTAAAATTGGTATATTCCTTCCTTAAATGTTTGGTAGAATTTACCAGTGAAGCTATCTGAGCATGGAGTTTTCTTTGTAGGGAGGGTTTTAATTACAAATTCAATTCAGTCTAACAATGTCTGCCATCAAGTTGGGATGTTTGAAGCATTTATAGTTAATGTACTTATTTATATGACTGAATTTAAACCTACCACCTTGTTATTTTTTCCTTTTTCTCCAGCAGTGGACTGTCATTGTTTGTTACTTTATGGGTAGTTTATGGTGGGATGTAGAGGGTTCTTATTTCTCCTGCCCATCCTCAGCCTTAGGCAGGCCATGTGTACCCAGGTGTTTAGGTGTAGGCTTTCCCAATTCTTCTGTCCCTCCCAGCTCTAGGAATCAAACTCTTGGGAGTCTTAGGCTGGAGAAGGTTTTCTGCCTCTTCTCCAGCAGCATACAGCTCTTCTTCCCAGTACAAGACTCGTGGTTGGGCAGAGGAGTTTCCTGTCCTTCTCACTGTGGCATATGGCTTTTGCTTCTGTCCCTTCCTCAGCAGCACTATACCTATGCCTGGGCCCTGGGAGTAGAATGGTTTCCTGCCCATTCCCCAGAGGTTTACAGCTTTTACTTTGCATGTGAGAAAAGTCTAGAAAGTGGACAGATTTTCACCAAGGAGCATGCTCTTAGATCTCCTGGCCTGTACCCAAGATTGTACCCACAGTCTTTTTTGTGAACACCAGGTAGAGACCAATGGACAAGAATTGACAAATTAATGACTCAAAAGTTCCTATATACCCTAAACTGTCAGGGTAGCCCCCACTCAGCTTTAAGGTTTTGTTAAAACTTTAACTGTTTTCTTTTTTCTGCTTTTATGACAACAACCTCTTCTGTCTATGCTCTGCAAAAGGTGAAACAGGTTGTCTGTGCCATTTCTCCATGGCGAGACTTGTCACCCTTTAGAATTTACCTGTTTGCCTTGCAACCTCAGTTCTCTGATGGGTTTGATAAGTTATTACCTGGCTTTTTTCTCATTGTTAGGATGCAAGTGACACTTTTTTTTTTTTTTTTTGGCCGTGGGAGATGTGCAAGGAGATAGATGAAACAAGACTGGCAAAATGAGTGATGGCAGATGGAGATTAATATTATTTTCTTTTCTAATTCTGTATATGTTTGAAATTTTCCAGAAGAAAAAGTTTTTGAATAATTGCCTGAAGATTGAAACACTTTAGAGATTAGGCTTCATATTCTAGAAACTGCTTTATAATTAATATTTATTCTAAAATAGAAGACTCTTTGATAAACTGTATTTATAAAGTAAAGGATTTCACCTCTGAAAGCAGAAGGATGTTAGAAAGAGTGGTGAGGAATTTGCCCTAATAATTAACTCAGAAGCTCTGATTATTGCATTTCCATCCCATGACCTCTGCAATCTTCTTGTTTGCCAATGTTGCTAACTTCACTCAGTGTAAAGAAGTTAATTTTCTTGTCAACTGAACTTTGAGTCTTTTTATTACCAGCTATTACAGATACTTGTTTAGATTTCAATCCTGGGAGAAAAGACCCCAAGGATGAAGAAATTTTATTAAATATTCCAGCCCTTAATAAAAAGATTCTATTTCTAATTTTATTTTTTATTGAAGTATAGTTGATTTACGATGTTGTGTTAATTTCTGCTGTACAGCAAAGTGACTCAGTTATACACATATATACATTCTTTTTTTTGTATTCTTTTCCATTATGGTTTATCCCAGGAGATTGGATATAGTTCCCTGTGCTATACAGTAGGACCTTGTTGTTTATCCAGTCTAAATGTAATAGTTTGAATCTACTAACCCCAAACTTCCAGTCCATCCTTCTCCCTCCCCCCACCTTGGCAACCACAAGGCTGTTCTCTATGCCTGTGAATCTGTTTCTGTTTTGTAGATAGGTTCATTGTTTCCATATTTTAGGTTCCACATATAAGTGATATCATGTTATTTGTCTTTCTCTTTCTGACTTACTTCACTTAGTATGATAATCTCTAGTTGCATCCATGTTGCTGCAAATGGCATTATTTCATTCTTTTTTATGACTAAGTAGTATTCCATTGTATATTTGTACCGCATCTTCTTTCCTCATTCATCTGTTGATGGACATTTAGGTTGTTTCCATGTTTTTGCTATTGTGAATAGTGCTGCTATGAACATAGGGGTGCATGTATCTTTTTGAATTATAGTTTTGGGAGGTATATGCCCAGGAGTGGGATTGCTGGATCATATGGTAAATCTATTTTTAGTTTTCGGAGGAACCTCCATACTGTTCTCCATTGTTGTCTGTACCAACTTACATTCCTACCAACAGTGTAGGAGGGTTCCCTTTTCTCCACACCCTCTCCAGCATTTGTTATTTGCAGACTTTTTAATGATGGCCATTCTGACCAGTGTGAGGTGGTACCTCACTGTAGTTTTGATTTGCATTTTTCTAATAATTAGTGATGTTGAGCATCTTTTCATGTTCCTACTGGCCATCTGTATGTCTTCTTTGGAGAAATGTCTATTAAGGTCTTCTGACCATTTTTCAATTGGGTTGTTGGTTTTTTTGTTGTTGACTTGTATAAGCTGTTTGTATATTTTGAAGATTAAGCCCTTGTCAGTTGCATCATTTGCAAATATTTTCTCCTGTTCCATAAGTTGCCTTTTTGTTTTAGTTTTAGTTTTAGTTTTTTTATGGTTTCCTTTGCTGTGCAAAAGCTTGTAAGTTTGATTAGGTCCCATTTGTTTATTTTTGTTTTTATTTCTATTGCCTTGGGAGACTGACCTAATAAAACACTGATACAACCTATGTCAGAGAATGTTTTGCCTATGCTATGCTTCCTTCTAGGAGTTTTATGGTATCATGTCTTATGTTTGTCTTTAGGCCATTTTGAGTTTATTTTTGTGCATGGTGTCAGGGTGTGTTCTAACTTCATTGATTTATATGCAGCTGTCCACCTTTCCCAGTATCATTTGCTGAAGAGACTGCTTTTTTCCCATTGTATGGTCTTGCCTCCTTTGTTGAAGATTAATTGACTGTAGGTATGTGGGTTTAGTTCTGGACTCTTTATTCTGTTCCATTGATCTGTATGTCTGTTTTTGTACCAATACCACACTGTTTTAATTACTGTAGCTTTGTAGTATTGTCTGAAATCTGGGCAAGTTATGCCTCCTGCTTTTTTTTCCTCATGATTGCTTTGGCAATTCTGGGTCTTTTATGGTTCCATATAAGTTTTTGGATTATTTGTTCTAGTTCTGTGAAAAATGTCATGGGTAATTTGATAGGGATCACATTAAATCTGTAGATTGCTTTGGGTAGTATTGCCATTTTAACAGTATTAATTCTCCCATTCCAAGAGCATGGGATATCTTTCCATTTCTCTGAATCCCCTTTAATTTCCTTTATTAATGTTTTATAGTTCTCAGTGTATAAGTCTTCCACCTCCTTGGCCAGGTTTATTCCTAGGTTTTTTTTTTTTTTTTTTGGTGCAATTTTAAAAGGTTTGCTTTTTACATTCCCTTTCTGATATTTCATTATTAGTGTAAAGAAATACAACTGATTTCTGAATGTTAATCTTGTATCCTGCTTCTTTGCTGAAGATTCTCCTATTTCTTAAACCACTCTCTCTGGCTTCTTTTTCTTTGCATAACCCCAATGCTCCTTGACTGCCAGTCCACTCTATAGCACTGACCATATATAAGGTGCGTAGTATGTGCCAGGCGCTGTGGCAGATACTTTTATACATATTACCTTCACATCATACAGCCTCTCCTCCATTTCTACAGGTTCTCTTGTTGACCTCATCTGTTGCTCTGCCTCAAATCTCAATTCTAGCATCTCTAGGTCTGCCCTTTGTCCACAGGTCTAGGGCCACATTCCCAACAGATGGACTTCTTCATATTGTCCTCTCTTGTCCCTCAAACTTGATATGTCTGACATAGAAATACTTATGCCATTCCAGCTGCCATTTTATATCATGCCAGAAAATATGTGCTAAAAAATTACCACAGAAAATATTAAAACATATTTCAAGTCACACTAAATATTGAAAAAATTCTATATACCTCAAATCCTACAAAGTTGTATTTTTTAATGATGTGACATTCCTTATCTATGTTATTGACCATGCTAAAAGGGAAATAACTCTTACCTTTTGGCAAAATAGCTGAAGAATTATCACAAAATATATTAAATACTCACTATAAGCTGAAAATATGAAAATGTAATTCCTAAAAAGGATGAACTCTCAAGAATTTGGGGGAAGAGCTTAATAAAAATCATTCTCTAAGTTAACTTTCACAATGTTAGAGTGTTCTCCCAAATTAAACTGCTCCTTAATTTTATCAAAGGGAATAAATATAAAGATAACTTTGGGTATTTTTTATTGTTGTCTATAATGGTGTCATGCTATGTAACTGAAGAGTAATGATCATTATAGGGTCTAAAATAAGAAAGCCAAAGAGCAATGTTTGTCAATATTTATCAACTTTATTCATATCAGAAGGTAACTTGATTGACCAATTCAAGCATTTGAATCAGATTCACTTTGTCTTTTTTTTTAATTTTTTATTTATTTGTATTTATTTTTGGCTGTGTTGGGTCTTCATTTCTATGCGAGGGCTTTCTCTAGTTGCAGCAAGCGGGGGCCACTCTTCATCGCGGTGCATGGGCCTCTCACTAACGTGGCCTCTCTTGTTGCAGAACACAGGCTCCAGACGCGCAGGCTCAGTAGTTGTGGCTCATGGGCCCAGTTGCTCCACGGCATGTGGAATCTTCCCAGACCAGGGCTCGAACCCATGTCCCCTGCATTGGCAGGCAGATTCTCAACCACTGCGCCACCAGGGAAGCCCTCACTTTGTCTTTATATAATAGTAAGAAGCTCTTCTGGTTTGATGACAACTCTCCACAGGTCCACCCAGCTACCTTTCCTTTTTGCTGTACCAGATGGTCCTTCTTTTTTTTTTTTTTTAATTAATTAATTAATGGCTGTGTTGGGTCTTCATTTCTGTGCTAGGGCTTTCTCTAGTTGTGGCAAGTGGGGGCCACTCTTCATTGTGGTGCACGGGCCTCTCACTATCGCAGCCTCTCTTGTTGCAGAGCACAGGCTCCAGACGCGCAGGCTCAGTAATTGTGGCTCACGGGCCCAGTTGCTCCGCGGCATGTGGGATCTTCCCAGACCAGGGCTCGAACCCGTGTCCCCTTCATTGGCAGACAGATTCTCAACCAATGCACCACCAGGGAAGCCCAGATGGTCCTTCTTATTGGGAAGAAATGCAATCAAAAACCAACTCCAAGATAACTGAAAAATTGAATTCCTGTGCCTTAAAGCTAAGACCTGGGCCTTCAACCACAGGTGACTGATCCATTTATAACACAGTCCCTCCCTAGGGCTGAACAAGCAGAATCTAATTTCCCCTTTCCCTGCCACATCTTACAGTCACCTTCATTTGTGTAAAATTCTGCTTGGTATGACCTAATGAAGTGTTCCAATTTTTATTACAGGCCTAGAATTCTGCTCTTCATTCAAACAGTAAATACATTTGCATTTGCCTGAAATACTTGAATGGATTTTTTATAAAATTTATTTTAAGAAAAATTATCAATGTCTTGTTAAAATACTTGAACTTGTAAAAGGAGAGAAAAGTCCATAACTTTGTTATTTTAATACAGCTGTTATCATTTTTTTGTGTTCTAGTCAAACTGCTTTGCAAAAGAGTGACAACAGTTGACAACTCAGGAATGTATGTATACAGTGGCAATTTTTTTCAGTAAAAGGCCAGACAGTAAATATTTCAGGCTTTGCAGGCCATACAGTCTGATGGAACTATGTGACTCTGCTTTTGTGGTACAAAAGCAACCATAAACAATACAGAAACAAGTGTGGCTCTGTTCTAATAAAACTATGAACATTAAAATCTGAATTTCACATAATTTTCATGTGTCACAAAATATTACTCTTTCTTAATTTTCTCTCAGCATTTAAAAATGTAAAATACAGTCTTGACTTGTGGGCCATACAAAAGTCAGTAGCAGGTTGGCTATCCCTGGCTCATAGATGGCTAGCCCTGTTTAAGACCTTATCTCTAGTTGTGAACCATGTCCTGAGCTCCACAGCCACAATTTCGGCTTTTTCCTGAACATCCCAACAGCACCTCAAACCAAAACCATTTCAAACCTAACTCAGAACATATGTCTCATCTAAACTGTTTGCTTGTCTCAAATCTCCTATTTCTGTTCATGGAACACTGTCTCCCAGTCATCCAGACCTGAAGTTTAAAAATCATTCACTACCCTTGTCAAGTCCTGTCCTGTCTCAAATATGTCTCCAGTTTGCAATTCCCACACCCAGCATCCGAGTTCAGGCTTTCATTGTTTAGCCTGCATTGTTATTGCAGTACTATAATTGGTTTCCATGCTTCTAGCACTCCAATGTATCTAATATATTGTTGTCAGAATACGCTTCCTAAAGGGCTGCTCTAATTATGTCACTACGGAACACTATCTTAAAACTCTGTGTAACTCTATTGCTTGTCAAATTAAATACAAACTTTTCAACTAGCTTTCAAGACCATCCAAAACATCCCAAATATCTTTCTAGTCTTGCTTCACCCTAAACCTTTGTTCATTCATTCAACAAAAGTGAAGGAGCACCTGTTAAGTACCAAGGCACTGTGCTGGATACACAAGGGGATACAATGATGAGCAAAAACCCCATGACCTCTGCCTTCATAGAGTTTACAGTATAGTTGTGGAAAAAGACATGAGTCAAATAATCACTTAAAAGGTATAAGAAGAACATGAAGCAATATTTTCAAAGTACTGAAAGAAAAGAACTTCAAATCTAGGGCTTTACATAAAACTAAACTATTATCTAAGTGTGCGGCTGAAATAATGATTCTTTCATGCACATAAGCATCAGAACATTCATCACATAAAGACCACCTTTGAAAACACTTCTAGAAGTGCTCCGGCAATAAAAAAACAAAAACAAAAACCTCTGGAGGCTTTGAGATCTATGGGAGGCAGGTCTACTTTAAACTTTGATAGGCCTGATTGTGGTGATATTTTACAGCTGTATACATATGTCAAAGCTTATAAAATTGTACTTTAAATATGTGCAGTGTATGTATGTCAATTATACCTCAATAAAACTGGCAAATATTTGGTAGGAAAAATATTTTAATGTTAATGTACAGTTTAAAGTAAAAATAAAAGGAAAAAGAGAATAAAAGATACACCTAGGTTATTTTTTAAATCCATAAATAAATGTAAAAATATGACTGTGACTATAGAGAGAGCATAGATGCTCCACCCCTTTTCCCATATCTTGCCCTATTCATCTCTTCCATCTTAGGAATGGCTGTTCCTAAGTTATAGCCGTTCATAATTAACCAGTGATCTAGTAAACAAAATGTTTCTCTGAGTTCTGTGGGGCGCTTTGCAAATTAATCAAACCAAAGGAAGAGTTCATGGGAACCTTCAATATACAGCCGGTTGGTCACAAGCACAGGTAACAACCTGGGCTTGCGGTTGGCATCTGGAGTAGGGAGGGATTAGGGAGTACTGTGGAACTGAGCCCTCGACTTGTGGAATCTGATGCTGTCTCTGGGTAGATAAGGTAGAATTGTAGAATACCCAGCTGGTGTCAGAGCATTGCTTGTTAGAGGTGTGGGGACAAAATCTCCACCCCCATAACTTAGAATTGGGTGCTCAGAACTAACCCCCCCCCCCAATTTACAAATTAGGAGCCTGAGGCACAGAAAAGCTAAGTGTCTTGCCTGAGGTCATACCGCCAGTGAGTAGTAGAACTGGGATTACAAACCAAAGTAATCTGGTTCAAGGGTCCACACTCTTAACTATGAAATTAATAGATGATGAGGGAAGAGAAAGAATTTCAAGCAGATGAAACAATACATGAAAATACCCCATGTGCTTGGGGAGTATGGGGATTCAACGTAGGCCAGTGTGGCTAGGGCAGAGAGGGGAAAGAAACGTGAAGACCTCTCTGAGAGGAAGTAGAGGCCTATTATGCAAAACCTTCTAAACCAGGTTGCAGAATGTTGTCTTTATTCTTAGAACAATGGATACCATTTAAGTCTTGTAAGTAAGAACTAATAGGAATTTTGAAGATATTATTTTGGTTTCAATGTGGAAAAGAGATTAGAGAGGGCTAGAGTGGATGTGAATAAACTCATTATTGCAGTTGTACACTTGAGATATGTTGATAGTTGAACTATGATAAAAGTCAGCTTGGGGCTTCCCTGGTGGTGCAGTGGTTGAGAGTCCGCCTGCCGATGAAGGGGACACGGGTTCGTGCCCTGGTCTGGGAACATCCCACATGCCGCGGAGCGGCTGGGCCCGTGAGCCATGGCCACCGAGCCTGCGCATCCGGAGCCTGTGCTCCGCAACGGGAGAGGCCACAGCAGTGAGAGGCCCGCGTACCGAAAAAAAAAAATTAAAAAGTCAGCTTGAAGAAAGAAAGGCAAGCTGGAAATAAACATCTTACTGCATAACTCAGAAGTCTTTTCCTTTGTAATAATTAGAGGCAGATTGATATTGGGAGGGAATGGATCTGCTCCGAAACTCTCAAGGTGATGGTAGACATAAAACTCAAGTTCTGGTACAGTGAAGCCTGGAGGAGACTGCTAGTGTCCTGCCCACTCTAAGCAGAATTTTTAAAAATAGGCTATCTTTGGAGAAGAGCAGACAGCCTTCTCCCACAGAGAAAGTATTAGAAGAACACAGAATATGGCCCCTAGTGAATAACTATTGTTCAATGTGTGCCAAGTGAAATTTTATTATGTACTTTGTTTAAATACTTTCCATAAGAACTCATCTCCAATCTTATAATGGAAGTCAAAGGGAAAAATAAATTCCTACAACATTTAACTTGGAAGAGATACTAGATATTATGTAGCCACATTCTTCTTACAAACGAGGAGCCTCATCTAAGCTGTGATGTTAATAATTTAATAAACAGTAAATTAACTTGAAAAGTACCTGGCAGAACATGACACATTTAGCCACTTAATAAGTAATATTTATTAGTATTATGCTTAACATCACTACTTTTGATAAATATTATGTTAACAATAAGAATTCAATAGATGTTTATTCAGTGAGTTCTATGTGTCAGATGTTGGTCAAGGCCTGGAATATAAAAATAACTAAAACACTATCCTTATTTTGAACTTGATATGTTCACATCCTACTGATGATTAAATAAAATACCTAAAAGGCTAGATTACAACGTGGGGGGATAACTGCAACATAGCAAGTATTAAAGCATTATTTTTAAAGTTTTGTGGGAATTCAAGCCTTATTACTCACAGACCCCATGTTCTTCCCACTCAACCATTTTGTCTATTCATATAACCCAATACACACACACATGTATACATACAAACTCAGAGGCAGGTTAAAAATAATACACTCATATTCCAAATTAGAGAAACACCGAATTGAAAGTGAAATTGGTTTTAGCAGAGGGATTTTCACAGCGTGGACACTGTGAAAATCAGTATTCGAAGCTTAAAGCTTTTGTGGTTCAAAATTCAACAAAATGGCATATACCTCACAGGTTTTTCCTTTTATTTTAAGAACAATTTGTATCCCAAAGAGAAAATAACCAGATAATAGGCTATCAACCTAAACTTTATTTGGATTTTTATGTTTGATTGGGAGAATCCATGCTTATAAGGATTATTTTTGTTTAGATTAAGATCCCACCAACCTCACACACAGCAGAGTGTTAAATATATTAAACTTGAGAAGGTTTTCTGATACATGTAGTAGAGGACATTTCTTTTCTGCTCAGCATCCTTTCCTTTGGATTAATATGAAATCTCATCCATTCCATATTAATACTTTCAGTCCATGCAAATCAGGTAAGACTGTCATGACTCAAACAAAACCTATTAAAATATCTCCAGATCATCAGAGATTTCATATCTGGTAACTAGGAGGGAGTGTAATGTTCTATTTTTCTGGACAAATGACTTTTAAAATGAAGTAGATTTGGAGCAACACTAGGCACCTTTCCATTTTGATATTCTCTTTCTGAGAATGAGGTCAGGCAAAGATGGATAATCTGAGTGATGGAAAGAAGTAAAGAGTCCTAAGGATATCATTTCAACCCTTGTATCTAGCTGTGCCTTAAAGCTCTAGCTCCTCCCACTGAAATTTCCACATATGGGAACCAAAAGAATATGTTTTCCACTTAGGCTTGTATGAGTTGAGTTTCTGTTGTTTGCAACCAAATGGTCCCGATGCCTACATGCTGGTAGTACATAACATTTATTGCTATTATTATTTCACAATTATTCAGCACCAGCAATACCTCAAACAAAGTACTGTACAATATAACAGGTTTAGCATCACAATTCCTATCATCTAGGAACTCATTTAAATTCGGTCATGACACATATATACAATGGAATATTACACAGCCATAAAAAGAAACGAAACTGGGCTTCCCTGGTGGTGCAGTGGTTGAGAGTCCACCTGCCGATGCAGGGGACACGGGTTCGTGCCCCAGTCTGGGAAGATCCCACATGCCGCGGAGCGGCTAGGCCCATGAGCCATGGCCGCTGAGCCTGCGCGTCCGGAGCCTGTGCTCCTCAATGGGAGAGGCCACAACAGTGAGAGGCCCGCGTACCACAAAAAAAAAAAAAAAAAAGAAACGAAACTGAGTCATTTGTAGTGAGGTGGATGGACCTAGAGTCTGTCATACAGAGTGAAGTAAGTCAAAAAGAGAAAAACAAATATCTTATATTAACGCATGTATGTGGAACCTAGAAAAATGGTACAGATGAACCAGTTTGCAGGGCAGAAGTTGAGACACAGATGTAGAGAACAAACATATGGACACCAAGCTGGGGGAAGCCGCGGGGGAAGCCGCGGGGGTGGTGGGGATGGTGGTGTGATGATTGGGATTGACATGTATACACTGATGTGTATAAAATTGATGACTAGGAAGAACCTGCTGTATAAAAAAATAAATAAAATTAAAAAATTAAAAAAAGAAACTAATACTAAACTTTCTTTGGGTTATTTGTATGGAAATATGTTAATATAAATGTTTCAGACATTACATGAAATTCCTAAAAATCTTATATATTCTGGTATAATGTTATAAGTCATAATTCCAGTTATTACTTTAAAATGTATATCTCAGAAATAACTAAATTTCCTTGTCAATTGCATTATTATGAACTTTCATCAAATCCTTAACCGTGGTCATTTTTAAGTCTTTTGTCATTTACAGACGGTCGTGGGTGTACTCTGATGCTTTTGCAAAAATGTTCCCATAAAAGGGTTTCATCTTCAAGGAATTCACTGACAAGTACAGTTTTTTGGTAACTGACTATACTGCTGAACTGAATGAATAAGCATTTTCAGAACTCTAATGGAAAACTGATGAATTCATAAAAGTGCTAAAAAAGATCAAGATAAAAAAAAATTAATTACATGGGACTGAGTTAACTGATGAGGATGATTATAATTTTTGTGACTTTCTGTTTGAATAAAAAAAGATGTGATGTAAATTTATGTAAAAAGAACTTAATGTAAAACAATGCCACTCTTCTCACATATTTTTTCTTGTTTTGGAAAATATAGATATTTTCTGTTAAAAACGTGATTTATGCTGACACATAATAGGTTGATTATTGTTATTATAAGTGAATTAATAAATATTTTTAAGTTTAAAAAAAAGATGCAGACGTAGAGAATGGACTTGAGGACACGGGGAGGGGGGAGGGGAAGCTGGGACAGACTCAGAGAGTAACATTGACATATATACACTACCAAATGTAAAATAGATAGCTAGTGGGAAGCAGCCGCATAGCACAGGGAGATCAGCTCAGTGCTTTGTGACCACCTAGAGGGGTGGGATAGGGAGGGTGCGAGGGAGATGCAAGAAGGAGGGGATATGGGGGTATATATATACGTATAGCTGATTCACTTTGTTATAAAGCAGAAACTAACACAACATTGTAAAGCAATTATACTCCAGTAAAGATGTAAAAATGATTTAAATAAATAAGGCCATGAAAATGAGAAGGATATTCACTTGTCAGGAAAGAAGGTGAGGTAAATAGAAAGACTGTGATACTACACTGATCTCTCTGATGTGCTTTTCCTTAGACATTGCCCTTACCCATTCAGAGGACAATCTGTAGTAATTTTACTAGATTAAAGCAAGTATGAGAAGGTAGAATAATAACCAACAAGAGGATAACTCAATTGCCATATACTCATAAAACTAGAATACAACACCAGTAAAATAAATGCACCACAGCTCCACACGTCACATTGATGAATCTCAAACACAATGTAGAGTGACAAAGCAACTTCAGAATACTACAAAATCATAAACACTTAATGTACCACTAGAAATATATAAACAGAGTAAAACTATAATGAAAATTGAGGAAATGATCAAATTAATATTCAGAATAGTAGTTACTCTTGGTAAGAAAGGAGAGGGATGTGACTGGAGAGGGGCAGATAGAGGCTCTCAAAGGCATGGTTAATGTTCTATTGCTTAATCTGGGGTGAGAGCACATAGGTGTACTGGTCCCTATTGCTGCTGTAACAAATTATTGCAAACTGAGTAGCTTAAAACATTAAAATTTATTATCTTTCAGTTTTGAAGTTTAGAAGTCTGAAATGGG
The DNA here is from genome assembly GCF_951394435.1 of Stenella coeruleoalba. NCBI lineage: Eukaryota > Metazoa > Chordata > Mammalia > Artiodactyla > Delphinidae > Stenella > Stenella coeruleoalba. The sequence goes on along the minus strand of NC_137149.1, from coordinate 27,889,202 downwards.
TCTTATGGGGCATAAATCAAAGTGTTGGCAGAGCTGAGAGCTTTCTGGAGGATCTAGAAGAGAATACATTTTGGGGCTCTTCCAGTGTTTAGAGGCTGCTGCATTTCTTGATTTCTGGCCATACTGCTCCAACCTCTGCTTCTGTCATCACATGTCCTTCTCTGATTCTGACCTTCCTACCTCCCTATAATAAGAATCCTCGTGATTACATTGGGCCCACACAGATAATCCAGGATAATCTCCCCATCTCAAGATCTTTAACGTAATCACATCTGCAAAGTCCCTTTTTCCATGTAAGGTATAATATTCATATGCTCCAGGGATAGTACATGGACATCTTGTGTGTACGGTGGGGAGGAGGGCAGGGATTATTCTTTCCAACACAATGAGTGTTTGTTTTATTTCTTATGTCTTATTCATATTTTATATATATTCATAGTGGATGCCGTAGTGTACCTCTCAAAATTCGGTTCAGGCCTAAGGCACTCATGCCTTCTGGGGAAACTGGCAGCTGACAGTGCCCTCTCTAGGAACTGCCCTTAACCAAAGAGAGGCACTTCACCCAATGTTTTCCCCTTCTCCAGAAGCAGCAGATACAGGCAGATATAGGAGTATAAAGGCCTGCCCTCCAGAGCTGCCCAACAACTCCCTCTGCCCAATCTTACTTCTTTTCCTCCCCTTACAGGCACTGATCTCAAGAACATGTCACAGTAGATTCCCTGAGCATAAATCTCCCTCTCAGAGTGTGTTTCCTGATCTACAATAATATCATTTTGTAAAGATAAAATATTTCATGATCATGTAAAAGAATTTAAGGACTACTTAGGGCACTAGTAGGGAGTAAATAAATTCAGAAACAAAAACAAGATGAATTGGAGTAAAAAGAAACTGGAAGCACTAAGTCCAATTTAAAATCCTATGGAAAAGGACACAGGTACCCCAATGTTCATTGCAGCACTATTTACAACAGGCAGGACATGGAAACAACCTAAATGTCCAACGATAGATGAATGGATAAAGAAAATGTGGTATATATATACAATGGAATATTACTCAGCCATAAAAAGGAACGAAACTGGGTCATTTGTAGAGATGTGGATGGACCTAGAGTCTGTCATACAGAGTAAAGTAAGGCAGAAAGAGAAAAACAAATATCGCATATTAACACATATATGTGGAATCTAGAAAAATGGTACAGATGAACCTATTTGTAGGGCAGGAATAGAGATGTAGACGGAGAGAACGGACATGTCGACACTGTGGGGGAAGGGGAGGGTGGGACAAATTGGGAGATTAGGTTTGACATAAATACACTACCGTGTGTAAAACAGATAGCTAGTGGGAACCTGCTGTATAGCACAGGGAGCTCAGCTCGGTGCTCTGTGATGACCTAGATGGGGGTGAAGGGCGGGGAGGGAAATCCAAGAGGGAGGGGATATAGGTATATGTATAGCTAATTCACTTCATTGTACAACAGAAACTAACACAACATTGTAAAGCAATTTTACTCCAATAAAAAATAAAATAAAATAAAAATAAATTTGAAAAATAAAATAAAATCCTATAGATATCTAGATACCTAGTAAATGCTTTGATTGAGGAATTAGCAGTAGATTTCAAAAGAATTAGATAAATCCAACATTTCAAAATAACTTTCAATATGAATTAGCAACTGAATGGTTAACACTTTTAATTTGGACTTTTCGATTTAGTCCCAACTCTGCTTCTTAACTTCTGTGAGCTGAGGTTTTCTTACTATGAAATGAGATAATTGGCTGCTGATCTCTAGTCTAAATAGTTCTAAAAATATTTTAATCCAATCACAAAAATAGTATTTACACCAATTAAAAGATCTGAAAAATGAGAACAGACATAAAGCAAACAATTTGCCTTTGAAAAAAATGCTGAATCTTTTGTTCTGCTAGCTATTAGGTGCTCAACATGGTTCCTGTACTCTAAAAGAAAAAGTATGGAAAGTCCAACCTCTCACAGAGGGTCAGTGATAATTCAAAATCTACATTTGAAAATATTTTCCTCTCTACTGACAAAAGTCTGAATAGGTCCTGACTTTCATATTTTACACTGTGTAAATTTCAAATACAACATAACTAAAGAAGATTAACTCAGTATATCTCTTTACTACTTTACTTGGAATATTAATACTGAATGTGTATATTCATGCCATGACCTGTTTTAGAATAATACCTTTCATGCCTATTATGTCATTAGGAATAGTATATAAAATATTCTATATTGTATATAACTATAATCTATCCACACAAGTGAGGATTTATATGGCTAGGGAAGATACATTATATGAACTGGTAAGCATAGACAGATGTTCCCTGCAATCACTGAGCCATTTGGTTTGGAGCAAGCCCTAGTAGCATAGATCTAAACCACCACGGGCTCACAGATTGGAGAAAAGTCCATTGTGGAGTAAACACTCATTTATCAGCAAGTGTGTGTAGTGCAGGACATGTGACAGACATTTCATCTGGAAATCTAGCCTTGGCCTAAAGCCCCAAAACAACTTTAGAACTCACTAGGTACTCTGAACTGAAAATAACACATCCAAAGCATAAGAACCAATTAAGAGACAAACCAACCAACCTACCTCTTAAGATTAGGAAAAGTACTGCTTTAGACTTGCTCTTTAGTTTCCCATGTCCAGTTTGATATTAGCCTCCTAGAACCATAAAGAAAAAATGGTTTTGAAATCATATTTGGGCCTAAATCATAACTTTGCCACATTTTGGTTTTTTGAATTTGGATGATACCTAATTATTTTAGCTTCAGCTTTCTCATTTGTAAATCTAACTTCCTCATTGAGAAAGAAAAATGAAATAATTAATTTAAACTACTTTAGGATTCTAAAAGGCTATGCAACTGTGTTTCTGTTCTTGATGAAGTTGGTTTTGATGGTGAGGGGTTGACAGTGTTACCACCTTATTCATAATCAATAGAATCAAGACATTAGAAGAAAAAGAAAATGCCACAACAGCAGCATGAAAGAGGAGGCTGGTGGGGCAGGCTTTTTTTCCATTCAATAAATGACTAACAAAGGCAATTACATTGGAAATAATATTAATATGGGATTTGTATACTAAATCAATCCACCTTCTAGGCAGCCATCCTAGTTAACCAGTGAACCTAGCCCTTCTTCCCAGATGTGCAATTCATAAAACGTATCAATCCCATAGGAAACAGTTAACCAAGCCATGTGCCCATTCTTGTATATGTCAAACAACAACAAAAAACACAAAATCACTAAATTGATGGTCTCAAGATTATGTTTCTAATAACTGCAGAAAAATGCTAGCACAAGTTCAGCTCTTGTCAAGCCATTGGTTCAAAGGCATAACAGATTATAGAAAAGGAGAAAAGAGGCTAACTTAGAATATTATAAATGACACTGTCAGTAACCAGAATTCAAATGCTAGCTGTTCCATGAATGAACTGTTTTACTTCATATAAGCCACTTTGCTTGGCTGGGCTTCTGCAATTACAAATGCATTCTTTGGCTTATTTATTCAACAAATATTTCTTGATCACATACTAAGTACCAAGCACTGCTTTAGTTGCTAGTGATTCAATAGTGAGCAAATACAGATATAGTTCCTACCCTCATGGAGTTACTAAAACTTGTTTCACTTTGTAAATCAACTATGCCTCAATTAAAACAAAAACAAAAACCTGCTTCACTGGATTATTGTGAGAATGAAACAAGTTAATATACTTAAAATATTTTGTTGTAATGTACTACAGGTAAAATCTAAATGCCTCAGTGCTCACCACTCTTTAATTTATTTAGGTTTTGAAGCATTTAGAAAAGTATAGAGAATAACATAAACCTGTATGTATCTATCCTCCAGCTCTAGTCAATCTTGCCATTTTTGCCTCATTTTGTTTCTTTGCTTGCTTTAGCTCTCCTCTCCCTCTTTTTCCCAATCTTATTTCCCTTCCTTCTTTCCTACATGTAGCTACTATCCTGAATGTTGTGTTTAACATTTCTATGTAGTTTTTAAAAAATAGTTACTACATAAATTAGTACCTTACGATAGCATTGTGTATTTTGGAATTCCATTTAAATTGTATTACACTGTACACATCGTTCACCAGTTTGCTTTTTTTCATTAAAAATTTTATTGGAGATTTTAAAAAATATTATCATAGTACTAGTTCATTCATTTTCAGTGTTATAGAGAAAGGACTGGCAAACTTTTTCCATAAAGGGCCAGATGGAAAATATTTTAGGCTTTTGGGGCCATATTGGCTTTGCAGCAACTACTCTGTGCTTTGACACAAAAGTAGACATACACGACACATAACAAATGAGGATGGCCATGTTCCAATAAAACTTTATCTACCAAAATAGGCAGCTGTGGATGGTAGTTTGCCAACCACAGCTGCTGAGCAGTAGTTCTCAACCTTGACAGAACATTAGTGTTACCTGGAGAGCCTTTTAAAAAAACCCATGCTAGGTACTGAGACTAGATTGGTTAAATCAAATCTCTGAAGGTGGCCCCCGGCACTACTGGCTCCCCACTCCCTTTTTCTCAAGAACTTCCAAGGTGCTATTAAAAATTTTTACAACTGATATGCTAATCTAAATTACTATAGAAATCAATATATAGATTCAAATATTAAAAATGTATTTCACCTTTGTCCTCTATACTATAGAATTATGTAAAACTGCTTGTTAGTAACATAAATTATAATGTGTATCATTCATCAAATCATTCTAGTTATTTCCAAATCATTTACTGAATTTTACAAATTGCCATTACGATCTTTTATTTTACATAGGTGTCCCTTGCTGAGTGATACCCCTCTCTTAGCCATGACTTGACATAGGAAACTATATCAAACTGTTTCAATAAACTCTGCACTAAACTGAGAGTAATCAGGCAACTTTCAGTCTCAGTACATAAAGAAGTTCTCTTAATATTGCTACGAAGCACGGGCTCGCTGCCAGATATGCATAGAAGTCAATACTATTGCACCGGCCTTCGAGAAAAGAAAGAGCTTTACTGCAAGGTCGACCAGCAAGACAGGAGGCAGGGCTCAACTTTTTGGAATTATGGAGGACAGGCTGGTATGCACAACTGCTGGCGGGGCAGGTTTCCATTGGAGAGCTTTACACTTGGCCATAGATGGTAAGGTATGTAATGGTGGGTTTCAGCATCGGATCTTCCTGGACAATGGACCCCTTTTTTCTGAAAGGGTTCCAGTGTTCAGGTTCCAAGGGGAGGAGATGTAGGTTCTGAGTGTTATTTGAGGGGGGCTTTCCTTCTCTGCACATGTCCAGGTTACATGACTTGCAGTTTTGGCTCTGCTGTATCTGCAGGACAACTAAACATCCTTTTTATCAACAGAGAAGGACCAGTTTGAGCTGGTCCTGTGGTTATAATATTAATAATTTTAATTGTTAAAATATTGACCTATAATTTTTTTCCAATTCTCATATTACTGTCTAAGATTTTTACATAGTTATTAACTCTATTATCTCTTACAGGATTATCATACTTAATTCGGTTAAACATAATCCTACAATCCAGAAGAAGCACAACACTGCAATGATTATGACTAACTCTGTGTCTAGGCTTCCTGGGTTCAAATACCAACTCTTCAACTTAAGTTTTGAATATCTTGTTTATGTTTTAGTATAGTCATTTGTAAAATGAGAGTGATAGTGATAATTCTATGACCCAAATGTGATTCTATGACCCAAATATGTTAATATATGTTTATAGTGATGCCTGACACAGAGCAAGCAGTATATAATTTAGTTCTCATTTTTACTCTAAAAACAAATGTTGTGTGCCTGTGATGGAGGGTGTAAAAATGGTTTTAACAAAGTCATCCTATTAAATAGAACTGAAAATAAACAGGATAATAAAAAGGGCATCCTCTGGCTCCAAACCACCCATGTAGGTCTGCTTATCCTCTGTGACCTTGTGTCTGTCATGGAATGTCTCCTATGCTGGGAGAACTTGCAGCACCTGAGCAGGGACAAAGGTGGCCTCCATTACTGCTATTAACTGATTTCTGTTTCTTCATAGCTTTCTCAAAGTCCTAAGGAGATTACAATTCCCACAAGTGACCATTCAAAGGTGAATCCAAAGGCGAGTCAGCCTGCAGCAGGTGGCCACAGCACTGGGGAGGGAGTCAGACTGGTGCTGAGCATTTGTCCCCAAGGGCTGCTCCAGTGGGACAGAAGCCCATTTTGGCCTGGAGAACATTGTATATTGGGTGCTACCACATGGGAGCCACAGCAACCTGGCTTATAAACCTGTAGGCTGGCAGGTACCTGCACATACTTCCAGTGGTACCCACGTTGACCTCCACCACAACAAGGACCAGGTGATAGGCTCAGGCAAAGAATAGGCCAGTCCTTTGGGGGTTCTCTGGGACATCCAATGGCAGTGCCTGGGAAGCAGGATTTGGCAGATGGGCAGCACCCAACTAATCAAAATAGACACCAATCACAGGGCTGGAACAAGGTCCTGGAAGCCTCTCTCTGTGCCAGGAATTAACTTTTTAGTTGTTAGATTCTATATGGGTGGGAGGGAGGGTCTCTAAGTCTACTTTTATTGACTATTTTTCTTGATTATAGTCCCACTTTTCTGCTTATTTTCATGCCCATTAAAAAAATTTACAGATATTTATGTAAAACAGCAATGAAAACAAAAATGTAATTTGTTTCATTTTGATTATTCCCAGAGAGTGTAAGCCCTTTCCTCAGTTAGGGTGAGGGTGATTATTCAGATTATTCCAAAAGTTATGTTGAAGAGAGTCAAGCCACACTTTTTTTTAGCTTTAATTTACCCATAATTAGCCCAACTCCCAACACATTAACTCTATGTCTTTTTTTTTTTTTTAAGTATTTGAGTTGGGAGGAGGCTGGGTACTTTCAGATAATTTTGGCTCATTTTTAGATTCAACTCTGATAAGGCCCAGAACACCAAACATTGTGAGGATGTAGAGGAGTATACTTTTTATATCTATTTTCCAGGCTTTACTCCTTATTGCTGCTTTCTTGGCAATGTTTGGGTGTAAGTGGTATGTGGAGAGGGGAGAATTGTCAAGGTGCGTAATTTATTTTCAAATTTGGAGCTTATTCCAGTTATCTATTGCTCCATCACACATTACCCCAAATTTCGCAGTTTAAACATTTGAAACAAAGACATTTGAATGGAAATAAAACAATAAAATTTGAAATAAGATCATTTTATTATGTTCAGGGATTATGTGAATCAGGCTGGAAGTAACCTGCCTCCAGGGAGCAGGAATCTTCTAGAGGTGGCTCCAATCACACACACGCTTGTGGGTTGATCCCGACTGTTGGCTGCGAACTCAGCTTGGGATGATCCAGAACATCTCCACATGATCTTTCCTCATACCACAGCAGCTTTAGACTCCTTACATTGCAGTTGGGGTTGCAAAGTCATGCATCGCGAGAGGTCCAGCTAGAAGCTATAACACCTTTTATGACTTAGCCTCAGAATTCACATATCATTATTTTCACCATTGTCACAAACTTGACCAGATTCAAGGCAGGGACCATGAACACTACCACTCCGTGGAAGGAATGTCATTGTCACATTGTAGGAAAGATTCTGTAGGATGGAAGATACTGTTCAGGACATTTTTGGAAAACTCAATCTACTATAGTCTTCTTCCAAATTCCTGTGCATCCCACAAGCCCACATTACTGTCAAAATCTTGGTTGGTTTCTTCTCATCTCCATCTTTGACAAGCTAATTCTCCATCTGCCTGTATTTAGACCAGGTGCCTACTCCCAAGTGGGAAATTGCTGAGGCTTTCTGTTCATTTATGAATGCCTCATTTCTCTTTGAAAAGCAGTTCCTCAGGGTTTTCTTTCATTCTTCATTCCTCGCTGACCTCATTAAAAAATATGATTTTAACTTTGTTGAGGTTTTTCTTGTTGTTACCATTTGTCTTTCATGTACTTCTACATCTTAACTGAAAGCAGAAATCTCTCCTTACTGTTTGATTTTAATATCTTCATTTTTCATTTCTATTAGTTGTTTTAATTAACTATTCTTTTGTATTTCCTTGTTTTCTTTTTTATAACATTAACTATTTTAAACATACTTATTTTAGAGTATCTATCTGCTTGCTTTATTACATTTATTCTATAAAATGCATGGGATTTTTTCCCCCTCTGCTATCCCTGTGTCATGCCTATGTCATGGTAGTTTGTAATATGTGATCGCAGGTTCATTTTCAGTGTGGTTTTATATCCACGGGAGTCCTATGCAACCTAGATGGAAGTTATATCCCTCCCTCAGACCAAATATGTTCTTGCTTTGCAAGAAATCTCAAGGGCATCACTGCATCAAAACCACTTTTATGCTAATTTCTTGGCCTGGCATTTCAAAACTCTGAGGTTACTGTAAATTCCAACTCCTTAAGTAGAAAGAAGACAGACCTTGTGGGTTTTTTTTCCTAACCCAGATCACATCAATATTAAAAAGCTTCCTTTATATCTCCCACCTTTCTTTGCCCTGTTTTTTGATGCTACAACTCAATTGTGCAGACTACCTTTCTCCTTTGCTGGCAGGCTCTATGCTGGGATCTTCCAATAAGGGTGCTAGAGGGACACTGCAAGGCTGGAAGAAGCAATTCACTCTTTTTCTGCTGTTCTGTTCTCCATATGGTGGCAAGCAGATGAGCAGGAAGGAATCCTGGCAGTGATTACCACAGTGGCCACAGCCCTCTACTTCAGTGGTGAATGCCCCCTAGCCTACAGAAGTGGGTTCACCGGCAGACAGCTTTCCATCTAGCTTCTCAGTTACCACCATGATAGGCAGCATGTTTCTATGGCATCCACACTGTCTTCTCAGAGGTCTGAATGTCTAGTATGTAGGGCCTTCCTCTAAATGTCTAAATTTCTTCCCTCTTTACTTTTCCTCAGTCCCGGGCTGGTGGCAGCTCCCAGCAGTAGCTACATCTGTTAGACCTTCAAGTTTCCTTCTAGCATTAATCACTACTTACCTACCTAATGATTCCTTGTGTTAAATTTTCCCTGCTCAAATCACTAGTACACAGTTTCTGAACAGGCAAGAAAGATCTGGGACAAACTCTACCCAGTGGAAGCACTTCATATTAATCACATAACTGTTCTTATTAATCCCTCTCTTTGTGAAATGTAAATGTTGAATGAGCAAAGAAGGAAGGAAATCACTCAGTGTTCATTTTACTCAGTGGTACTGACCAACTAATGAAGCACATCACACACCCAAAAGTCAGAATAAACGGGTCACTGGAGATTCAGCCAAGATTTAAGTAATTTCCCCTTCTACTTTCCCTTTTATCTTTAAGCCCATCTTTGCATCCCTTTGTTCTTGGAAAATCACTTAAACGGTCCATTTACCTATTTAGTTATGCAAATGTAAAGTAAAAGACCACTGCAGAAATAAAGTCATTTGAGAAGAGTGATTTTAAGGAGCTAAACCCCTCTGTAAGATAATGCAAAGGCTGTCTGCATTGTAGGCAGAGTTGTTTCACTTGGACTTTTTTTGGAGAAATGTTTGTTTTTTAAGTATGAACTTAAGCTGTGACATGCCTGCAAAATGTTAGGACTTATTTTTATGGAAATATGCTCTTTTCAAGCCACTGTTGAGCATTCAGAAGCTGAAACTAGGTTTAGTGAACCTAAATTTTCACTTCATAATGAAGGTAAATACGTACAAAAGAACTAGGCAATGCTGGGTTAAGTTAAACCTGGATTGGACTGTTGGTCTTTTACACAGTTAAGAATTAATAACAAGACTTTAGAAATCATGATACTGGATTATTGTGTTATGGTGAGATTGAGGGCTCCGAATACAAACACTGGTACAAACAGCTGGTAGGGGATGAGGTCTCCCTGTAAGTCGGTGGATATTCTAACTTTCAATCATCCTGGAAAGAGGCAGATCATGGGACAGATAAGGCCTGAGAGTTTGAGAACTCATTCCCACGTAGGCCACACTTGCTTAGAGCCTGATCTCAAGTAGTAATGTGGGGTATGCCTGAATGCATGCCTAAGAAGTGCAATTTTGAAAAAGCTAACTTTTTTCATGGGATGCCAAGGATGTAGCTACAAACGAAAGAATAACTTGTTGATGAAAATCTCCTTTGGTCTGTGGATAATAATAACAGCTAATACTTATATTACATTTATGGTATTACAGATAATTACAGCATAATATACAGAGTACACGATTGGAATTATATGTGTAATTATATTATTCTAAGCACTTACTTTTATATTACTAAGCATTTGATTAAATGCTTAATCATTTATACTGACAACAATCCCATAAGGTAAATTTCATTATTATCTCCATGTTGTAGTGGTCATATCTAGTATCCTGTGTAAATTTGGTAATTCAAACAATGCTCCAATGAATTAAAAGGATGCATCTACATTGATAAACTCAGTGGACGAGTGTGGCAATGAGGAGCACAGAATTCTCCCCCTAACCCCGCAAAAAGCACGATGGTAGCAACCAATCTCAAAAGAACAAAAAGTGATTAATAGTCAATACACAGGGAGTTCTGAGCGAAGAGAGATTCCAGTTTGGAACCAGATAATCCAAAAGACAGTTCAAGGTATAGACTGCATCCTGATGGACTCCAGAGCATCTATAAGAAAAACTCTTGCTTTGACTTCAGGATAAACTACGAGAGAGAAAGGAACTTTGAAAGGGATGGGGAAGACAGAGAAAGGTCCTATTACCTGGAAGGTGGGCACATGGGGTCTCTCTAGAAGGCTGACATTAAGTGCCCATCATTGTAAGTAATCTATTTGTGTCTCTTACTGGTTACCTTAATATTCTGCCTTGGCAACTGCCATATAAATGAATTCTTTAGCTGTGATACACTTGTCAATTTTGTCTTTACTGATTTCATACCCATGCCCAAATGTAGGGTTGAGAAAGTGATACTGTATCCATTCAGTATAATTTCCTGCAGATTCATTTAAGGTGTGTGTATCAATAATATGTTCCTTTTTGTTGCTGACTAGTATTCCATAGAATGGAAATTCCATTGGAATAGAAATTCCAACTGGAATAGAAATTCCAGTTGCTTTAAACATGTAGAGTTAAATTTTAAAGACTATTTCACAAATATATTTGCTTGATTTCAGGGGCTGAAACGGGAAAAGAAAATACAGTCACTATTCAGGAAGTCATTCAGTCATTCTGCCAACATTCACTGATGGCAGACTATTGGGCCAAATATATCCCTAGACACTTGATTCCGAAAAAAGACTAAGACCAAAATAAAATCAAAATTAGTGAAGTAGCAGGGCTAAAGTTGAAACCTACGTCGGAATAGAATTCAGGAAGCAAGAAAATGAGTAGGTCAAAGAATATGTTATCATTAATAACAACTTTCTAAAATGTAAAAATATTCCTAAAAATTGGTATGTCTGGTTAGTTAGTAATGAAAATATCCTATCCACTAGACCAGGCGTTTACTAAGCCATGACTTACACCCGATTTTAAGGCCAACCACAGAAAAAAACCTAGTTTTAAAGGAGCACTTGAGGAGGGTGCCGCAAACCAAGTTGCATCAGAGTAGCTGTCTCTTCCCACCTACTACTGTTCTGGGAAGCACGCTTGGACTGGCAAGGCTGGTGTCCCTGAAAAACCTTAGCCCTCTAACATATTTCCTCTGGACCCCAACCGCTCCTCCGAAATTATTTGACGGTTCGATTCGAAACCGAACAAATAAGGCCAGTAGGGCACTGTTTATAAACTTCCCTACAATGTTGACAAGTATGGAGACTGAAACGCAAACTAGAGACGAGAGAGAAAAAATTCTTAGTGCTTCAAAACAACCACAGTCAGTTCCCTGACTCTATTTGCCACTTATGGTGTAATACAAACAAAACCTAAGCACACACCTCACAGAGAAGTGCCCCCTTCACACCTGATGACTCCTGGCCCGGGGCTCTAGGTAAGCCGCTCACAAGGCTTTGGTACAAAGTTCGAAAACTGAGCCTTGATAGTGTGACACCGGAGACGCTCGAGACCCAAAAGCGGGAAACTGCAAGGAAAAAAGATTTCCTAGTCAGGTCAATATCCAACAAAACAAACACCCACACCCACGAATTGAGATGCGTGCCCAAGAGCTGGCGGAAGTGACGTAAGGCCAGTCGCCGGAGGAGGCGGGGCAGCCGAGGGCACGGCCTATTGGGGCCCGGGAAAGCCTGGGGGTGTGGCGGAGACGGTGGCCAGGCGCCGGCCTGGGCGCGCCGGGGGCGGGGCCTGGGCGCGCGACTCGCGGGGACTGGCCTCTTTCGGCGCCAGGAGGCGGTCACTGGATCTGAGCTTGGGGATCTGAGGCGAGCGAGGGGCCATGAGGACAACGAGGGAGTCTAGAGCCCGCTGCCCGGCCCTCCTCCCTCGCACAGCGGCGACTCGGCGGCCGCTGGAGTAACCGCTGCCTTTGTTCCGAGCGCCTGTCCCTCCCGTCGCCCTAGCCTCTCACTCCGCCGCGCTCCGGCCGGCCCGCCCTCGGTCCCCGAACCCCCATTCGGCTCGTGCCGCGCGGATGCGGCTGACGGGCCTGGGTTTGGGCTTTGAGCTGGAGGAGGAGGAGAAGCGGCGGCACCTGGGCGGCATGCAATGGGGAACTGCTGCTGGACGCAGTGCCTCGGACTCCTCCGCAAGGAAGCTGGGCGGCTGCAGCGAGTAGGCGGAGGCGGAGGGTAAGCCCCCGGGGGGAGGGGCCCGGCGCTCGCTGGCTCCTCCTATTCGGCCCCTGGCGGGGAACCCCTTTCACTTCCCCAATGGCTTAGAGGAGGCTGGGAGCCCCGGTACCCTCACAGCTGAACAGGCGTCGAGCGGGTTGTCGTAGTGGAGGCCCTGGGAAAGAGGTAGAGAAGGGGGCGGGGTGTCGCTCTTGCCTCCTCCGAGCGAGATTCTCGCTGGGCGCGCTATCACGCGGGGAAAGAGTGACGGGAGGCATCATCTCTTGGAAGCACGAGGCACCCTCACATGAATGGTCAGTAGAACAGGATCCACGGCGACCCGAGCACTCCCTACGTTGAGCTTGGTTTATTGCTAAAGCTGGTAGTAGCTATGTGTTTGATTCTCTCTTTGGCTCTGACAGAGCAGGTGGAGAATCTCTTCCAAAAAGTTGATGTCTCTGAGAGATTTTTTAGTAGAAGTCATTTGGATGCTGGAGTGAAATAAGGTTTCAGACATTGAGCACTTCTTTGATACTTGCGAATTGCTGGGTTTCCACTGGGCATTCGGATTCTTAATGTTAATAACAAGAGGAGCAGTGTGTAGCTTTTTCATATTAATTTTTTGGAATTTCGAGGGGAATGCCATACTCTGATTGCTACCCACAAGCTCTGTAACACTAGGGAAATCACAGTCCTTCTGAAGTTCTCTTGATTAAATCTGGGATATGCCTAGGTTTTTCTACCCACACCATCCATAGAATAATAGAATTTTGTAATTATTCCATTTTTGTGTTTTTTATTTCATAAGGTAGTGAAAAACTTAAATTCCTTGGAAATTGGCTTTGTTGTTGTTGTTAAATATTTCCCAGGAATTCAAACTTACAATTGAAAATCTGAACCACACCACTTTATGTAAGGAATAAGACATTAATTTTGCACTTTCTGGAACAGATTGCTAAGTTTTCACCATCTGTCCCATTTAACCAACATCATTAGGTAATAAGATGTTCAACATACACATACTGAAAACAAATGATTTATCATTTGGATCTTTTGGCGATGTAGATATTATATGAGTCACTCATTCGTTCATCAGGCACTGTGTGACCTCTGATGCAGAGTAGTTAGGGTTTTACACTAAGTGTCCCTTGAATGGAAAAGTAAAGACTTGAAGACTTTGTGCCTAGTTTTAGTATTTTGGTTTTCCTGACTTAAGGGTTATTACTGTTACAGGGGAACATGGCAACTCTTTTATCTTGTCAGCAAAAGTCATCTAAGTTACTTCTAATTTTTATTCGTAGATACTCATAATAGTCAAGCTGCTTAAATAGGCTTGCCTAAGGACTAGGTGCCACAGAATCTTTGGCTTTGTTAATATTTTTATTTGTTCATTTGTAGTTGTGTTGTAGAATAACTAAAAATAGGATCTTATACACAAATTAGGTAAGCAAAAATCATTTATATTTCACTTTGGAGTACATTGTTTGGTGTCTGGGATTTTGGGGTTTTGTTCTTTCATGGTGATTTTACAAACTGAAAATGTTTTCCTTAGAGTATAGCATTAAAATTACAGGTTTTACTCCCTGAGCACATGAACTTGACAGCATAGGGAAGGGTGAAGGGAAAATCAGTGAATCATTGTGAGTGTTAATTGTCTGTAGATGTGTCATAAAAGCATAATAGCTGGATCTGTACTCTTCTGGCTGTGGGCAAAACTTGAACAAACAAGTTCTATTGCGGCAGTGAGAGTCTGTGGGTTGTGGACACTGTCATCTAAAACAATATAATAATGATATCCATCCTTTTGTTTTAATCCATAAATGTAGGTTTGAACAGTCAGTTACTTGAATCTTCTGATTAACTTATTGTTTTATATTCATTTTAGGAGCTTCTAATAAACATGCAGAGAGGAAGGTGGTTATAGTTCATTGTTGTTTACAGAATAAGGTTAAACTTTACCTCTCATGTTAGTAGTTGCTTTTTTTTAATCACCTGGTAGTTCTGATTTTCTTTCAGTTATAGGTCTAGGTACTTAACTAGTAGTTCATCTAAGGGCAAAAAAGTTGAGGAGCAATCTGAAAAACTTGATTTATATTTTGTCAACCGTAGGTGGAAGAATCCTGGGCTTTCTTAGGCTGATTTAAGCTGGGCCTCACAAGGGTACGTTATAATCCAGGGCCTGATTTCTTAGCCTTGTAGATTTCCCAGGGGTAGCTCAGAGTCAGATCACTCACTTTTCACTATCCAATTTCAAAACCAGAATTACCTATTTTTAAATTTATAACATATTAGAGAATTCTGGTATTTTATATTCTAGAATATGTAGACTAGTCAGAATATCAATATCAGTGTTAAGGTATGTCAGAAACCTTGCTACTAATAAAGTTATTTGATGGTTAAAGCAGAGGGAGTTAAATATCTTCAAGGAATAACATTTAGACATCCTAATGAGTCATCCTTTTTCACTCCAGGGAGTTTTGCCTACCACACATTCTAGAGGGCTCCATCTGCTTGTCAGCTCTCCTTTTTTTTGGGTAGTACGAGAAATCTTTTGTATAGACACTTATCGTGTTCTTAATTTTTTCTTTCTCAAACTGAAGGTCCAATTAAGTTTTGTTGTGTTGTATTTTAATTCCTATTTCTATCTTACCATATAATTGCACGTAGTGGTTCCAGTTAAGATGTACTGTAGGTTTATATGAAAGTATGCTCATGTTTTATATCTCTCTTGATATTTAACATTTGTTGGCCTCTTTGGCTGCAGCAGCAAAGTTGCCTTCAGACAATAATTTACAGTGATTTGGTGTTTTCTTTACTGGTAAAAAATGATTTTAATAATAGCTGCCAACATATGATTACTTCCTGTGTTCCAGGCACTGTTCCTAAGTATTTTACACTATCTCATTTATTCCTCACCACAATTCTGTGAGGAAGGTGAGTACTATTATATACACTGTAGGTTGAAAATTGAAGCTTAGAAAGTTTAACTTGCCTAAGATAGCAGAGCTGAGATTGCAGCCCAGGTCCCTCTGAACTGAGAGCCTTTTACCCTTAACCACTAATATCTCATGGTTTTGTATTAAACATTATAAACATTTTATTAAACATAAATATTATAAACATTTAGTTGCTCTATCTCTCTGTGCATTATCTTGTACTTTGTCACTGGGAGCTCTTATGCATATATCTCCACAACTTGGCTCTTTATTCTGTGTGATAAGCTGTCTTCCTTTTCTTGAAACTATGCACTTGACCTCTGCAACATTGCTTTTATCTTTTTATTTTCCTGTTCCTGTCCTGGCTATATTTACTCTCTCTACCCATTAAATATGGAATTTTTCTCTGTCTTTTCTTTATGTAGTTCCCTTAATTTCATCCACTCCTATGGTTTCAACCACCACCACTTCCAAATCTCATGTCTTCTGAACAGACTTCTTTTCAGAGGTTCAGCACTGTATTTTCAGTTGCCTATTGAAGAGATATACTTAGATGTACCAAAGCTCCTCAAATCAACTTATCTGAAGTATCTAATATTTAATATTTGTGTCCCATTAAATATCCGAAATAGTGCATTTCCTTTTCCCCTAGATTTTTTCTTCCTCTGCTTCGTGTATTCCCTAATCAGGGATTAGGGACTCCCTTAACAGCTCTGTTCACAGTCTCTATACTACCAACTTTATAGTCCTCACTAATCAGCTATTCAGTCTTTGCTTAATACATACTGAACCTGTTTCCTTCCTCTGTGCTTCTTCCTTAAACTTTGTCTTTCACATTGCTCTCCCTGTTGTATCTCTACACTTCATGCCATCTCCCCTTCCTGTCAGTAGAGTTAAGCTTTCTAAAAACCACACTGGATCATGCCATTCCCTTGCTTAACAATTTCCATCTGCGAACTATTTCCTACAGCTAAGTTGCTCAACCTTTTTTTCCTTCTGTGACAGATGATGAGTTGCATGGCATTCAAACATGCAACATAATGTCCATCTGAATACTCAGGATTATATGCAGTTCTGCATTTGGGTAAAGAGTATGATCTCACTCTTTGTTCTCTCATTCAGAAAATCATGTCAGAATACAAATCAGAATAACATTAAAAGGAAAACAATGACTCTATTCTAATTTCAAAAAACTTAACTCATTCATAAACCTTAGTATTTTAACTTTTTTGATAAATGATAACCTTCCAATTCAGAGTAGTATGAAGTGCAGACTCCTGACAAGATAACTTAACCTTAATCTATTTTACCAGGCTAATTGCATTTTCTAATTATATTTTCCTTACAGCATAGCATTAAAATTGTAGATTTTACTCCTTGTGCACATAGCGTGGCAGCACAGGCGGGGGGAATTAGTGAAAGGATTCTCTGCCATTCTTTCACTTGGTACATCCCCAATGGCCTGTATACCAGTTGGACTATACCTGTTTCTGTTTTCCTAAATGAACTTGTAAAATCTAGAGAACAGTATTTTCTCCTTTTTTTTTCCTCAAGATAATTCCCTAACTTTGGCATCACTCACATAGTTAAATATCTATCTTACCAGTTTTATGTTGACTTACTTTTTAAAGAGACCGTATAGAGAATGAGAATTTTAAATATTTTATCATAATGTATATTGCTAAAGTATACTAATCAGTAGTTATTATTGAATGATTCAGTTTGGTTTTCTGCATGTTTGTCAGCTTTGAGAAATATACAAGCATAAGATATTTCTCTTGAAATCTCAGAAGTTAGGAAGGAAAACAGTAGCAGACTTAAATGGATATGAATTTCCTGAACATTCTGTGTTGTACCTTGAAGACTCCCCAGGGCTGTGTTCTGAATCTCACTCTGTTCTTCCTTAATATATTTTCCTTCCTTAATGTACTTTCCCTGGGTGATGGCAGGAAAACAGATGACCTTACCTACTACCTGCATACTAATGAGCTCAGTCATCTCAGTCTGAGCCCTGAATATCTTAATTGCCTACTGAGTATTTCCCCTTGGGTATCAAACATAACCTCAAATTCGGTTTGTAAAGTTGAGCTCATCTTTCTTTCCTGCTCACAGTTCTTTACTCCTTTTCTTCATTTTTTTAAAGCCCCAACCATTTTTACTACTTTGTGTCCTACTTTGTGAGTAGTGAAATAATATACGGTTACCAAAGCCATGAACCTGCGAATCATAATAAACTCCTCCCTTTCACTCATCCTCTAAATCCGCGTTGTCAAGTTCTGAATGTCCCCTACCATTTTCTTCAGTGGTTTACCATACTTCTAGGATAAAGACTGAAATATTTAATGTAGCTTTCAAGACCTCACATTATCTATTCCTTGCCTTTTTTTTTTTTTTCTGCCTCATTTGTGCCACACTCTTCCTTGAATCAGTTTCTTCCCTTTTTAGTTAGATAACTCCTACTCATCTTTTAGGTGCCAGCTCAAGGATTATTTCCCACAGAAGTCTTCCCAATCTGTTTCCTACCCTCAGGGGATGAGTTCTCACACCATGATGGAACCATCTTCCTTATCCTCTCAGCACTTCCTCAGGTTATAATTATATCTGAAATAGTGTCATTATTTGGTTAATGTCTGTCTTCCGCTCTCAGTGTAAAGGAACAAGTTCATGCCTATTTTGCTTACCATTGAATACACAGCTCCAAGTTATGTGCATAGTATGTAGTAGATGTTTAGTAAATACTTGTTGACAGAATTAATGTATGCAGTCTTGATCTTTTCATTCCCCTTTGCCTTTGGTAGCTGCTGCTCCCTGAAACATTCCTTTCCACTACTTGGGGGCCTGGCTAATTCCTTCTCCTTCAGCTGATTTTTGATGCTCTTCATCTGAACGTATCCCTTTCAGAGCATGGTAGTTGTTAATTTACCTGTGTGTCTACCCCATTAGACTGTAAACCTCCTGGGTACATGGGTCAATTTTTACTCACTTCTGTACTTTAAATATAAATACATAGCTATGACTGTCATTCAGTTATCCAGGGAAGTAAGAAAAATTAGAACATTCAAAATCATAGACACATAAATGGCAACAGTTTCTGAAAGAAGAAGGTGGTCAACAATTTCAGATGCTGCTCACAGACTGCAGAGGATGAACGAGAAAGAACTAAAAGACCTCTAAGATCCCTTCTAGTTGTTGGTCTCCTCTAAATCAGGCTCCTCTTAAAGGACAGTGACTCTTTTTGACATGTTTTCCATCTTCAACATGTTTAACAGGAGAATTTGTCTCTTCCAAGGAACACAATAAATGTTTTGAACATCCAGTCTTCCTCAATTTGCCTTCATTAGGGAGGGGCTTATTTAATAGTAAATATTATTACTTTATTATTACCACCTATGTTGATGCTGTTCTACGTGGAAAATCTGTTGATGGATCATCCCTTGAGATCTGAATGCTTAAATCTTCACTGAAGTATTTGGTACTAATTGAAAAACAATGTGTCCATCATCTTCAATGTAATAGTTTTTGCCAGGCTTCTATTTGTAACCTTTCCAATTTTTGTCTAGAAAAGAAGAGTCTTGGGAAGCTTTTAATTTTTAATAGACTGTGGAACAGTTTACCATGGTTCTTCATTATTTTTTTATAATGTCAAACAGAAGATATAAGGAAAGACTATTATTTTAACAGATACTATACAGGAGAATATGAAGAAAAGGAACAATAACAATGTAGGATTTATGAGAATTTTTTAGTTATCTTTTACTTAAGTCACTTTGATATGAGTATTTGCCTGCTTTCCGTAATAACATGTAGAAGCATAAAAAACTGCATTTTCATTCTATTCTTGATGAGACTGATTTTATCCTTAATAAAAGATTGTCTTGATATCTGCCTTCACAACATTGACAAATAAATATATATGCAAGAATTGCCACCTTTGTACGTCTTTACTTTCAACCTTTTCCAAATACCTTTACATGCCACGATCATTCAGAGTATGATAGCCTATCTTTTCTACCTTTTTAATATCGTTTACATATTTGAGTCTACTTTCACATCGTCAGCGATAGTAGAATAGTTATATAGAAACTTACATTACTTAGAGACAGCTCTCAGGGGCATAAGGATTGTGTATAAAGGAATGTCCATGGATGGCTTTGGAGAGCAACTAACACACCATTGTAAAGCAATTATACTCCAATAAAAGATGTTAAAAAAAATTTTTAAAAGAAAACACAAAATATCAGGACAGTTTTTTTTTTTTTTTACAGTGGTGTGTTAGTTTCTGCTGTATAACAAAGTGAATCAGCTATACATATACATATATCCCCATATCTCCTCCCTCTTGTGTCTCCCTCCCACCCTCCCTATCCCACCCTCTAGGTGGTCACAAAGCACTGAGCTGATCTCCCGGTGCTATGCAGCTGCTTCCCACTAGCTATCAATTTTACATTTGGTAGTACATGTAAGTCCATGCCACTCTCTCACTTCTTCCCAGCTTACCATTCCGCTTCCTCATGTCCTCAAGTCCATTCTCTACGTCTGCATCTTTATTCCTGTCCGGACGGTTTATAATGGGAAATACTGAAAAAGTCACATTGGAAATGTGTTAGGCTTTTAAGAATCCAATAATACAGAAAGATTTTAGTTTCAGTTTCTTTCATTTACTGCTTAAGTAATGGAGAGCACTCTGAAATCTGAAAGGATACTTTCAAAAACTGGCTTTCTAATTACTTTTAAAATATGTATCACAAAGTTTCTCATCTTCTTTTCAGATAAATTCCAGGATAAAGCTCTTCTAATAAAAATGTTACCCGAGTTTGCCAAATTGCGTATTACTTTAATCTATCAATATAATCTTAGCATTTATGGTAGTAGGAGTCAGTATGTGCCCTTTGTGAGTAATAAGGTCTCAATCTAATCTGTCCTAAAAGGAAAGCTTAAATTTTCTTCCAAACTTATTTTGCTTTTTTGTTTTCTTTCCATTAAAATTTTTTTTGCTATTTTTTAATTTGCTCTTTTGCCATTCTATCTCTTAGACTTGTTTACTTATTAGACAGGACTTTGGTTATGGGGACAGAAACCCAAATCAAACTATCGTAGGCAAAAGGTAGAATTTCTTATAAGGATACTAAGTTTGTCAAGTACTAAGGAAACTATGGGCAGGGCAGGGATGCAACTGGTCCTTAGGAATGACTTCAACACTGTCAGAACACTCTTTCAATTGATTTCATTCCTCTTTGCAGGTTGTCAGAAGTATAACCCCTAGCAGCTCCCTAGAGCTCTCAGGAGGGTATATGTCTGCTCAGTTTCTGTATAACCCTGAACCAATCAAATGAAGTCTGGGGGATGGCTATGATCTAGGTTGGTCAGATAATCAGGGAGCCAGAGTCATGCAAGAGCATGATTGTCCTCACCATAGTTAGATATGGAGAGAGGGGACAGAAAAGATAGATTTACAACAGCCAACACCTTGGGCTTCTACTGAAGTTAGCTATATATCTGTGTAAAATTGGGACAGAACACAGTACTCTGCCGTCTAATGTAAGTGTAGTGCAACAGTTACTTCCCTTGGTTTGTATTGAGACAGTCTTAGCTTCAGGCTTTGCTTCAGCAGTGAAGTCACACTGATGGCTTATACTGGGATGCTTGGTATTAAACTTTATTTTACTATTCAGTTATATCATTCAGTAAGCCTGGAAGAGGAAATAGATTAATCAGAGACAAACTCTTCATTCAGGGAAGAGAGTGATGGTTGCTGAGGGAGAACGTATAGCACTTTATGAATGAATCCTAATGCCAGAACACAGTGCTACTGGAAGGCTCAACTCATTTCTGTTTTTATTTGAGAAATAGGGAAAATAAAAGAATGGGAGCACTAGATGCCTAGAGAATTGGGGTATTTTATTTATATTGGATATGTTCCATGAATTATTAGATCTATGGGATGACAATACCAAATGTTCCGTTTCTACCAATGATCTCTTAATGGGCAATAAAACTGCTTTGCATCTGTTAGCAAATAAAGATTGTACTGGAAAAATTGCTTTTTTTATTCTTTATGGTAATAAAAACTTAGTCATGATAATATACCATTCTCTTTTACTGAGCCCATCTGCCACCTCTGCACACATACACACATAATACAAAGCATTCTGACCTGTCCTAACCCCAGGTTTCTTCCCATCTCTCAAAGGGGTGCTTTTTGTTCAAGAGTCCTGACACATTAGGAACCCACAGTGTGATTTTGGATCCCCATGGGAGGATGGGGGGGTCTTCTGTGTCATCAGTTTAGGCAGCAATAACAGGATCCACATTATAAGTGAAAGTCTTAAAATTTCCTGGTACTTCCAGTAGTAAAGGAGCTTGAGGGGCTCTGTCCTGTACCAGCTTTCATACTATAGTAGTTAGAGGACATATAGTTAATAGAATGTGGTGATATCTTTGGAGCAGATATAACAAAGGAGATGCTTATTTGACTACATGTAAGTTTCACTAGTAGGAGCAGAAGATAATAACTAGAATTTTTAAATTTCAGCTTTATTGAGGTATAACTGACAAAATTGTAAGACATTTAAAGTATACATTGTGGTGATTTGATATATGTATATACATTGTGAGGAGAAATTAAAATTAAAGTCAATATTTTACCCTAGTTGGAAAAATTAATGTAATGGATTATTTGGTAGATGTATATGTGATGTATATTGTTTTTCATTTTCTTTCTTTTATTTGTGCAGGCATGGGATGAGAATAAAAAGCACCTAAGCTTTATATAAACACATATCCCACCATCTAGAGATAACTATTCTTAGCATATTGGCCTATATCTTTTTTAGATTTTTGTTGTTTTGCAAATGTTTAACAAAATTGGGAACATGTTCTTATACATTATTTAACACAGCAGTACTTTAACAAGATATTTTTCTTGATACAGTAAAAATAATGAGATAAAATTTTAAATTTAATTGTATTCTGTTCTATGTAGTAAATATAGTAAATTAACTTATTATTACAGGTATAGTAAATATTAGGACCAATAGAAAAATATTGGTTGACTAAACACTTTTAAACCTACAACTAAGTTTAAAAATCTGGAGTGTTTATATTCTTATGTAAGTTTAGTGGTTCCTTTTTGTAAATATAAGATACTATACATTGGAGAATTTAAAGTTGCTTTTGAGGAAATGTTTTTATGCCACTATATTAACTCAGTTTTAGGATTGATTGTAATTTTTAAAGTTGTTTTCCTGTTTTTCTTCCCAGATCCAAGTATTTTAGAACATGCTCAAGAGGTGAGCACTTAACTATAGAGGTAAGTAGAGTCGTAAATCTGATTGAATAAAACTACCTTCGAAAGGGCAGGAGAGACACTTTTTTTTAAGTAAGGGGAAGGCTCTGTACCTAAATTTAGTATGGACTCTTTATATTTTAATATTAGATAGCTAGTGAATAGGAAGAGAATTGGAGTAGTGGGGGAAGCATGAATAGGGGAGAACAAGTTTGCAAAAGATTAAGATCCCATTCTTCTAGTAGAATTGTTATTTCTACTTAAGAAGTGGTGGGATTTTTTGTTTGTTTTTGTCTTTTTTCTGCCCTATACAACTGAGCGAGAGGGTACACTTCTATCAATTATAGTGGCTTATAGTAGCCAGTGATTCTAGAGACAGATCATTGGTCTGCCCTAGTAGAGGTGTGGCAGAATCAAAACAGCAAGTTGATTTTGAGCAACTCCACCATATAATTTTTTGTGAGATATGTACCTTAGACAAATATTCATCCTAACACTCACTTTCTTGTTGTTTCAGTTTGAGAATCTAGTAGAAAGTGATGAAGTAAGTATTTTCACAGCAGTATAAAATTCATATTTGTTCTCATTAGTCATCTCATAAGTTCTGACAATTATTTTTTTAATTTTTATTATATTCTTTTATTTTAGAATTTTTACTTCTTAGTTGGCATTTTTACTTTTTAGTCCCTTATCGTTTTCTTCTTTTACTAATTTATATTAGCAAATTATTCAGAATTTTCTATTATTTAACATATGTAATAATATATATACTACATATATATTATAGTTTCATACATCAGTTATATATTATATGTGTGTGTGTATATGTATACATATACATAAAACAGGTTTTTAAAGTATTCTGTAGAACTTGAGAAACTTTAAAAAAAGATATTTCTAACATCTTGCCATCTTACCTAAGGTAAAATTCCTCAGCAATCCAGAGTAGACCCATTGTTTGACCATAGTTTTTATAGATTTCTGAGGGTAGAATTTATACATGTTTGTTCTGCAATCACTTTCTGACTTTAGCCATTATCTTTTTTATAAGTTATTCTTTTTGTTGATTTTTGTATTTCACCTCATCTAAAAATCAATTTTAAGATGCATCCCAAGTACAGAAATGTTAAAATGAAAAAAAAAATACATTTTAAAATTAGTGAAATATGGTATACATTTCTTATGCACTGGTATAGTTAGAAGAGTTTTAGTTTGTGTGTTACTTTCCAACTTTGCTAAACTAATTATATGAGTTGGTGTAAATTATTTAACCTGCCTTGGGCCTACTTTCCACATCTCTAAAGTATATTTGACTAGAAGAGCATTGCAAGTTTTTTTTTTCTTCATCATTTTTGTTTTCTAAGGAAAGAAAAAAATGTATTAAACCAAATTTAAATTATTCTTTAGCCCAGCATTTCCCAGAGTGTGTATAGAATACTAGTCTCAGAGTGTAAATTGGCATATTAAAGGTTCTGGGAAGAACTATTAGAAAAATTGTTAAAGAACTGTTAAAGAAAATTATTTAAACTTGTTCAATTTAGCATTTCCCAAATTAATTTGAGTATAAATCTGTTTTTAAAATAGTAATACATATTTATTATTATCTGGTAGAATATATTTGAGGACCTGTCTTAGCCTTTTGTTTCCCAGTAAAATTTCTCCCAAATATTTTAGTGTTTCATAGAATCTCGTTTCTTTCCCTTTTCAGAAGTAACATTAATTTTGTGTATTTTTTTAAACAAACACTTAACATATTTTTAAAGTTTCTGACAAGTACTAAATGTAAGATTTCTGTTAACCTTCAATATAGTTCATCCCCCCATCATACAGCTCTTTAAAAGAATGTGTGATTCCAAGTGTTTTCCTAAGGTGCGTTTTGTTTGGTTTGAGTTTGTTTGTTTGTTTGTTTTGCTAACCAGTCTTTTCCTCTCTCATGTCATAGTTAGTGTTTGGTTTAGTTGAATGTCACATCCTGCTTTGTAGTGCTTTTTCCTAAGTTAATTTGGACCATTTGAAATTTTATTTCTGCTGTTACTTAGTCATATATTTTAATTGTGAGATGTGAATAGCACAAATGTGTAAGAAATGCATAAATCCAAATCAGTCTTGAAAGTAGTTACAGTTTGCTTTGGAGGAAAAAACTGTAGGTAATTTCAGAATCCCAGGAAAGAACAAAAGCAGTCTCGTTATCTGTGGTAGTTACATTCTATGAAGTTGCCGTGAATACTGAATTAGTGGATACTGGAACATTACTCCTAGGGGAAATACAGAATTAGCTTCCTACAGGCTTCTGATCACAACATTTTCATCAACTGATCAATATATAACCTTGTTTTATGTTTCTGTTTGACACCTTATTTTAGTGTATATTATTGATTCATTAACTTTGAACTCACTAACAACAGCGCTAATAATTCATGCCTGAATGAAGCTTATCTAACACATGTATGTGTAGGCACATGTAGGCATGTCACACCTTCTTATGATTAGGAACAATAGACAGCACTTCAGCACTACACATGGGCGTCATTTTAAACAGCAAAATCAGGAACAAAAATGCAAAAAGTGACACTGCATAGGCTGCAAAGAGGGCACAGTAAGAGTGCTGAAACAAGAAGGCAGAGCATCATCTTCTACTTCAACTGGGAATGTGTATGTCAGGCAACCAGATTTTTTGCTGCTCTGTGTATGCCCATGAATGACCATAAGAGTGAGGGGAGCATTGGTTTTGATGTTGCAAATAAATTTTAACTCATTGGTGAATTTTCAAATCTGGAGTCTGCGAATAATGAAGATCAATTGTAAATGATGAGAACATAGAGAATATGTTGTCTAGTACCATCTTGAACCCAGAAGGTCATTTGGTGTAGAGTAAATATTTGTTATAAAAAATTAAGAAATGTCCAACAATTGGTTGCTATATAATTAAGATAGATAATAAACTAAATTTTGCCTTTGAGAAATAGTAAAATGTTAAAGCTTTTTGTTTAAAACACTTTTAATAATGAAATTTATTACCAAGGTAAAATAGATAAGCAGAAAATATTTTGATTAAATAAAAATTTTATTGTCTTGCCTTAAATAGAATTCAGCTAGTGAAATTTGTATAATTGTTTAATTAATTCTTGCACAGGGGGAAAGCCCAGGAAGCAATCATAGGTAAGGCTTTTTTTTTTTTTTTTTTTAATAAAACAAACGACTTCTATGTGAACTATAAGAAGCTCTCTAAAAATCCAGGCTCTGTCATTTGCTTGCTTTGAGGCATTGAACAGTTTACATTTCAGGACCTTGGTTTTCTCTTTCTATAAGATTGAGGCAATATCTCAAAAGGTTGTTTTGAACATTAAAGAATTTAATCTACATAAGTGCCTAAGTGCTTTCCTACTGAACGTAAGTTGTTATATATATTTTAGTTTTAAAAAACTATTTAATATATTAATATTGATAAGTACATTTCTTTGAATTTGTAAAACTTTATCCCCCTTTTGCTTCCTTATGACATTCTAAAACTTGTTTTACTAATCATGTTTTTTACTTTATATAAGTAATACCTCAAAAAACAAACAAACAAAAAGCCCTAGGCAGAAGTTAGGGCTAAAGGAACAAAAGTAGGAGACATTACCTTATACATGGCTGGTTATAACCATGATAATTATCAAGACCTGAAGTTGGGGAAGGGGGAGGAAGTGGGGTGATTGGAGCATGGAGAGAGAGCAGTTGGTCTGAAGACTGAATAGGCAGACACTAGAAGAGGATTCAGAAGATAGCCAAGAAGCAGTGGGCAAAAAGAACCAGGAGAGCATAGAAAGCCAAGGGAGGAGGTAGAGACAGACTGACAGATGGAATGGAGGGAATGGTCAGCACTGCCACATGAAACTGAAGAAATATTATAAGGACTTAAACTGTCTCATATTTGGCAATATAGAGACCATTAATTACCTTTGTTAGAGTTAGTAGAGCGATGAAAGCAGATGCAGACTGTCATGAGTTGATGAGAGAATGGGAAGTAAGGACATAGAAGGGAAGAGAAACACAGTTGTTAGGAGCAAGGAGCTAGACTACTTGGGTTCAGATTCTAGCTTTGCCACATACTATGTGACTTACTTGGACATAATCTGTCTTCATCTCATTTCCCTCATATGTATGATCTCTGTATCTACCTTACAGGGTTGTTTTGAGAATTAAAATTAGTCAATATATGTAAAGCACATAGAAAAGAACCTGACACATACTAAGTGCTAGATGTGCTATCAATAAACTTTTAATTTCAGACATTTTGGCTGAAATGAGAAGGAGACAGCGAGCAGTAGTTAGAGATAGATATAGGTCAAATGAAAGTTTTTCCTTCTTCCTTTCTTTCCTTCCTTTCTTCCAATCTTCACAAGGAAGAGAGGTGAAAACAGACAAAAAGAGTAGACTGAAGAAAAGAGGTACTAATTGATGGAGCAATGTCCCACAGAATTCTCTGGAGTGAAGGTGGTGTGGGGTAGCATCAGTGATGAATGAATCAAGTATAAGTGTGACAGGTGACCTTGAACAAATTAAGGAATACCACCTCTTTAGAGGAAGGAGGGAAGAGTAGGGAGGATAGACTTAGGTGAGAGGAGGACTGGCAAGAAGTTGAGGGATTTGATGGTTGGAGACATGCTCGTCATGTCTCAGAGTGGGGTGAAATTGACTTCTAAGAGAAAAGACTTTGAATGAAGAACTTAAGGAGTGTGTTTGTGAAGATTTTGAAGTAGTTAGCATAGGATGTGAGAGGGAGTTGGCCATGTATAAGTAAAGGGTTATTGCTAGGGGCAGAGGGCCAAACAGATGTAGGATTTTCTCTCACAGCTCTCAGCAGAAAGAGCTAATCATGGAAATGATCCAAGGTCAGAGAATGAGTAATCTGGGTGAATAAGGCATAATGACAGGTGTGCAGGAAGGCGAGTATGTGGGTAAGAAAGTACTTCAGATTTGCCACAGAGTCCACACTGGTTGTAAGTGAAGTAAAGCCAGAAGATGATCAGGATCGATAAACTGAGAGAAAAGGGAGGATCAAGGGCCTGGGGTGGTTAGAGGGATTGAGCAGGATAAATAGGGCAGTGGGTATGAGAGTTAGGAGTTCCAAAATGATATGAGGGCTGAGATCAGAGTATAGTATACTGAAGTTTATATTTTATGATGAACATTTTGGGATATAGTCAGATGGCTGAAGAGCCAAAGTAAAGGGAGTCCACATTTCTTTAAAGTTGATTTTAGGGCTAAAAAACGGTACTCTGATAGTATATCATCTTATATACCAAATTATAACAAGTATTAGAATGTATGATATTTTACTCTAACAATTGAAATCATAGCATCAAATTGCTTTAATACATTTTTGACAGTAAAATTTCATAATTTCACTGATTTTATGAGTATTTTATTTAACTTGGACTCATCAGCACTTTTTTTTTCCTTTTCTTTCTTTTTCTGCCTTATTTTTCTCTGTAGGCCTCTTACTGAGGAAGAAATTGTTGACCTAAGAGAGAAGCATTATGATTCTATTGTTGAAAAACAGAAAGATCTTGATATGAAAATCCAAAAAGAGGTAAATAGTCTTATGTTGCTTAAGTATATATTATCATAAAGTCTCTGTTTATATGGGAAAGATGTCATTAAATAATATATTACATGTGAACCTAAATTTAGATACATAGAGGTGAAAATGAGTTAAAAGTTAAAAAATTATTCCAGCCTATAATAATTTGGTTTAGTTTGGCACAATTTATCAGAAATCATATGCTGCCAATAAGTGAAGAGAATACATTCTTCTGAAAATAATTTCTGAATTCACAAGTAGGGACTCTGGCAAGATACATGCACCTTTGTGTTTAAAACTAACTTTAAAAATTACTCTGTTTCACAATAAGTGGTTTATTTTTTAAAATCTTTTTGTCTTGGATTTATTTATTCTTAGTAAGTGAACCAAGTACTTCTAACAATCATAAATGTTATATTTACTTTAATATATTTACAGAGGTGGCCTGTAATTATAGTTTTGCATTCACTAAACTAAATGGAATACGTCATATTCCATTATACATTTAAAAATAGTCTGTTTAGTACCAATTAGTGATTTCAACAGCATTAACTTAAGCTACACAATAGATGCTAATATTAGGCTAAAGAAAAATATTGTGTTTGATTTTTAAATTTGATTTGACTTGCAGTAGATTATCATTAAAGCAGTTCGTATGCTATTATGAATGGCAGGAACTTAAATTTGGAAGTAATTTTTTAATAACTTGATGGTAATAAAATACAGGACATGTGTATCAATGCACCATGAACTTTGTGAAAGCTTACTTCGCTTTGGTAGACAGTGATGTGATTGACCTTAGTTTTAAAGACCTTGGACTAAGGAGGGCCCAAACCATGAAACTAATCAGGGTGATCGGCATTGGAACGATTGTTGAGAATGAAGATCACTGCATATTCTAAGGAAAGAAACAGTTTTGTATTTATGCAAACTAGATGCTCTACTTTATAATTCAACTTCTAAAGAATTCTGTAACATGTTTGACATCATTTGAATTATTTTGTAAAATGAGAAATCGCAGAAATTTAATTCTATTATGCTTTGTAGAGCTCAGTTATTTTTTTAATAATTTATTTTTTATTTTATAAATAGAAGCATTTTATTTTTAGAGCAGTTAGACAGGTTCTGATTTTTGTTAATCCTTATTGTTTTGTTCATGTACAGTTAGCCTTACAAGAAGAGAAGTTAAGACTAGAAGAAGAAGCTTTATACGCTGCACAGCGTGAAGCAGCCAGGGCAGCAAAGCAGCAAAAGCTCTTGGAGGTGAGGGGAAAAGACCCCGACATATATTAGGGCTGCTTTTCTCCTGATTTTCTTTGACAAATCTTAGTTGGGACTTTTTCCCCCTAGAATCAAGGGCTTCTTGTTCAACAACAAATGTATTTATTCCTATACTCTTAGGAATTTTAAAGGGAAATTAGAAATCATATTAATAAATATGTATTAACTAAATCACTTTGCTGTACAGCAGAAATTAACACAACATTGTAAATCAACTATACTTTAAAGGGAAATTAGTTGTTATATTTCTATAACAGCTAGAAATAACATCAAATTATATGCTTGCTACTGAGTGCTGTTTAGCTTTAAATTACCAGAAGCTAATTCTTGTTTATCGCAAAAATGAACTTTATACTTTTCCAAAATTCAGCATTCTTTTGGAAAAATAAATATACTCTTAGATGAAACATTGCAAAACTAACCTTTAAATATCATTTCTGCAGCATTTTTTAGTTTATTTTGTGAGTTTTTTTTTTTTAACAATTTCTTGAACTGCTAGACTTTCTTATACTTCCTAAAATTGGGTAAGCTGAGCGATTTTGCCCCATAGGAATACTCTGTATTTCTCATCTTTATATTTGTGTCTTTGGGAGATTGGGAGTTTGGGTCTTGGGAAATCTTTGATGTAGTATCAGAAAAAACAACAGATTTATCATATCTTACCATGCTGTATTCAAACATGGCATTGTTATAATGCCAGACAGCTATTAATAATAGACATTTATGGAGCCCTGGCTAAGTGTCAGTAACTGTTCTGATTAGTTTACATGTTTTACCTTGTTTAATCGTCACAACAATCCTAGGAGAAAGGTAGTGTTTTTAATCCCCATTTTATAAGTGATGAAACCAAGGGACAGAGATGTTAAGTAACTTAAGATCCTACAGCTAATAAACGGCAGAGCCAGAATTCAAGCACTGCTTAGCCACTTTTCTATTTAGTATTTAGTATCTTCCTCCATCTTTTGCCTATGTGAACTCTACTGCAGTGTTAACTGAAGTGTAGTACAAGGATTATGTCACATAATTATTGTAACTTAGATGAACTAAAAAATCATGTATCATTTTCTGTGTGATTTCTATGGGACCCATGCTCTTCATCTCTCTCTCTTTTTTTTTTTTTGGTGTTTCAACAGATTAATTAGATTATGTGAGGGAGTATCTTTTTTATTTTTATTTTTTACTAACTTCTAAGTAATGGGAAAGTTTAAAAATTAACTCACCTTCTACTAAGAAAGGAAAGTATTTTTCTGGTTATAATTTAGACATCTCTTTTTGCTATAATAAATTCTCTGCTGCTTACCTTTTAAAGACTAAAATGATTCCATATGCAAAATCTGAGTTCCTGAGTTTTTTCTTCCTTGAATAAATATTGATATGGGAACACATAGCAGTCTGTACACATATGCTGACACAAAGATACACAGATACATGCAAATTCATTTGATTTTAACAGTAGCCCTATGAATTTGCTAGGACAGTATTATAGCCATCTGTAATTTACAGATGAAGAAACAGAAAATAAAGGACATGCCAGGGACATACAGTAATAACTGTCAGAGCCATAACTCTGACAGGTTTTCTAAATCCTCTGTTTTTATTATTTCTGAGTCAAGCCAGCCAGGTCTTTTAGATTTTTTAATTGCTACTTATTTCACCCAGAATAGAACTTCATATACTGTTTTAACTATTACTTTCCAGTTATTAGAAGTTCTTAGGTGTAATAAGGAAGTCAGATATACCAATATATATTTTTTAAGTTATTTTTTAATAATAGTATGAATAGTCTGACCACTTAAGGATTATACACTGAAAAATTGAGAGAAATTCTACCCATGAATAAGAGGATATAGAAGTGAACAGTGATTAATTTAAGGAAAGAAAAACTTCAATGGAATAACTTTTAAAGTTTTTTTTTCCCCGAAACTAGAAAATAACACTTTCTGGCATTGCATGAATAGTGTTAAAAAACATAATTTTACAACAGAGTGATTTTGTGTTGCATTATGTTTCCAAAGCAAGAAAGACAGAGAGTTTTGCAGCAATACCATCCTTCAAACAATGGAGAATATCAAAGGTAAATAGTGAAATATACTTCTTCCCTTTGTGGTAGAAAATATTATTTCCAAAGAGAACACAGTACACCTCTGGATGCTTATATACATATTCATGTGTATATGTTGCATAAAAAGTGATTGCTTCTTGAAGACACTTGTAAGAATACTGAGAACATTTGCTTTCTTTATGTTGGAAAATGATCATCATTTATTTTAAATTGACTTTATTGCATTCTTAAGAGTGGTCACATCTTTCATACAGAATATGATGCAATAGCACACTGAATGCCTTTGGATAAATTGTTTATGCCTTGGTTGTTTGTGTTTTCCTTAGCTCCTCTCTTTTCTTATAATAAAGTTTATGTGTGATCTTTTTTTTTTTTTTGGCTGTGCCATGGGGCATGTGGGACCTTAGTTCCCCGATCAGGGATCAAACCTGTGCCCCCTGCATTGGGAGCAAGGAGTCTTAATCACTGAACAGCCAGGGAAGTCCCTATGTGATCATTTTTTAGAAGATGCATTTCAATGTCACATTTCCAGGAGTATTTCCTACTCACTCAAAGAAAATTGTTCATGCTTCATTATTGTAAATTACAAGTTAGACTTATGGCTAAGCTTTGGATTTTGACTTCAAGACTAACCAAAATCTTATTATTTTTCAGTTTATTGCTAGCATTAGGAAAAGTAAGACCTGTTTTGACTAGGTTATTCTAATTGTACAGCAATTATGAATTTGTATGGAATAGACCTTTTCAAACCAAAATGCCATCATTTAACTTAAGCATGAATTATGTTGTATCTACTATGAATATATAAAAAAAAATTATTTCACTTTTATTACAGTTCAGAACCAGAAGATGACTTTGAATCTTGTTTGAGAAATATAAAGTCACAGTATGAAGTATTTCGAAGTAGTAGTAAGTCTTTTACAATATCTGCGTTCATTTTAAGGTTACTTTATGCCACGTTAAACAGATAATTGAAGATCCTGGCTCTGTTTTTCTAGAAGAACTTTCTGCCCTTCAATGTGTGTTGCCCAAATAAGTCAATTAACTAGTCCTTAATTATACAATTTTATCTTTCCTTTTTAAAAAGGAGTTGGAGAAACAGGAACAGACTCACAGATACAGAGAACAGACTTATGGTTGCCGGTGGAGGGGGGAAGGGGAAGGGATTCATTGGGAATTGGGGGTTAGCAGATGCAAACTATTATATACAGAATGGATAAACAACAAGGGCCTACTGTATAGCACAGGGAACTATATTCGATGTCTCATAATAAACCATAATGGAAAAGAATATGAAAAAGAATATATATGTATTAACTAAATCACTTTGCTGTACAGCAGAAATTAACACAACATTGTAAATCAACTATACTTCAATAATATAAATTTTAAAAATAAATAAAAGGAGTTGGAGCAAAGAAAAACCTCAGGCTATTTCTGTAGATATGTATAGGGAATCAGGAATTCCTTTTTCCATTTTCACTCTGTTCTCACCTCTCCTCCTCCCAGAAAAGGGAAGCAGGTACACAAAAGTGTATTTATTTTACTTACTACAAATTATAAGATTAAACTTTTCTCCAAGTTTCAAAAGTCAAAACTCCTGTGCTCCCCAGATAGGGAAGAATAGTAGTGGTTCCTTTTGAAAATATAGGTGCTTTTCATTTATCATTTTTAGTTTTTCATTTTTTTGCCCCCTTTTGTAATTGACTATTAAAATTACTGCCTAGAGTTCATCATATTTTAAAAATTTATAATTCATTTAAATTTGCATGTGTACTGTGCTATATGGCAAAAAAAAGTAAAAAGAAAGCAGGAAAAGCCCTTTATACTATTTCTAACAGAAACTTACCAGTGTAATGATTTCAATAATTGTTTTTTATGATGTTATGATTTGAAGAGAGGTGATTATTGCAAAATAAATGGTTGTAGTAAAAGAGTATAGCTCACCACATCTAATTGTATTTGGTGTATATTCTAGGACTCTCATCAGATGCCACGGTTTTGACACCAAATACAGAAAGCAGTTGTGATTTAATGACCAAAACTAAATCAACTAGTGGAAATGATGACAGCACATCTTTAGATCTAGAATGGGAAGATGAAGAAGGTATTTTATATTTACAATTTTCCTGAATATTTTTTTAAAGGAATTTTGCCTTTTTTTTTTTAATTTTATATATTTATTTATGGCTGTGTTGGCTCTTCGTTTCTGTGCAAGGGCTTTCTCTAGTTGCGGCAAGCGGGGGCCACTCTTCATCGCGGTGCGCCGACCTCTCACTATCGCGGCCTCTCTTGTTGCAGAGCACAGGCTCCAGATGCGCAGGCTCAGTAATTGTGGCTCACGGGGCTAGTTGCTCCGCGGCATGTGGGATCATCCCAGACCAGGGCTCGAACCCGTGTCCCCTGCATTAGCAGGCAGATTCTCAACCACTGGACCACCAGGGAAGCCCTACCTGAATATTTTTATTTAATATGTGTTAATTTATAGAAATCTACTTTGTGTTTTACTTTATTTAAACTGAAATGAATGCAAGGCCTTGAAAAATCAGTGTAAAAATTTCTTAGACTCTTATATTTTATCATTTGTTGTAAATTGTTTAGAAAGTTTCTGAATTCTTTTTTTTTAATTGTTTTTATTTTTGGCTGCATTGGTCTTTGTTGCTGCGCATGGGTTTTTCTCTAGTTGCGGCGAGTGGGGGCTACTCTTCGTTGCGGTGCATGGGCTTCTTATTGCAATGGCTTCTCTTGTTGCGGAGCGCGGGCTCTAGGTGCGCGGGCTTCAGCAGCTGTGGCACACGGGCTCTAGAGTGCAGGCTCAGTAGTTGTGGTTCACCGGCTTAGTTGCTCGGCAGCATGTGGGATCTTCCCGGACCAGGGATCAAACCCGTGTCCCCTGTATTGACAGGCAGATTCTCAACCACTGTGCCACCAGGGACGTCTGAAAGTTGCTTAGTTCTTAGTGTTTCTTGAGATTTAGAAAATAAATGTTGTTTCTCATTTTAAGGTTTTTGTAATCCAGCCCATTTTACTCTGTAGGAATTACTGCCCGCTTGTGAGCAACCTAAAGCCAAAATTTAATTAACTTTTGGTTCATAATAAATAAGCAATTTGTTAGTTCTGTTGGTAGTACAAAAGCCATAACACAGACATGAGTTTGAATTTTACCTGGTATATCTTCCCAGCTATAGTACTTTAGATAGGTTTCTTAATCTCTCTAAACTGCAGTTAGTTCATCATAAAAAGGGAATTATAAACCTACTTTGAAGAATGATAATTCACTGTTATATACTGATGGTCTAAAAAAGCTTGGCACATAATAGACAGTCAATAAATATTTGAACAAATTAAATCATGAATGTTAGGAGGAGTAAATAAAATTTATATAAAACACCCAGTACATAGTGTGGCACATAGCAGGTACTCAAAATTATAGCTAAATGTGGACTTTTTTTTTTTTTAAATATTCAGCTATTTCACTGAATAAGGCCCAAGTCTTTATTTTCATTTTAAGAAATAGGTAATCCCAAAAGGAAGAATCAGTTACAGAATATGGAACTTTAACTTTAATTTTTTTTAATATTCAGTATCAAATATTTCATAGAATTTTGAGATGGAATAGACCTTAGATATACTCTAGTTGAGCCATTTGTTTTATCAATAAAGAAACTGAATAACTTTAGCAAAGATTGCATTAATTTACTTAAGTCTTCTCAGCTAAACACTGTTTCCCCAACCCTATACTTTTGTTATTGTGTATTTATATCCCAATCTAGATTTTAAATTTATTTTTATTTTAGCATCTTGTTCAATTTGATCTAAAGCCTTTCAGGTGTTTTAATTCCTGATTTGTCATCCTTGCTGTATGCTAATCAAATTTTTAGATAACATGACTTTCAAGTTTGTTATTCAAATTATTATAACAAAATTATTAAACTAGACTAGGTAGAGGACAGAACCCTCTAGAAACCTGATGATGTCTAATCCAGCTTCCTTTAGACATATTATTCAATTAAATACAAATCCACAAACTTATATTAGTCTCCAGCTCATATTTTTATTGTGTCTATAAGGATGATTTAGTTTGCTAGGTTGAGTGTGCAATTTTGGGGGAGTGACAGACAATAGTGATAGATTTATTTATTTTTTTAAAATGTATTTATTTGGCTGCACCAGGTCTTAGTTGTGGTATGCGGGATCTTTAGTTGCAACATGTGAGATCTAGTTCCCTGACCAGGGATCGAACCCCAGCCCCCTGCATTGAGAGCGTGGAGTCTTAACCACTGGACCACCAGGGAAGTCCCTAGATTTAAATGTTCTTTTATTATTGTAGGATCTGATTCTTTAAGCTCAGAAAACAAAATTATTGGGTGTGTCTAGAGATATTCTCTTATAATCTCTTTTCTTAGATTTTAATTCTATTAGCAGTGTTGATTCTGCACTTGCAAATTCAAATTTCTTTTCTGTCCTCCCTCTCTTCCTTCTGCCAAAATCATGTTTTTTTCGTCAAAGATTTTTGATGCTCACTTTACTGATCAGTTTCTTTCTGTTCAGAATTAGATCTAGAACAGTTTACTCTAGAAATGTCTCTACTTTGTTATACTAGAGTCAGACTAGCAAAAGAGCACAGACTTTGAAGCCAAACTGCATGGAATCTGTTTCTTGCCCCACTACTTCTATTGCTATGTGACCTTGGGCAAATCACTTTCCTCTTTCTGCCCTAGTTTCCTCAACTGCAGAATGGGGGATAATGATAGTACTGTAGGTAACTTCATAGAGTTGTTGAGGATCAAATCAGTTAACATATGTCAAGTGCAAACAACATTAACTGGAACCTAGTAAGTGCTGGAAATGTGTATATTGTTATCATTATCATTAGAGTTACTATTATCTCTGAGAAATGAAATTGTCATCTAGGTAGGAAAGAAGTTTTGCAGACACACTAATTTGGCCGTATAAGACTAATAGCAATTGAAATCCTCCATGCATTCTGCTTTACTTATGGCTCTTCAGAAATTTCATCTTACTAGATTACCAGTGTTGCATAAAACTGTCCTTTGTTGAGTATTAATGTTCACTGTAGGATTATACCCTAACATTTCCCTTAAGAAAGGCTTCCGTATGACTGGCTTTTTAAGTTAATTCACAAATCAAGTCTGATAGTTTGTCTTTTAATATAGCTCTTTAAATCTTTACTGAGATTTTTAATAACCCTGCCCATATAATAGGAATGAATCGAATGCTTCCAATGAGAGAACGTTCCAAAACAGAGGAAGACATTCTCCAGGCAGCACTTAAGTATAGCAGCAGGAAGACTGGAAGTAATCCTACATCTGCCTCGGATGATTCCAACGGGCTGGAGTGGGAGAATGATTTTGTTAGTGCCGAAATGGATGATAATGGCAATTCTGAGTATTCTGGATTTGTAAATCCTGTATTAGAACTGTCTGATTCTGGCCTAAAGCAATATGATGTGGATCAACAAAAACGGTAGGGAAAAATTGTGTGATCTTGTTTATCAGTTATGACCAAATGTTTAAAACCAACTAGAATGTATAAATGGTTGTGCTGAGCCTTTTTGTAAGAGGGGAAGTAAGAAACATGTTATAAATGCTTATTAGAAAGGAATAGGAATGATAGGTTATATCTGAATTGCTTCAGATTTAAGTGCAATTTCATCATCTGCCTTCTGCTTTTCAAAAACAATTTAATGGTTCTGTCATGTTATTAATTAAATTTCTTTAACTCTTTTCTTCATAGCAATCCTGTTTACTGTTTGTAGATTTTCAGCTTTTAAAATAGTTTTATTAATTTCACCTTGAATGCTTTCTTAACTCTGTTTCAGTAGCTACCGTTAATTCTCAGCAGATGTGAAGGGACCATGAGGAGGGACTGCCAGATTCAGATTCAGAATAGTGTTCCCTTTTCCAGCATTATTCATTCCTATGACTTACTTAAATTTTATTATGTGATAGTAAGCACAATTAATTTGAGTAGATGACCCGAAAGAAAAGCCGAAGTATCAGTTTCTTTCTACACTTGTTGCATATCCTACTATAATAATGTTGACTCAATCTGAACAAGGTACGTGATATGTTAAGATAATCTTTCAGAGTTTGGACACTTAAAGTGAGTAATCAAAAGATATTTAAGAAAATATATATACTTAGGTGGGTTTTTTTGTGTTTTGTTTTTTTTGTTTTTGTTTTTTTTGCGGTACATGGGCCTCTCACTGTTGTGGCCTCTCGCGTTGTGGAGCACAGGCTCCAGTCACGCAGGCTCAGCGGCCATGGCTCACGGGCCCAGCCGCTCTGCGGCATGTGGGATCTTCCCGGACCGGGGCACGAACCCGCGTCCCCTGCGTCGGCAGGCGGACTCTCAACCACTGCGCCACCAAGGAAGTCCTATACTTAGGTTTTTCACTTCCTTTTCTGTGCCACTATAAATGAATGTTGACTTTAATTGATATAGTAAATTTCTATCTGTCATTTTTTAAAATTCTGTATTTCCAATGAATGGTCTTGAAAGATTTTACACAGAACATATTCTCTGTGCATGATTTATTAAGAAGGGAAAACCTGAAAAAGGTAATACGGGTATTTCAAAGTAAATAAAATCCTTTCTGGCATGAAAGAATCCATTGATTTTATTAAGCTTTCCTTTGCCTTGTAATACAACATGCTTTAATGGCATGGAACTAAGTAAATCAATATATATAACTGAATTTTACGATATACAGTTAACTCTTCTTTTCTCTAAAGTTTACGTATCAATTTAAAAGGCCAAGGATATAAGACACTCCCTGATTGCTTGTCTTGATTTTGCTGAGGATTGAATATGACTTTAGTAAGCAAACTGTTTTTCAATTTTTCCTTAGTGTTTTTTTTTTATTTTTCTTGCAACAATGACAGTGCATGTTCTCGAAAATATAGGAAGGTCCAGATATAAATAGTAATTTAAAGTTCTTGCTATACTTTAAAAATATCATGTGGCCCTTTCAATATTTGAACTGCTGGGCAATGACATATATAGTTTTGTCACCTTTTTTTATCTCATAGAAATAAATATGACACTTTAAATATGTAAATATATTAGGTAATGCTGTTATTTATGTCTCAACATAATTTAAGTTGTAGCTATGTCATTGGAAATATTTTAAAGATAATCTATATTCACGTTGCCTGTGTTATGCTTTTTAAAGTTTGTATACATCAGATGTATATTTTTGGTTTGGCATAAGCTACTATTGTAATTTTTCTTGGCATTTTGTTCATAAAGAATTTTTTGAAGGAATGGTAACTTCTCAAAGATTGTGAATAAACACATTTTTACATTTAAATAATTTGATTATTATAAAAATTATTTGATTATTACTAGTTTTACTCCATAAACATGCAACAGTTTTGACTCCTGGCTTGTAATTATTTTATTAAATCTGCTATGAAGACAAAAAAGAATGAATTGGTAAAGCAGGATGGAACTAAACTTGAAAATGTGTTTGAACTGCTAAGAAAAGGATATCAATTTTCTTGCTTTGTATGTTTATAAAAAACATTAGAAAAAACATTTATTCAGCAAATATTGGAGAATCTACTGTATCTGGTAGGGTGTTAGGGAGAGTGAATTTTATTTGATGTAGAATAGGAAGCCACTGACTTTTTGTAAGCCAGAGTGTACAGTGATCAGATTTGCATTTTCGAAAAATTCCTGTAGCTGCTATGTAGAGAATATGCTGTAGGAGGGCACAAGTGGATATATGTATAGTACTCCCAGTGGGACATGGTGTGGCTTGGATTGATAATTGCTATAGGAGTGCAGAACAGATTACCTTTAGAGGTAGACCAACAAGATTTTTTTTCAGTTTTATTGAGATATAATTGACACAGAGCACTGTATAAATTTAAGGTATACAGCATAATGATTTGACTTACATACATTGTGAAATGATTATCACAATAAATTTAATAAACATCTATCATCTCATAGATACAAAATTAAAGAAACAGGAAAAAATTTGTTTTTCTTGTGATGAGAACTCTTGGGATTTACTCTCTTAACTTTCATATATAACATACAGCAGTATTAATTATATTTATCATGTTGTACATTACATCCCTAGTACTTATTTATCTTATAACTGAAAGTTTGTACCTTTTGACCACCTTCCTCCAAATTCCCTCTCCCCCTACCCTCCACCTCTGGTAACTACACATCTGATCTCTTTTTCTATTTGTTTGTTTGTTTGTCTGTTTTTGAAGTACAATTGACGTACAACACTATGTTAGTTCATGTTACACAACATAGTGATTTGGTATTTCTATACATTTCAAAATGATCACCACGATAAATCTAATTACCATCTGTCACCATACAAAGATATTATTACATAGTTATTGACTATATTCCCCGCACTGTACATTTCATACCCATTACTCATTTATTTTGCAACTGGAAGTTTTTACCACTTAATCTCTCTCACCTATTTCTTTCCTCCCCTTACCCGCCTCCCCTTTGGGAACCACTTGTTCTCTGTCTTTAACTTTCTTTTTTGTTATGTTTGATCATTTGTTTTTTAGATTCCACATATAAGTGAAATCATACAGTATTTGTCTTTCTCTAACTTACTTCATTTAGCATTATACCCTGTAGGTCCACCCGTGTTGTCGCAAACGGCAAGGTTTCATTTTTTTTTATGGCTGAGTAATAGTCACACACACACACCATGTCTTCTTTATCCACTTATCTATTGATGGGCACTTTGGGTGCTTTCATTATCTCTGCTATTGTAAGTAATGCTGCAATGAGCGTTGGGGTGTATATATCTTTTCTAATTAGTGTTTTTGTTTTCTTCAGATAAATATCCAGGAGTGGAACTGCTGAATCATATGGTAGTTCTATTTCTAATTTTTTTTTTTTTTTTTTTTTTTTTTGCGGTACGCGGGGCTCTCACTGTTGTGGCCTCTCCCATTGCAGAGCACAGGCTCCGGACGCGCAGGCTCAGCAGCCATGGCTCACGGGCCCAGCCGCTCCACGGCATGTGGGATCTTCCCGGACTGGGGCATGAACCCGTGTCCCCTGCATCGGCAGGTGGACTCTCAACCACTGCGCCACCAGGGAAGCCCTATTTCTAATTTTTTTGAGGAATCTCCATACTGTTTTCCATAGTGGCTGCACCAATTTACATTTCTACCAACAGTGCACAAGGGTTCCGTTTTCTATACATCTTTGCCAACACTTGTTATTTGCTGTCTTTTCGACAATAGCCATCCTGACAGATGTGAGGTGATACCTCATTGTGGTTTTGACTTGCATTTCCCTAATGATTAATGTTGAGCATCCTTTTATGGCCTGTTAGCCATCTGTATGTCTTCTTTGGAAAAAACGTCTTCAGGTCCTCTGCCCATTAACTGTAGGGTAATGCATTCAGCATGGTGCCCTGGCGACCTTGCTCACTTTGCATATCTGCATAGCCAACACTCAACCATAGCCTGACCCAGGTCTTGACAGGAACCCCTACGATCCTTCCTGGAACATGGCAAGACAGGCTGTCTTAGAGGAGCCACCACAAGGCCATTTATCATCTGCCTCCCTGGCTTGCAGAAGACTGCCATGAGGCAGTTTCTCATCCCACTCCCTGGTTCCAGCAAGGCAAGGGATGTTCGCCTCACCCGCATTCAGGTACAGATGTAGGCTAACAAGACTGCTTGGTTGGAGTTTAGAGTTAGCTCCTCAGTAACAGAGCTACCCTCCACTGAAGGCATTTGTCATCTGGCCCCCTCGGTTCAGTGTTAGCTCCGGACATCCCTAGCGACCAGGGATGTGGGACACTGACTCCTCACTGGTCCTGCTTTTTCTGTTTGTGTAATAAACTGTCTAAATCTGTTTGAGTTCATTGCCTTTCTGTTGGCCAAATCTATGGAAGTATGACAGCCAAACCAGCAGCTACAGCTACTCTTGATGATAACTTATTGGTTTCTGACTTAATAAATGTAGTAGGAGGAACAGGTTTGGGAAATTGGAGGAAATTAAGAGCTCTGTTTTGTAAAGTTAAATTTGAGGTATTTATTTTTAAAAAAACCTGAATGAAGATGTCTGCCAAGTAGGTGATGGGATATATGTCTACAGCTCAGAGAAGAATAGGTACAAGTTTAGGAGTTAGTAGTAGGTAAATAGTAATTTAAGTAATTATTCCAGCTGAGATCCCCCTGAGGAAGCAGACAGGCAGAGAAGCCCAATTAAGTGTTGCCCTTCAGAAGTCGGGGGTAGAGAACAGGCCAAAAGAAGCAGATAGGGGAGGAATTTGAGGAACCAAAGAATGTGGTGTCACCATAGCCAGAAAGAGAGGAGTCAATGATATCAAATGCTGCTTGGGCACTGAGAGAAAGGGCAGGTGCATCAGCTGGGCTTGGGAACATGAATATTGCATGTTCCATTTTTTCAAATGAAGGGATGGAAACTGAGAAGTATCTTGTAAGGGGTGAAGAATAAAGAATGGCCAGTGTAGACAATTATTTGAAAAGTTGCGGTCAGAGCAGAGAAATGGGGTAACTGGAGGGTATATGGAGTTGTGTGAGGGTTTTAAGATGCTAGAACTTTTAAAATGGTATAACCAGGAATTATGCCTGCTTTTATTTTTCTTTCCAGTAATTGGAGCGTTGTGCGACTTGTGGGGATCTTAGTTCCCAGACCAGGGATTGAACCTGCGCCGAAGCGCGGAGTCCTAACCACGGGACCGCCAGGGAATTCCCATGTCACACCTTATTTTGACTGTCTAACCCCAGAAGTTTCCTGTTTTAAAATATTACTACCTTGATTTGGGTTTTTGAGAAATGATTCCACGAACAGTATTAAGAAAGCCGTCGTGTTCCCCTGCATCTCACGATGATCTCTTCTATGAAGGTGCTAGTAAGCAATGCCACACTGGCTCATCTCTAGTCCCTCAGTGGCCTTCCACCAGCAACAAACTGTTGAAACCAGCATCAGTCTAAAACCACTGCTTTCCTATTTTTTTCACCAGTGTCCCTGCCCTAAATGCATCGCTTGGAGAGATACCTGGCCAAATAAATATTTTCATGTAGGTTGTTTAGTAGAATGATGAGTGATTGGACTTGGGTACAACTCATACCAACTAGAAGCCCAGTAAATTCCAATCACAATTTTCCAAGTGCTCATCCTCCGTCATCACCTGAAATGGAAGATCTAATTGTTTCAATCAGGCTCCAGAAAGTAAAATGGTAACCTTACCTGTTATTTTAACAGATGATAACAATTACTGTAAGGAATTAAACAAGTGTTAGAGAACTGGAAATGTTAAAAG
The DNA here is from genome assembly GCF_951394435.1 of Stenella coeruleoalba. Taxonomy (NCBI): domain Eukaryota; kingdom Metazoa; phylum Chordata; class Mammalia; order Artiodactyla; family Delphinidae; genus Stenella; species Stenella coeruleoalba. The sequence continues at coordinate 27,846,043 of NC_137149.1, read as the reverse complement.
GGCCATGAGATAACATGGAATCAGCTACTAAATATATACACACAAAATGTGAACAACAGTTATCTCCTAGTAGTAAAGATTATAGCTAATTTTTCCACAAGGCATATTAAAATTAATACTACACTCATGTTAGAGCCTAAAAGTAATGCTTCTTCAAGTCAGTCAATGCAGTAGATAGTAGAGACAGAATCTTCTAGAATATGGTTATATAATCACATAGCATATGAGACTCCACCATTGGAAAGCACCCCCTTGTCATAAAGTTGCAGGTTCAAGAAGAGACTGCCTATGACTGTAACACTGGCACCAATTAATACACCCCTTTACTTAAAGAGCGCAAGAAAAATCAGTTTCCTGGGACAAGTGAGTCCTTAAGAGGTGAACAGCGAGTCTCACAACTTAGCTGCAGTACCTAGTATCAAACACCAACATTTTTGTTTGCCCTCACCCACACCCCACTGTGGCCATTTTTTGAGAAAACTCTTTTCTTATCCACGTGGTCACTGACTGGAGCAGCCATTATTTAACGTGACCTGTGGCAAGTTGGTTGGTAGATGGGTGGGCACCTGACACAAGCTGACCCTTCTCTTGGACTGGAATTGGGAGATAAGGTTCTCTTTGGGTGGGTGATCGGTAACATATAGAACTTGGGAGCTACTGGTGGCCATGTGCCTCCATGCGGGGTGAGGAACAAATAATGGAGCCAATATGCATTGAGGGGCACAGCTGGATGTGTCTGAATCCCCAGCCACAGCCTCTGCCTGCGGCCTACTGCAGTCCTCCCTTAAGAGCAGTCTAAAAACAGTTCCTCCCTTTCTTCAGAGTTTCAAAGAAAATGGTTAGAGAATTAAACTTTGACTTTATTATGTATATGGATGCTGCTAAAATTTTGAATTCATGGAATTTAAAACTCTGTAGTACATAAAAAACTATTTAAAATTTGGTAATAAAAATGAAAAATTGGGAATCCCTGGCAGTCCAGTGGTTAGGAGTCGGCACTTCCACTGCCAGAGGCCGGGGTTCAATCCCTGGTCAGGAACTAAGATCCCACAAGCCATGTGGTGCAGCCAAAAAAAAGGAAAAAGAAAAAGAATTCTAAGCTTAACACAGTGGTTTGTTAAAATGTTTAAAATATTGGTTTTAGATACTGAATACAGATAAGGAAAGCGGTATTCTTGGGAATAAACAGTATAAGTCTATAGAGAAAAAAAAACAGAAAATCAAGGTATTATTGCTCAAATAAGTCTTCCCATATTAAAACCACAATGACACACTAAAAAACATGATGCTCTGTTCCAATGCTCTGGTACAAGTACCAACAGGCTACAACACCCATAATAACTTGTTTGTAGCCCTGACATTGAAAACAAATGACTACTGTGAAATAATATGACCAAACCAAAACGAAACAATATAAAACATAGGACCAAAATCAGGCATAAGAAGAAAGTAACATAACCATATTTTGAGAATACTATTCCTTCATCACAAAGGATACTATTTGTACATTAATGCTCACAGATGTACACGTACAGTAATTCTTCACATATCCAGCAATGTAACAGGTGACTAAATCAATGACTAACACAAGTTACAGACTTCAAATGATAACACCAGATCTCAAATTTGACAAAGTAATAGATGACAGTAATATACTACACTAAGAAACTCTTAATAAGTGGAATGTCTGTAAAGTGTCTACAGAGTTCTTCATCCTTCATGATTCCCTTAGCCCTGTGCGTTTACCATTCATTTTCACCCATTTCTATAGGAGAATTGTTTTGGGTGGAACAGGATGAATAACTGCCACACTCAGGTATGTGCTTCTGTGGCAGCCAGTTGTTTTCTTGCAAGAGTGGTCTTGTCGACAAAGAAAATTCAATCTCAAAAAATTGTAATGACTCCATCTTCCTTCTCCATCAGGAACTGATAGTCCCCAAACCTAACGAGGCATTTGTGTGGCAGGTCCATTTTATTTAGGTAGCCCAGCTCCTTGTTGTCCACGATCAGTTTGGTCTTCTTACTCATATTTTTAATTTCAAAAGAGAGAACTGAGCTATCAAACTTTTTAAATAGCTGCAAAGAAAACTGAACTCGGGAAACCTGTTTGTCCTTAAAGGTATAATGACAGGTGTTGGAATTTCGGCCAAATTTCACCACTTCATTGGAGGGGAGTTTTTCTCGGTTAAAAAACCTTATTGATTGGAATATTCCATTTTGCTGGTGGCCAGGATGGTAAACAGTCATCTGGAGACAAGTTACTGTCTCTTCTGTGTCGGCATCTTCGAAATTGGACATGACGTACACCAGAATCTGACCCGCCTGCAACAATCAAGTCAGCACATTAGTTCACTCCCATACATCAGGCATTGAGATCTTTGATTCTAATATTTTGATGAAAATCTTCTGATTTATTTAGACTTTAAGAAAACAATACATAGGCAGGATACTTTCAGTTAATGAGTAGATATGTGAAATCTTATACCAAACCCCATACGAACTGGTGCATTACTTTTTCCTCTCTATTTTTCATTTCTAGTTTGACAGTAAGACCATACATATAATCTGGACGATAACAAGGAATGACTATTGATAAAGTAATTTGGGGGGAGCATAAAGAAACTTCCGTTCCTTTTTCATTTAAATAGAGTGACTTGGTCCCAGACCAAACATGACAGCTGTACTTTAAACAGAAAATCAGGAATAAAGAAATGAAGATATACACATGAAGAAAACCTACAGTTTATTAACTGAATTAAAACTTAATGTATTATGAATTTTCTATTGTTTTGGGTGGAACAAGATGAATAACTACCACACTCAGGTATGGGCTTCTGTGACTTTTGAGGTATTATGTATTATCCTGATTAAAGACATGTAAAAGTTATATACAAATAACTGCAACATTTGTCCTTTATATCCTGACTTAGATTTCTAGGAGGTAAAGCATTAAAAATAGTAAATGCTTTAAAAGTTTACTTTATCCTATAATTTTTTAATTTAGACATTACACACTTTTTATTTAAAAAAAAATATCTCCATGAGGTAGTTCTAAATATCATAGTCTGTACTTGTACTGGAATTATTCATTTTTGTCAATGGTTCCTAATGACTGGACAAACTTGTCATTAGCCACAAGCAGCTCAATCTAACTGCTGTTAACCCATCCCTCTAGAGTGCATGGCCCCGTGGTGCCCTCCACCTCCAACTCACTATATGTACCTTTAATAATCAGTGGAGTAGTTTAAGCAGTAAAACAGACAGAATTAATTATTAAAATCTATGAGAGGTTATTTTGACCCAAAGCTGCCATTTTAAAACCAATTTATTTTAAAAGAATTACACGCACATGATTTAAAAATTCAAACACTTAAAAAGGATTTTTTTAAGTATCTTCCCTCCACCCTAATCTGTTTTTTATTCTTCTAGAGTCAACCACTATGTTGCTTTTATCCTTACAGAAGTCTTCTTTACACCTCAAGCAAAACTGTGTGCACTCAAAGACACATAACACATTTCTACACAGAGAGAAAAAAATTTCTTACACAAATAGGAACATACTGTATTTAGTTCTAGACCTTGTATTTTTCAATTAGTAACACAAATGGGTGATTTTTTCCATATCTATACATATAAATATACCTCAATCTTAAACAGCTGCATAGAATTCCTTTAATCTAGTGTGGTAGTAAATTATACCAGTTGGTAGAGTGATGCTGAGTGCTCCCTGCATTCCTTAAATACTATACAGTATTTACAGTGGGGTTTGGGGAGCAATAGCCTTAAGCGAAGTTGATTTGTAGTTTTATTGGTTTTTGTTTGCCATCTATATTAGATACTGGTATCAAAATTATGCTGGTTAAAAAGAAAAAAACAATGTTTTCCTTTTCTTTCCATGCTTGCTACTGTTTACTTTTAAAATACAATCTTCTGTTTTTCAAAGTTGTGTTGCAAAAAATCAAACTCAGTTTATTCAATTACTTAACAAATAACTAAGCAAAATTTCTTTTTTATTGATTTAGAAACGTATTTTTAGTTTTAAATTTACTTTCATAATAGGTTCTTTTTGGACATTATTTTACCATATTGCCTTACCCAAGCAACAAATGTCCAGCTATAAGCAGAAAAAGAGAAAGGAATGCTCAGAATCTTGGAGCAAGGGTGATAAAAATTACTATGAAACCAAAGGCAGCAAGAATTAACACACAGTGGGTAGAACTGGTTAATCACCATGATTTGAAAATACTTTAATTACAATAATAAAGTCATTATTCAAGAAACAGCTTAGAATAAATATAATAAATCATGAGATGATGCAATTAATGGTTGACAGGAAAACAATTAGCTGATAACACGTAAAGAGCCTAAAAAGAAAGAGCAAGGGCTTCCCTGGTGGCGCAGTGGTTGAGAGTCCACATGCCGATGCAGGGGACACGGGTTCATGCCCCGGTCCGGGAGGATCCCACATGCCGCGGAGCAGCTGGTCCCGTGAGCCACGGCCGCTGAGCCTCCGCGTCCGGAGCCTGTGCTCCGCAACGGGAGAGGCCACAGCAGTGAGAGGCCCGCGTACAGCAAAAAAAAAAAAAAAGAAAGAGCAAGAATCTGTCATGATTTCCACCTTGTCTAGGATACACTGCCATCACTCTAATTCATTCTTGGACTTTGGACAATAACAGTTCCAAAAGGAGACCTGGATTTTAAAACATGGTATATTCTGGATACAGTCTTTTGGTAACACCCAAATTTGTGTTTTTGTGTTTTTTATGTAACCTAGTAGCTTAGAATTAATTCAGTCTTTTGAGAAAATCCACCATCAAGAAAATTTTGCCCTGTACAGGCTCTTATGCCTAGTACCCAGGGGAGATATATTAAAGGAAAATTTGGCATTCTGGCTTATAAATCAGTGGCTATAAGTGTCTCGGGGTAACTCAATTCTAAGCTTTTGATGAACTTCTGGGTTCACAATTGTAACCTGTGTTACTATCAAGTATTTGCTGCCCCTCACTACCAGGCCTATCTCTACTGGTTCTGCCCCTTTAGAAAGATGATACTTCCCACTCCAGTGACAACCATATCAACGAAATGTGAATGGAAGTAACATGAAGCTTATTTCCGAGCGCAGGTTTTAAAAACCACTGTGTAGATAGACCTGCCTCTTCTCTTTCCGTGTGCCACCTCGGTGCTCCACAAAAGTAGCAGCTCAGCGTGGGCTCCCAGAGGGAAGGGCCAAAGACAGAGCCATAGAGACTCATAATATAAGCAAAAATTAACCCTTCTTGTAAGGTGTTACTGAGCCATAAGGTACCCTGACACATGTACTCACCTATCTTATGAATGTATGAAATGATAACAAAGCCTGACAGTAACAAAGGCTGCTACTTACTGTATGCCTTTCATGTGCCAGGTACAGGGCTAGCCCTTTATACGTACTGTCTTACTTAATTTTCAAAATAACGCTGTGAATCACCGCTTCACAGATGAGGGAGCTAAGTCTCAGAGGGTTTATCTAAGTAACCCAGGTCACAAAGACAGTGTCAAAGGCAGGATTCACACAACAGAAATGCACCCTCTCTCTTGCCCACTACAAACATTACTCCCAAATACCAGTTACTTCACAAACTATAGCAGCTAACCAGTAGAGAAGAGGGCCACGGAGGTGTCTGTCAGAACTAGCAGGACACCAACCTAGAATCTAGCGTTGGGGAGGCAAACACACTGTTACTGGCTCCTCATAAGAGGAAGAGGCTGTGAAGCACCAGGTTACTTCGATTATCAGTTAACCTTAAGCCTTCGTGTATGGATGTTGGCAGGTCACTAATAATTATAGCGGGTTGTTAGGGAGCTCCAAAATTTAGGAAACCATGGTATCTGACCTCAAGGAACTCAGAAACTAACATTCATTAGTTTGCAGAGCTGCAAGTTCCCTCTACAAAGTGACCTGAATCTCTGACATTTCAGAGTGGTCAGAAAAACAGAAAAGACAGAAACTAACAAAAAAAACCTAAAATAATAAAATTGTTGGATTTTTTATTTAAAAAGTCACTAGCGTGCAGGTGCTCAAAAGCAGCTTTTTCAAATCTGTTTGGCCTAAGTTATCAAAGAAACAGTAACAATGAGCTTATATAGTGGTATCAGTGGTTACCTCTGGAGAGGGAAACTGGGATTGACGGTGGAAAGGAGACTTGTCACTGCACGCTCTGTACTTTCGGAATTTTATACCATGTGCATCTAATATCTATTCAAACATATAACAAATATTTTCTTTACAAAGTCACAAACCATCTGATTTTTATGGAACTAAATGGAGTTGGAGATTATCATCAAAGTGGGTTTAAACCATGATCTCTGACATCAAAAAGCTGTAAAACACTGTAATGATGTCTGACATACAGTAATATTTGTGTTAACAAATGAACTAAAATAACTTTGCTGGCACTGAGCTAATAGGAAGGGAAGAGAAACTTGGAAGCACAGCAAAAGACAACTATCCTGACCCCCCTCACCAGGTCATCGCCCTGTAGTGTGGCTTTGAAGACATCCGTGAACGCTATTGTTCAGCAGAATCAATACTTACTTAAGTAACAGGTCTTGCTAAAGGAGTCGTGAAAACCAAAATCAACAGGACAAAAACCTTAGTAAAGCTCTGTTTTTTCCAGAGACGATGTCTTCTTTCTCCCACTGTGCCTTGTAGCCAGCCAACATTGCAGAGTCCGGTTCTCCGTGGCTGCGGACTTCCGCTGCGAGGCTCAGGGTGTATTCTCGCTCTAGAAAATTTGGGAAATTCCTCCTTTCAATCTGAAAGCTGGAGAAAGTCCCGGGAAACAACGGATTACGTTATTTTCCTAACCAAATAGGCTGAAGCAAGGCAGGTCTACATGCAACCGCTCGGTGAGCTACACTTCATAAATGGAATTCCTTTTTGTTTACTGACTAGAGGGGGGAAAAAAACTTTGCAAAGCACAGGAAAGTACAAGGAAAACCCATCTCCAATATTTCCTTTCAGTGCTCCCTCGCTCCATTTATAAATATTCCTATAGTTTGGGATCACGCCGTAAATAATCGCTCAAGCGTCTGCCCGCAGCCGAGTCCGCGGGAGGGGCAGATGACTCTACGCAACGCCCCGGAAGACCCCTCGACAAAGCTTCCCTCTCCGGGCGATAAACAGAAAAGACGCAGTCCCCACTTTACACCCCAGACCTCCCCTAGACAGGTACCTTGGGGTCCCAGAGTCCGTGAACTTCCCTTTGCTTTCCGGGCTAGGCACGAGGTCAAAGGACGCGACCTGGAGGAGGCCCTGGATCGAGGGGTGGTCTCTGCCCGCCGGCCGCGCCGCCGCCACTGCGGTCTGCGGTGCGAGGAGGGGGAGCAGATGTGAGCCGAAGCGGAGGGACAGGGCCGAGCGGGGAGAGAGGGACGCAGACGCAACCCAGCCGGGGCCGCGGGGGGCTGCGGCTTTCAGACGCGGCGGCACGCACGGCGACTCCTTCCGTCGGCTGGCCGAGTGCGCCCTTCCGCTGAGCCCTTAATTCCGAAAGCGCGGAGATTCCCAGACTCCACCCCGGCCTTGCCAGCCTCCCTCCGCCCCCGCCTTCTCCGTGTCCGACGCTGCCCTGTCAGACCAGAAAGCCCAGCCTCCAGGCCGGGTGGGATGCGAGGTAAGCCGGCGAGGACCCCACCTCCCAAACGAGGGCCCTTCCGAAGAGGGCGTGGCTTTCGAGCGGGATTTTGAAAAGGGGACTGAATCACTTCAACATTAAGGGCGACTTCCCCCCACACACTGGGAGTGTTGGCCTGGGACCAGCGTGGGGAGAGGCGAGGTGTTGAATTAACCATCAAGCAAGACAGGTGCGGGGCGCACGTTATTCTTATGCAATCCTCACAGTCGGGAGAGTAGGTCCACTTTACAGGTGAGTCAACTGAGGCCCAGAGAGTGATTAAGTTTCTGAGCGAGGAAGAGGCAGAACTTGCTCCAGAGCTCCTGATCAGCCTCCTGGTACCCATGGTGCCCTCACCTTACACCCGAGCATCCAGGCGCTCCCTGTCTCCCCATCTACCTGAAGGCAGTCCTCACTCAACACCCAGGGTCTCGGGTTCCAAAAGTAAGGGCTAGTACCTGATGCAACAGGAAACAACCTCCCAGGAGTCCTTTATAGCTTAGAGTAAATAAGATGATACTATTTTCCTGCCTCAGGGAGAAGATCTGGGATGAACTAAAGGTGGAGACAGCATAAAGACAATAGGTGTCTAGAGGGAGACAGGAGACTGTATGAAGAGAAAAAGGGCTGAGAACAGCAGTGGGGGGACAAAGCTTCTGGTGATCGAGGTCATACTGGCTTACTTACTTCAAGGCTTGGGAAACCGCCCACCAACTCTGGTAAATGTCTGATGGAAGCCGCTCATTTGTCTGGGTTCCATCCTTGACTTCAGGAGAGGGCTTGTTTATGGGTCTGTTTCACTGGTAATAAAATAACAGTGATGCTTGCTGCGTCACCACTTGATAAAGAGGTTCTGAGGAGGGGTTAAGTATTGAACTCTCAAAGTTACATGTAATCAAGAACCATAAGCATGAGGAAGGACCGGTGCATCTATAAGTGAGGCAGATTCCTGTAAGGCTGCAATTTTGTTCGTTAATCATCAACACTATTTCTCCCCTGAAAGACAGTGACAGTATCTTCTTTCAGTCAAAGAACATTAGAGCAGGTGGAAGATAAGACATGCAATTTGACTACACCAATAAGCTCACACAATGAAATAGTATTACCGGAATTGGAGTTTCTGATCTCTAACCTTTAAAATTAAATGAGATGTGAAAATGCTTTATAAACTGCAAAGGACTATTTAAGTAGGTGTTATCGATAACACTAATCGAGAAGATGCAACAACTGTTAAAATTCATGATGCTGAACATTATTCCATTTTTCTCTTTCCTTTAAGATGACTTATTTGATTTACTAAATGACCCAAAATAAAATTTGAATAAGCCTTCAATTCCAGATCAGTATCTAATCTCAGTAATGGTTTTCACCCTCTGACAACTGGTTAAAAACAATGGGCCTTGAACTGAAAATGGCTTGTGCAAGTTGAGAAACAGCCAAGAGTGCACATATGAAAAGTTTCTGTTCCTTAAAGGTTTGAAGGGACAGTTGGTGGCGGCTACCTGCTCCTGGTTTCAAACTATGCTACAAAGCTTTATAATCAAAACAGTATAGCACTGGCACAAAAACAGACACAGATCAATGGAACAGAATAGAGTCCAGAAATAAACCCATGCACCTACGGTCAATTAATCTAGACAAAGGAGGCAAGAATATGCAATGGGGGAAAGACAGTTTCTTCAATAAATTGTGTTGGGAAAACTGGATAGCTACATGCAAAAGAATAGAACTAGACCACTTTCTTACACCATAGACAAAAATAAACTCAGGATGGATTAAAGACTTAAATGTAAGACCTGAAACCTAAAAGAAAACATAGGCAGTGTACTCTTTGACATTGGTCTTAGCAATATTTTGGGGGTGTCTGTCTCCTCAGGCAAGGGCAACAATAGCAAAAATAAACAAATGAAGGTACATCAAGCTAAAAAGCTTTCACTCAGTGAAGGAAACCGTCACAAAACAAAAAGGCAACATACTCAATGGGAGAAAATATTTGCAAATGATATATCTGATAAGGAGTTTGTATTCAAAATATACAAAGAACTCATACAACTAACATCAAAAAAACTAACATTAAAGAAAGGGTAGAAGACCTGAGTAGACATTCTTCCAAAGAAGACAATACAGATGGCCAACAGGCACATGGAAAGATGCTCAGCATCACTAATCATCAGGGAAATGCAAATCAAAACTACAATGAGATATCACCTCACATCTGTCAGGATGGCTATTATCAAAAAGACAAATAAATATTGGCAAGAATTGGGAGAAAAGGAAACCCTCCTGCACTGTTGATAGGAATGTAAATTGGTGCAGCCACTATGGAAAACAGTATGGAGAGTCCACAAACAATTAAAAATAATACTACCATATGATTCAACAATTCCATTCTTCTGGGGTATTGATCCAAAGGAAGCGAAAACACGAATTTGAAATTGTATATGCACCCCAATGTTCACTGCAGCATTATTACAATAACCAAGATATAGAAACAACCTAAGTGTCCACCGATAGATGAATGGATAAAGAAGATATGGTAAATATATACAATGTTATATTATCCATAAAAAGAATGAAATCTCGCCGTTTATGACAACATGAATAGACTTAGAGGGCATTATGCTACGTGGAATAAGTCAGACAGAGAAAGATCGATACTGTATGATTTCATTTATATGTGGAATCTAAAAAAAAAGTGAACAAACAAAACAAAACAGAAACAGATTCATAGATACAGAAACCATACAGGTAGTTGTCAGGGGAGAGGGGTATGGGAAGCTGGACAAAATAGGGAAAGGGGATAAAGAGGTACAAACCTGCAGTTATAAAATAAAGAAGTCACAGAGATGTAACATACAAGATAGGGAATACCGTCAACAATATTGTAATAACTTTGGTGAGAAATGGTAACTGGACTTATCATGGTGATCATTTCATAAAATATAACAATATCAAATCACTATGTTGTACACCTGAAACTCATATACTAAGTCAACTGTACTTCAATTTTAAAAGATTTTAAATCACTAATATGTAAATTAGGCAAAGTACTCTGTAATAATTGCTTCATTTTGTTACTGTTTCTGTTTGTGTAAAACCACTAGAAACATTTTTAATAGAAGAGATTATTTTACAATTCTACTACAGATTTTACTTTTTTTACTGTTATTCAAGATCAAAGTTTAAATACAGTAACAGTAGCATTTACAGAGAAACATGAACATCGTTCTTTGATAATGAAAATGTCTTTGCTGTTAAAGGAACACAATAGGACTTTATGTGATGAAAGTTTACCAGATATTACAGGAAGAGGTTTATAAAATATCCTCATCTCAGCCTGTGATTTCTCTGAAAGCAAGAGAATTACTAAAAGCCCGTGTGAAAATACTTCAGCCAAAGTAACATCAGTCTGAAGAAATGTAAGGATTCCAGCATGTGCTACCATCACGCATGTGCTGATGAGAACATACCTACTGAAAAGCACTTTTTAGGGCCTCTTATTTGCAGATTTCCGTTTCGGAAAGGAGCAAAACAATTTTTGTTTTGGTTTCGATGTGGTTGTGTCATTTTGACAAACCCGTTCTTTGATTTTGAAGTTTCAAGAACTTTCTCTTGCACTCAGAACTGCTCATGAGTTTTCAACATCTTTTAAATTACACGGAATGTGGATAGACTCCTTTCCTGTGAGTTTAATGAAGGAAGGCTTTGGATGGCTTTAAAGCTTGGTTAACTTCACTTGACACAGCCAAATGCTGTGAGTGTTGCTGGGTATATATGGAGTAAGCTAAATGCTTTCTGGAGGGTTTAAGTATTCCTAGGCTGCTAATTAGAGAGATTAAAAGGAACCCTTCAGAGAAATGGTACCTCAAAGGTCAGACCAGAATTGTTTATCAAAGCAAAACAGAAGAAACACTAGGCATCTATATTGTTGAGACCAAAAAAAAGAGGGATTTACTATCTGAATTAGTGATGAATCATATAATCTGGAAATAACATAAAATGCCTACAATCCAATAAATTTCTATCTAGCTTTGAACAATTTGAAATTTCCAAATCGTATTAATGTTAAACAATAAAGTAAAATTTTGTCTCAGCTCTCATATTCAAATGATGATGTCCCCTTCAGTAACTGTTTCCCCTTCTATCACTACCACTCACCTCCATGATATGGGTTGCAACATAATTTCTAATTCAGTTACTTCCATGTTTGGAATTACAAAAATATTTGTCCATGGAAACAATCTAAAAAACTGCTTTTAGATACTTTCACTAGCCCATAACTAAGCTGATATACCTGAAAGCCTACTGTATTTCACTTAAAAATCAAAAATAGAAGAAGCTAATTTGTGGTAATACAATTGCACACTATAGAAAAAAATTAGAAAGTGTTGCTTTTTTGCGTTGCCTTGTGGCAGCTGGGTTATATGATACTCGCCTTGTGCTCAGTGCACTCTAAGCACCTTGAATACAGACTCATCTAACTCTCCCAGGCCCAGCTAAAATGTTCAGATTCAGAGTGACTCAGTTCAGGAGTGTCCCATCTCAGGGCTGATGCTCTCTGCAAACCTGTGAAAACATTCAGAATCAACTGAGATAACTCACTTAGCTCTTTTCCCATTATCTGCTAAATGGGAGACAGGAGTAGGCCCAAAGTATTGAGAATGAAGAAAAACTAGCCTAGACTTCACTTTCTCCCTATTTGGGGGGTCAAGCATCTGCAGTTAAAACAACTTAGATCTATGTGGAAAGATCTGATGGATGCATCACTAAAGCAAAAAACCAAAGTGCAGAACAAAAATGCTATATTTGTGGGGGGGAAAAATGTCTGTTAATGCATGAACTATCTACAAAGAGATCCAAGAAATGGAACTGTATACCGGTTAGTCTGAGAAAAAGAATTTGGGAGACAGGGCAGAATGTGGAGGTGGGAGAGATTTTTCATTGTGTACTTTTTCAAGCTGTTTGGATTTTGGTCTCATTTGCAAGCAATATGGTTCCATGCACACACAAAAAAGCTTTTTTAAGAAGAACCAAATGAAAGAAATCTCCTGAGAGAAAGGTCTCAATGCTTTGATGCCTCAATATTTTTCACATGAGGAGAACTGCAATAAAATTCAGGCTCTCAAGAGAGTGAGCAGATGGTGAGGAGAAAATTGGAGCCCCCAGAGGCAGGACACCTGGAGGGTGGAGGGAGAGAAGGAGTCACGCTGTCTCGGGCCATTTGTCCGGCCCCTCCTTGGGCAGTTACGAGGAAGTTGTGTGGTAGGCAGAATTCTAAGACAGCCCCCAAGATTCCCACCCTGTGGTATACACAGTTTGTAAAATCTCCTCGCCTTGAGTGTGGGCAGAATCCATGAATATGATAGGATATCTTCCTGTGACCAGGTTTCTAATCAGTTGTCTTTGAATCCAAAGGGAGATTATCCGGTTGGGCCGGACCTAAACATGTGAATCCTTAAAAGGGCTCAGCCCTTCAGGAAGTCAGAGACACATGCCCCTGCTGGCCTGGACGCAAACATCCATGTCAGGAACTGTCTACAGAGACCACACGGCAAGAAACTGTGGTTGACATCTAGGATCTGAGAGTGTTCCCCAGCCAACAGCTACCAAGAAAATTGGCAACCTTGGTCCTATATATGGAATTCTGCCAACAACCTGAATGGGCCTTGAAGGAGTCTCCCCAGGCCTCACACGAGAACTGCAGTGTTCTCAGCTGTAATGTGCCCAGATTTCTGACTGACGAGACCTTGAAATAATAAATGGATGCTGGTTTTTTTTGTTTTTGTATACCAAAGGACCTTTATTACTTTTCCTCTAAATTCTTAAATACTTATAAAATGTCCATGCTCTAGTTATAATATCATTTTATAGACACTTAAAATGCATCTTCATTTATAAATATTTTACATTTAGTTCATAGAACAGATCATTTAATGGGTACTGTTTTAAGCTGCTAAATTTGTGGTAATTTTTAGACAACAATAAAACACTAATAAGGTTTTTTGATTAGAGGAGCCCAGTGGATAATGAGAGTCTCCAGTGGATCCTGATCCTGGAATCCCCAGTCACTTATTATGAGAGCTATGTAAGCAGGAAAAGAAGGGCCAGTTTTGGGGGGAGGGATGCATTATTTCTACCTGTCACATATCCTCCAAACCAAGTAACTTAATTTTGCCTTGTTAAATCTATACCTTGTCATATAGTACTCCTTAATGTGTAATTTTTAGTAAGAAAGAAAATAACAACCCCACACCTCCTCCTCTTTAATGTTTAAATATTTACATTTTATTTGTTAGTGCTTTTCCATTAATTTTTTTTTTTTTTTTTTTTTTGGTTGCACTGGGTGTTAGTTGTGGCAGGCGGGCTCCTTAGTTGCGGCATGCAAACTCTTAGTTAGGGGATGCGCATGGGATCGAACCCACGCCCCCTGCATTGAGAGCACAGAGTCTTATCCACTGTGCCACCAGGGAAGTCCCAGTGCTTTTCCATTAATTTTTAAAATCTAATGAATTACTAGCATCCTAACAACTAACAACTTTATACTACTAATGAGGGATTAGACAATATACATTATTTAATTTATAATACAATAATTTCATTTTCTCATGAAATAAAACAGAAAGTCTTTCCCCAGAAAAATGCCATACCTGGAATAAGTTCTCTTTTTATCCTCCATCTCTGGTTCTTTCCTTATGCTTATCATCATTGTGCTGACAACTAATTCTGAGAAGAAAGTTCCAGAATGACATTCTGGCCATTATGCCCATAGAAATCTCACTATTCCCTGCTGTTTGTGGCCTTCATGTTTATTATGTAGTTAGTTATATAATAAAAGGGTTAAGTTGGTCTTGAGATCATATTGCTCCATCACTGAAGACCTTTGCAAAGAATGTAACCCCCTCCAAAAATAGGCTCCACCTGGATATTTTATTTAATGTAGGCTTGGATGGAAAGTTTCTCTTTCTACTCTATTTATCTTACTAGGATTTTAAAAATATTTCATCTCCTTTCTACCACTACTCCACTGAATTTGTTCTTGTTAAAACTATCCTTGACCTACCTGCCAAGCCAATGGACACTTTTCTATCCTCATCCTTCTCACTTCTCTGCATCATTTGGTACTGTTGACCACTCCCACTTTATTGAGATATGACCCAGCCACTCTCACCTACCTGGCTTTTAGGAAGGGCTGGCTTCATGAGGATGTGACCTGAATGGTGGCACAGGGCCCCATACTCAGGGCCTCATGCTTGGCTCTGCTGTTGCCATCTTGAAATTCTTAATAATTTTTGGACAAGAGATCCCACAGATTATACAGCCAATCCTGTTTTTAGAGCATAATTTTGTTTTGCTTTCTCTGCTGTGATCTACACATTCTTTCCCCATCTCGTTTGTGGCCCCTCTTTTCTGACATGAATACTGGTATTACCACACTTGCTCTTTGTGACTTTTCACATCCTCCCTCGGTAAACTCTAACTACAGTTATTGTTTTTGGACAGCCTCTAAGTCGTTTACCCATACTTCTATGTCTGTCACACAAGCCTGTGAACCTGTCTCCTAAATATTTCTTTCTACTTTTTTTTAAATTTTATTTATTTTATTTGTTTTATTTTTGGCAGTGTTGGGTCTTCATTACTGTGCACGGGCTTTCTCTAGTTGTGGCGAGCGGAGGCTACTCTTCATTGCAGTGCACAGGCTTCTCTTTGTGGTGGCTTCTCTTGTTGCAGAGCACAGGCTCTAGGCACGTGGGCTTCAGTAGTTGTGGCACGCAGGTTTCAGTAGTTGTGTCTCACAGGCTCTAGAGCACAGGCTCAGTAGTTGTGGCGCATGGGCTTAGTTGCTCGGCGGCATGTGGGATCTTCTTGGACCAGGGCTCAAACCTGTGTCCCCTGTATTGGCAGGCAGATTCTTAACCATTGCGCCACAGGGAAGCCGGTATTTCTTTCTGCTTTTTATCTACTGTTATTAATTAAGCCCAGTCATGATTGCAGTATAGACCAGTGCAGTAGTCTTCTAACTCAATTTCCTAACTCCAGTCTTGCCTTCTAATCCATCCACTACCATGATTTTCTCCTGGAATAAACCTTGTCCCATAATCCAACCTTCCTACTACAATGGGCATTCTTTCTAAAATAGTTATATGATTTTACCATATTCCTTAAATTTTTCTATGATTCCCCAGTGCTTTCAAGATAAAAGTTCAAACTCCTTAGAATTAAACACAAAGCTCTCATATTATGAGCTAACTCCTATCTTTCCAGGTAATTTCTAGCCATATATCCACCAATCTATCTGTCGCTGTGATTGCATTAAGGGTATTTCTTACGTGGTCGGTCTGAATCCATGGCACCAATGTAACACTAGGCACAATATAAATGCTCTAAACATGTTATCTGAACAAATGAATGATATCAGCTTGTTTTAGCGATTTATAGTCAAGATAAGAAAATAGTCAAACCTAGAAAATAAAAATGAATATGATGGTGCAACCAGTTTTTCTAAGTGATTCATAATGTACTTCTTTTATGAGTGTACATCTCACAATAGTTGAGGCTTGCGTTATTAGTTTTCCATCTCAAAGAATTTTTATCTTTGAAATCTTTCTAAAGCTCAACATTGTGATCATAAATGAGACATTCTATCTTTGTGTTTCCATGGCTCTGGGAATTCTACCAGAAATCGCTATTGGAGACAGATTCAACTGTTGTCCAGATAGTAGGCAAGATAAATGCCTCATTGCATCCCTCAAATAAGGATGATAAAAGTATCAGTACCCTTTTTCTCTCTTTCCATTCCCAAGTATCCAATGCCCTCTTTTAGGCTCTAGAATACTGAATTTCTAACATTTTTGCTCATTTACTCTCAAACAGAATTTTACAAAAACAACACTCACACATTTTTAAGTTGATATCCATCTTTTATCAACACTTTAAATAGTTGCAAATGATCTAAGTCAGATGTTTAATAACTCTTTTAGATGTACCCAATGGAAATTATATATGCTAGTAATTTGCTGACCCCATCATCCATTTAAAAACACAGGTACAAGTTCTTGTACATGTACAAGTTTAACAACTGGAAAGTTTATATTATTCATCTCCTTTAACTTTTATTTCCTTTCCACTTTCTCCATAGAATTTTCTCCTAATATTAGTAGTTTATATGCTTGAAAGTTATTTTAATCATATTTCTTGGGAATTCCCTGGCGGTCCAGTGGTTAGGACTCCGCACTTTCACTGCTGAGGGCCTGGGTGGGGGAACTAAGATCCTGCAAGCCAAGCAGCCAAAAAAAAAAAAAAAAAAAGTCATATTTCTTTACAATAAAAACATGTGCATACTAAAATTAAACATTTTTAAATTTCTTTTTTATTTCCTCTGACCATAGACTTTAAGTGTTAATTTTTTAAATACAGAGTTATACATTACAAGGATTATGAATTCATAATAGATTAGAAAGACAAAAATATTCTGGTGAATAACTATTAAACAGAATAAGATTTTATGGAAAATGCATTTCTCAGTGAGATTTATAAGGTTTTCTCTCTTTTTATTATTTAGTTATTTATTTATTTTTTTGTGGTACGCGGGCCTCTCACTGTTGTGGCCTCTCCCGTTGCGGAGCACAGGCTCCAGATGCGCAGGCTCAGCCATGGCTCACGGGCGCAGCCTCTCTGCGGCACGTGGGATCCTCCCGGACTGGGGCACGAACCGGTGTCCCCCACATTGGCAGGCGGACTCTCAACCACTGCGCCACCAGGGAAGCCCGATTTATAAGGTTTTTAAAAATTAGTTCATGGATGAATGTTACTGAAAGCTGGAATAAACCAGCATTCTACAAAAAAAAATGCATACAAAGAAAAGAGAAACTCTTTACATAAATAAAAGGAGATAGAAAGAGTTTTGATATACAATTCATTTGGTTATTTGAACTTCTTCTAAGGTCATATATTAAGAATTACATAGTGATCTATCATAAAAATTTTTTTAAGTTGTCTAAATACTGAGTATTTAGTACTTAAAATACTTAGTAGCTGAATACGTAAGTAGTTTCTTTTTCTGTTTTGTTGAGAAGCAGAGCTGGAAACCATCCAGCTTGCCGAAGGATTTGTCACCCACTTATTCGTCATTCAATTTCTCAGTTTGGGGGAACTATATCAAAAAGGTTTTACCAAGACTTATCAAATGACTACTAATGAAATGTCTTACTCCTTCACTGGAGAGGACACTTCTTTAATCCAGCAGGCTCAGAAAGGACTGAGGAAATTACAATATTGTTGACGTCAACAACTTTTCCAATAAAATGTTGTTAAACATTTAAATATCTTTTCATGTACTTTTGATATTTTTTTGTCAAAATTTGTAGCCGCAGATTCAGATTGAAGGACGATATCCACTATATAACACTAGTTGATAGTCCTCACTGTTAAGCCAGTCAGCCCAATGAGATTTTCTATGAGATAAATTCCAACTTCATTGTTTTAATTTTTGAATTTTATTTAATTTATTTTTTTATACAGCACGTTCTTATTAGTCATCAATTTTATACACATCAGTGTATACATGTCAATCCCAATTTCATTTTTCAATTCAAAAACTTGGTAATATAGGTGTCCTTGTAACAATAAGCTCAATTCTGCACACTAATTCTAAAATAGATGGAGCGCCGAATGGTGCTGTAACATGAATTTCTTTTGATAATAGATCACAAACAATGTCATGTTCATTGTTTCTTACTAACGGTCTCTTTCCTCGGCTCTCAAAGGGACTGGCTCTCCATTCTGACTTAGTCCAAATAAGGAGTTTTCTTGCACTTTCTTTAGAAGAAGGAACTTTTCTGTAGTAATACAACTCCCAGAATACCTTTCACTTAAGCAATTCCAGAACTGCTGAAAGTCCCGGAGTTGAATTGCACAATCAAACTCTGAGACAATAACAGTCTATGTTTTCTTTCAGATTCCTACTTCCTGAAACGGAGGCCGTTTATGAGAAACAGTATATTTCAGGGAGGTTGTGCTATAATTAACTTTTTTCAGAGTTAGATTTGCTAGTTTTATAGTGTATTTCCTCTTCTTCGAGATAAAGGTATCAGCCTTTTAATGACAAAAACTCAGTAGATGTGGGTATAAAAGATGACATAGTTTTTAAGGCAGTGTTTTCTTAAATTGTGACCCTGTTTCCACCTGGTGGCCTTCTCTACATTGAAATAACTTTGGAGCTCCAAGAACATTTGCACTTCTGAAAACTCCCCTGAAAGGGAGGGGGAGGGGAGAAGGACCACCTACAGCAGTAAAGTTAGGTTATTAGGAAGAGAAAAGAAACCAGCTTCTTTTTTTTTTTTTTTTTGAATATTTTATTTATTTTTGGATGCGTTCAGTCTTCGTTGCTGTGCGCGGGCTTTCTCTAGTTGCGGTGAGCGGGGGCTACTCTTCGTTGCGGTGCTCCGGCTTCTCATTGCAGTGGCTTCTCTTGTTGCGGATCACGGGCTCTAGGCGCACGGGCTTAGTAGCTGTGGCTCGCAGGCTCTAGAGCTCAGGCTCAGTAGTTGTGCAGCACGGGCTTAGTTGCCCCACGGCACGTGGGATCTTCGCGGACCAGGGCTCGAACCTGTGTCCCCTGCGTTGGCAGGCGGATTCTTAACCACTATGCCACCAGGGAAGTCCAGAAACCCCTTTCTTTTAAAGGCTTAAATAATGGGTACTTCCCTGGCGGTCCAGTGGTTAAGACTCCGGGCTTCCACTGCAGGGGGCGCAGGTTCCACCCCTGGTCAGGGAACTAAGATCCCCCACGCCGCGCTGGGCGGCCAAAAAAGAAAAAAAAAAAAAGTTTATATAATAAAGTCCTCAAGTCATGAGACTTGCTAGAACTGCTGCTAGTGAACATCTGGCTTTATTTATCACTGAATCATGATCTTTGATTACAGGAACTGGGATTACTTATTTGAAAAATTAACCTTGGGACGTTTGCCTGGAGTATATAGGTAGTGATAACAGAAACTGTCACTTTTATCATGGCCTCAATAGTTTTGCCAGGAAACAGATAAGGCTGAAAAATTGCTCTTCTCATTTGGGATGAACCCCGAGGGGAATTCTGGATGTGGAGAAGCATTATGTAGAGAGAAAGTATGAAAAATTAAAATCCTTCGTATTTCTATTCAAAAGAGTCCTTTCATTAACCAATTTTAGCATTTAAAATTAGGGGTCCGGATGACTTTTTAAAGCCACAGATTAAAACCTTTAGAATTGTTTGGAATTTGCAGGTGGGTGAGGGCAAAAAGAGAGGCAGGATCAGAAGGGAGGGGACTTTATGTCACAACATAATGGCATCTCTGTTTGCTTCTATCTCCCTCTGCCTTTTCTTTTTACTTAGTGCAGCTAGTACTCTTATGAGAAACAATATTCGGTTTTGGTTGGCTGATACTTCATTGTTAAGAACATTTTTAATTCTTCACATGTAATCACTGTTGCTGTACAAGTCTATACATGATGCTTCATCATAGTCTCAAGATTCTGTTGTTTCTCCTCTTTCCTCCTTGACCTCGAATTCAAGTGAACCAAAAAAAGTATTAGTAATTATACCACAGAAGCTGTGCACCCCTAGGTCTGAGTGGTGTGTCAGCAGATTACATGACTGTACGGTGTGCATTATTTTGGGTAAGGGTGGGTGTAGGTTAATTTACCGCTTGGATAACACAACAGATGTAAACAAAAGCCAAGTCAAGTTTTTATATCCACTGACCAAAATAATTTACTTCTATCTTCCCACCTCCTTTGTCCAAATCCTGTCAACCTGCAGCCTCAAAAGAAACAAAACACTTTAAATTATTCTAGCAATAATTTACTCTCCACTTCAAATGTCTTTTTGAGTCTGAGATGAATTCTTCAAGTTCTTCCCCCAACAAGACTCCAAAATTTTATAGCATCCACTTGCATGAGTAGAGAGACAATAACTACTTTAAACTCTAAAATATTATTTTTTGAAGTTAAAAAAAGCTATATGTAAATTGTGATGGATATTATAAAATCTCACATAAAATAATACTGATTTGCGCCTGATTTGTTAAGCTGTAACAATCCCCCCTTAAGTGCTATGTGATCTAAGTTTGGGTTTAGAACCTGGAATTTTCCTTAAGAATAAGTGTGTGCATTTCAAAATATTTCTGAAATTCCATGGCTTCTCCCATTCCAAAATTTCACTGACCCCTTTCCCAGAACACAGCACATGTACTATTTTTCTGTCCCTTAATCTTTTGCAGAGAATGACAGCTTTTCAAAATAAAATGTTCATTGTAAATGCTTTTATTTCCTGATATTTTAAGTTCTATGGGTTGAAGAACTTTAACAAGAATGGACATTCAAACTTTTGTTGTAAACTCATTCCATATTTATGGGTTTTTTAAATTTATTTATTTTTGGCTGTGTTGGGTCTTTGTTGCTGCGCGAGGGGCTTTCTCTAGTTGCGGTGAGTGGGGGCTGCTCTTTGTTGTGGTGCGCGGGCTTCTCATTGCCGTGGCTTCTCTCGTTGGCGGAGCACGGGCTCTAGGCGCGCGGGCTTCAGTAGTTGCAGTGCGTGGGCTCAGTAGTTGTGGCTCACAGGCTCTAGAGCACAGGCTCAGTAGTTGTGGTGCACGGTCTTAGTTGCTCCGCAGCATGCGGGATCTTCCCGGACCAGGGATCGAATCCGTGTCCCCTGCATTGGCAGGCGGATTCTCAACCACTGCACCACCAGGGAGGCCCCATATTTATGTTTATTGTATTTGTTGCCGCTCTATATGGGGGACTCTGTTTCTTGTTATTGACAGTGACATCTATTTTCTCAGGATGTTGTGATTTGCTCTGTTTATAGAGTTCAGTGGAGTAGATGAATTTAAAAGTAAGAATATTATCTGATGCTATCATTCTTCTATGTCTGAAGAACAGAAAGAGATGATCATAGCTTAAATATCAGTTACATATTAATATCATTTGCCCAAAGTATGGTATACAAATTACTGTTTTTAGGTGTCACATATCCAAACTGAAAATTTGAGTTGTGCTTAGTTTAATGTGCATTAAAAATATAATTAGCTTTTAAAATGTATGATTTCATGGATATTATTGCCCAGAAAGATGTTAAGTAAAAAAGAAAGTGAGCCACTTTACTATTGATTTTAAGGAAATGATTAAATAACTACTGTTACAGATAATATGCAGATATGGTCAAGATTGTGAAAGTGGCATGTAAATGGCTAAAATTTTGGAAATACTGCTGTAATGTGTTTGAGAAGTGGATATTTTCCGAACCAGTGCAATATCTTTGAACTTCACTGGTCCTTGGTGACAGAGCTCAACTGATAATACAATCTGTTGAAATTCCTAATTATAGATGTACAAAATATAGATAGAGAAATGCTTTATCAAACTTTTATCAGACCTGCGGTCCTCATGAATTGTCATAAAATCGAAGAGATGCAGCATGTAGCTAATATTTTTTGAAATAAGAATCATAGAGAGGGTGAAGTATCCCAGAGTAAGCATTGTAGCTCCATTTTGCTGGTTTCATTGAGATACCATTATCTCTGAAGTGGGGTTCAGGTTGGGGCTGAAGGGTGGGAGTTGGGGAGAGCATCATCTAGGTCCAGGGCCATTAACATAACATGGTATGTGCCAGTGACCATTAAAATGGTCATATTGGCAGTTTCTTTTTGGGAATTCATTCTAGGGAGGAAATAATTCTACGTTAAATCCCGTGGAGACCACGTAGCTCCTATGCTAGCAGACCAGGCCGACACTGATCTTCAGTTACTTGCTGCTGAATTTTGAGAGGTGGAAATAGCATTACAGAATCGTAGAGTTGGAAAGGACTTTAGAGACCTTAGCAACCCCCCCTAATTTTATTAAAAAAATTTTTTTCTTTTCTTAACATTAAAAAAATGATTTTGTATTGGAGTATAGTTGATTTACAATAGTTTGTTAGTTTCAGGTGTACAGCAAAGTGATTTAGTTATACATATACTTACATCTATTCTTTTTCAGATTCTTTTCCCATATAGGATATTACAGAGTATTGAATAGGTCCCTGTTGATTAACTATTTTATGTATAGTAGTGTATATATGTTAATCCCAACCTCCTAATTTATCCCTCCCCCCACCTTTCCCCTTTGGTAATCATAAGTTTGTTTTCTAAGTCTGTGAGTCTGTTTATGTTTTATAAATAAGTTCATTTGTATAATTTTTTAGATTCCACGTGTAAGTGATATCATACAATATTTATCTTTCTCTGTCTGACTTACTTCACTTAGTATGATAATCTCTAAAACCCCCCTAATTTTAGAGGTGAGTAAATTGAGGTCTAGCAGGGAAAGGTGATTTGCCTAAATTCATACAATTGGTTTGTGACAGCGCCAGAATTAGAACCCAGGTATCCTAATGCGTGATGAATAGAAAGAGCCTGGGAGCAAGAGACTTACTGTGTGGCTGGGATCCAACATGAAGTGAACAGATCACAGAGTTCAGGGAATTCATGAACAGGTAGTATCTAAAAGTCTAAGAAGCCATGAAAGCAGGTCTCTCTCCTACTCACCATAAATGACAATCTGTTCACCAATGCTAAATATAGTTAATAATAAGTATCCATTATTCATTAATGCATATTTATTGAGCATATTCTGTACAGTAGTCCCCCTTTATCTATGATTTTGCTTTCCATGGTTTTAGTTACTCTCCATCCGGAAATATTAAATGAAAATTTTCAGAAGTAAACAATTCCTAAGTTTTAAATTGCCCACCCTTCTGAGTAGCGTGATGAAATCTCGCGCTGTCTGGCTGGGGCGTGAATAGCGTGGATCGTCTGTTTGTGGAGTGTAGCCGCCCATTAGTTACCTAGCGGCCATCTTGGTTATCAGACCGACGGTGGCGGTATATGATAGGCAGGCGCTGCGTTCAAGTCACCATGATTTTACTGAACAGTGGCCCTAAAAAGCCAGAGTAATGGGCTTCCCTGGTGGCGCAGTGGTTGAGAGTCCGCCTGCCGATGCAGGGGACACGGGTTCGCGCCCCGGTCCGCGAAGATCCCACATGCCGCGGAGCAGCTGGGCCCGTGAGCCATGGCCGCTGAGCCTGCGCGTCCGGAGCCTGTGCTCCGCAACGGGAGAGGCCACAACAGTGAGAGGCCCGCGTAACGCAAAAAAAAAAAAAAAAAAAAGCCAGAGTAGTGATACTGGCAATTCGGATATGCCAAAGAGAAGCTCTAAAGTGCTTCCTCTAAGTGAAAAGGTGAAAGTTCTCGACTTAATAAGGAAAGGAAAAAAAGTCGTGCGCTGAATTTGCTAAGATCTACGGTAAGCAAGATCTACGAATCTTCTGTTCGTGAAATTGTAAAGAAAGAAAATGAAGTTTGTGCTAGTTTTGCTGTCACACCTCAGACTGCAACAATTTTGGCCCTAGTGCATGATTAGTGTGTAGTTAAAAGAGAAAGGCATAAAATTTGTACAGTAAGATATTGTGAGAAAGAGACAGAGGGAGACCACATTCACATAACTTCTTTTACAGTATATTATTACAGTTGTTCTATTTTATTATTAGTTATTGTTAATCTTTTACTGTGCCTAATTTATAAGTTAAACTTTGTCATAGCTAATGTGTGTAGGGTATATATAAGGTTCGGTACTGTCAATGAAAATTCACTTACCAAGTTAAGAAAACGTTAGTGTCGAAGAAAGGGAAAAAAAAAATTGACTTTTGCGGTTGAGCAGGCATTCCCACCTTTGAGGAGGTCTGGTTAATGTATAATGCAGATGAACACGGCACACTAAAGGGGGAGGGAGGAGGCCCAAACGGACAGAGAGAATTTTATGCTTAAATTTTCTTGTCCTACTTTAAAATACAAATTTTATTTCATCAGTACTATTCACAGTTTCAGGCATCCACTGGGGTGTCTTAGAACTGATCCCCTGTGGATAAGGGGGGACTACCTGTATGTCAGTCTTATTGCTACAAGGCTTATATACATTATCTTACTTAATATGCACTACAGTTTTGTGAGTCAGGTACTATTATTTGTCGTATTTATTTAATAAATGGTAATAATTATTATTTCCACCTCTTGGCTGTGCTATTAGGGTGACTCCATTACTCTACCTCATGCAGTACACTTCCTCCACCTCTAATTGCAACCATTTGCTAGAACTCTGCCAGTGTCTTTTCACATCCCTTGCAAGTGAGATGACATACCTGCCAGACCAGACTTTCCCCAGTACCTGCAGCTGTGTTTGTCCTTCAGGTGCCTTCCTGACTTGAACAGATAACTCCAAAGGAGGTTCTGGCCTTACTTCAGGCTCCTGCATCCTGCTATTAAGTGCACTATGCCTGCCCTATACACGATAGGAGAGATCTTTTCTTAGGAAAATTTAGATAAAGGTTAACACTCACTGATGAGGGTTGGGATTAGTCATCTGTGAGAGGTGGGATGTAGGGGGCAGGCAGAGTGGTAAGGATGTCTAGTTGCAAAGTAAGGCTGAAAGAAAAACAGAAGATAACACATGCAGTAAACATCCCTAAGTTAACCATAGGACATAGTAAAAGGAAGTGCCACCAAAGTATGTACAGTGTCACCATGTTTTGTTAAATCACTTCGGAATATATGTAGGCATCGTAATTGAGAGGCAAAAATCAGACTGCTTAATTATAGTCAAAGAATACTCAAATTTTGAAAACTTACACTTTTTAAAACTTCATTATGAGTATTATAACCATGCACAGAAACAATGATATCAAAATATTTATAGCGCTTATTTATTAGTGAGACCATAGGTAATTCTTATTTTCTTTTTTACCATACTTTTTCTCCAGATTTTCTACAATAACACTTTTTGCACTCATAATAATAAACTGTTTCAAAAATCTAAATTCTTGGGCTTCCCTGGTGGCGCAGTGGTTGAGAGTCCGCCTGCCGATGCAGGGGACACGGGTTCGTGCCCTGGTCCGGGAAGATCCCACATGCCGCGGAGCGGCTGGGCCCGTGAGCCATGGCCGCTGAGCCTGTGCGTCCGGAGCCTGTGCTCTGCAACGGGAGAGGCCACAACAGTGAGAGGCCCGCGTACCACAAAAAAGAAAAAAAGAAAAATCTAAATTCTGAAATAATACATCAGAGATTACTGTGGCACAACCTTCAAGACTTTTATAATTTAAATACTTCTTGACCAAGGCTACTGGGAAGCATCCAGTAGGCTGGTAATACCTCTCACCTGCAAGCTAGTAGCCACTGTGTGTGAAAAAGGAAGTCAGAGTGGAAGAAAAGAAAAGCATTACTTATTATGCAACAGATTTCAGAAGTTCCACAGCATCTCAACACCGTAATTCCCCCAAGTCACGGTTGTCAAAGGAAAAGCTTTTTAGACTGAAAGCTGCACACATACAAAGTGAAAGGCTGAGTGAACCTGAGGGAACCAAGGAGTTCCCCTGGCCAAATTTCCCCGAAAATATGTATCCTTTCCAGTCACCCCATCTGCTCCCACTCAGCATCTTCTGAATGCACAGCTCTTCTAAGAGCTGGTCTTTCATTTCACTCTCCTGGAAGGGTGTAGGCATAAGCTGAGGCAGATCAGGAGTTCAATGTGGACATCTTGAAAGTGTGATGCTTATTGCATATCCAAGTGCACATATCAAACAGTTGAAAATATGTTTCTGAAAAGTTCAAGAGAAAAGTTTGAACTGGAGATAGAAATCAGATGACTTTTAAACAATACGTGGTATTTAAAACCATGAACTGAATGAAATCACCAAGGAGTGGATCTAGATGGAGAAAGGAGGAGGGCCAGAGACTGAGCCTTTGCACATTCCAATATGATGGGGTCTAGGAGAGGAGAGGGAACCAACTGAAAAGTCTGAGGAGGAGTGATCAGTGAGATAGTAGGAAAACCAAGAGAGTGTGGTATCCCGGAGGGCAGTAGAGGAGGAAGGGACTGTGTATATGCTGTTGGTAGGTCAACTAAGATGAGGAGTGAGAACTGACCATTGGATTTAGGTATGTGGAGTTATCAGTGACTTTGACCAGGGCAGCTTCAGTGGAGTGATGGAACAATAGTCTGATTGGAGTACATTTAAAAGAGAATGGGAAAAGACAGGTTGAAAGCTCAAGTAGGAACAGTTCTTTCAAGGAATTTTTGCTGCAAAGAGCAATAGCTACTGACGAAAGTGAAGTCAGGAGACTTTTCTCCTAAGGTGAAAGAAATAATGGCTTGTTTGTAAATTGATAAGAATGAGCCAGTGGAGAGCAAAAACTTGGTGATGTAAGAGGCAGAGAGAGGAGAGCAAAAACGTGCATCAATGTGCTTGAGTAGAGAGAGGGGTAGAATTATTGTGTGAATGGAATGATTGGTTTTACATAAGAGAATGGATTATGGTTTTCTCTGGGTACATGTCCAGTAGTGGGATTGCTGGGTCGTATGGTAGTTCTATTTTTAGTTTTTTAAGGAACCTCCATACTGTTCTCCATAGTGGCTGTGTCAATTTACATTCCCACCAACAGTGCAAGACGGTTCCCTTTTCTCCACACCCTCTCCAGCATTTGTTGTTTATAGATTTTCTGATGATGCCCATTCTAACCGGTGTGAGGTGATAACACATTGTAGTTTTTATTTGCATTTCTCTAATAATTAGTGATGTTGAGCAGCTTTTTTTCATGTGCCTCTTGGCCATCTGTATATCTTCTTTGGAGAAATGTCTATTTAGGTCTTCTGCCCATTTTTGGATTGGGTTGTTTGTTTTTTTAATATTGAGCTGCCTGAGCTGTTTGTATATTTTGGAGATTAATCCTTTGTCCGTTGATTCATTTGCAAATATTTTCTCCCATTCTGAGGGTTGTCTTTTCATCTTGTTTATAGTTTCCTTTGCTGTGCAAAAGCTTTTAAGTTTCATTAGGTCCTTTTTTTTTTTCCATTACTCTAGGAGGTGGGTCAAAAAAGATCTTGCTGTGATTTATGTCAGAGTGTTCTTCCTATGTTTTCCTCTAAGAGTTTTATAGTGTCCGGTCTTACATTTAGGTCTTTAATTAATTTTGAGTTTATTTTTGTGTATGATGTTAGGGAGTGTTCTAATTTCATTCTTTACATGTAGCTGTCCGCTTTTCCCAGCACCACTTATTGAAGAGACTGTCTTTTCTCCACTGTATATCCTTGCCTCCTTTGTCATAGATTAGTTGACCATAGATGTGTGGCTTTATCTCTGGGCTTTCTAGCCTGTTCCATTGATCTATATTTTTGTTTTTGTGCCAGTACCATATTGTCTTGATTCCTGTAGCTTTGTAGTATAGTCTGAAGTCAGGGAGTCTGATTCCTTCAGCTCCCTCAAGATTGCTTTGGCTATTCGGGGTCTTTTGTATCTCCATACAAATTTTAAGATTTTTTTGTTCTAGTTCTGTAAAAAATGCCATTGGTAATTTGATAGGGATTGCATTGAATCTGTCGATGGCTTTGGGTAGTATAGTCATTTTCACAATATTGATTCTTCCCCAATGTTCATTGCAGCACTATTTACAATAGCCAGGTCATGGAAGCAACCTAAATGCCCATCAACAGGCAAATGGATAAGGATGATGTGGTACATATATACAATGGAGTATTACTCAGCCATAAAAAGGAATGAAATTGGGTCATTTGTAGAGACGTGGATGGACCTAGAGACTGTCATATAGAGTGAAGTAAGTCAGAAAGAGAAAAACAAGTATCATATATTAATGCATATATGTGGAATCTAGAAAAATGGTACAGATGAACCAGTTTGCAAGGCAGAAATAGAGACACAGATGTAGAGAACAAACATATGGACACCAAGGGGGGAAAGTGGCTGCAGGGGTGGTGGTGGGATGAACTGGGATATATGAACTGACATATATGCACTAATATGTATAAAATAGATAACTAATAAGAACCTGCTGTATAAAAAATAAATAAAATAAAGTTTAAAAAATAAAACAGATAACCAACAGTGACCTACTTTTTTAAAAAATAAATTAATTAAAAAGAGTTGTTACAGTGTACACTCTCACAAAGCAGTATAGGCAAGTGATTTTAGCCCTGTTTCATCCAGTGTGCTTTGTAATTTTGCAATTATCTGTTTTTATTAGTTTCACATTTCTCAGATTTATCTACCTCCATGTGAATCAGATGGTCCAAATATGTTAATGAGACCAACACTATCCATTTAATTGTTTCAGGAGGTAAGAGTTTTTTAATCACTAGTTAAGTAAACAAAGGGAATGTCCTACTGATAGTAAATCAAGACCATCATTTCCATACACAAGAGACAACATATTAAAGTTAATATTTTTACTGACATAAACAGTTCCTTGATTTTTATCTCAAGCATTTAAAAATCTATTTTGTACTCTATGACATCTCAATAAACATTTGTTGATTTTCTTTTAAACACACACACAAAGAAAAAAAAGAGAATGGGTGATTCATCTCTGACAGCAGATGGGAAGGCAGGGTGTGGGGTGCAGCTGCTGTTAGATTGGTAGAGGGGGGTGGGAGTCTGTGGAAATCCTCTTCTGATTGCTGAGAATGAGGGTAGAGGAGGGAGAGAAAGTGTGAAATAGGCAACTAAGAGATTGGAAGGTGAATGGACCCAAGAAGTGCAGTGTGATTGCAGCATTAGTTGCTGAAGTTCTGTTTTGCTGAAAGCCTGTTTTCGGTTTTAAGGTTCATTGGATTCACTGGCAAAATAACCACTCGTTTCACATAAATAGCTTTAATCAATTCTTTAATGAAAGGTGATTCAACTTAATTTCAATATACAATCATTAGAAGGAAAGAAACAAGAATATTAGGGAAATGTAACAGGGTATACATCACTGAATTGGGCTGACACCTACTTCCGGATCAAAATAGCAGCTGCGAAGTCTCAAGTGACAGCAGTCTGGAGCCCCAATTGGGAAAGGTCCCAGGCCGTGCATCCACCCCACGGGTGAGACTTCAGATTGGAGTTCTGGGGGCTTCCGTTTATAATTCCAGGCCGCAAATTGGTATCATCAGTTTGCGTGCAAAAATGCAGCTCTGGATTCACTTTTTAAAATGCTGTTGATTTCACCATGTGAGTCACAAGATTTTCCAGACCCTGGGGGACTGGCCAGGTCCCCAGGGCTCAAGAAATTCCAAGACCCACTCCCTTTCTTATCATAAGCGCCACTTGACTTGCTAGCAGCAGTTGTTAGGTGTGCAAGCAGGGGCGGCGCAGTCCGGGCAGGGTCACAGGTCTGTCAGAGGCCTGCTTCTGCCTCTGAAGCCTGAATATTAGTTTTCCCAACAGGTTCAGAGTCAGAAATTTAAAGTGAGAACAGGTGGCACAGTTATGTTTTCTTCCCATCATTGCTCAGCTGTGTAAAAGTTGGATTTAACTAAAGTTGTTATTTTGACATGCAAATATTAAAAACAAGGGAGTCAAAGGTGTATGTGGATGGTGATTATCATGATTGACCATGGAAATTAAGCTGGTTAAAAAGAAGAGACAGGACCTCAAAGGGGGTGAGGGTCTATGGAAAGGTGATAGGACCAGTGGATTAGAAGTCCCAGTGGAATGTTAGGATTGTTGGATTTGGGAGACTCAAAAGGGACAAGATGTGTGGTAGTGGACAGAGAGTGGAATACATGAATTTGAAAGTATGGAAGAATAAATTTGGTCATAACAAAGTGTAGGCTGTATGACCTTGGGAACGAATACCTAAAGTTGGGTTAAGGACAAGATCTTTGAAGAAACGATTTCAAGGAACTGAGAACCCCTCATCACTATATAGTTGAATTCTCCAAGAGTAGGGGTGGTTTGGAGAGAATAGTAAGGATCCAGGAATTAAATGCCCTGGGAGTTGGCAGTTGACAAGAACAATGAGGGACAGTGGGTGATGACATGAAATTCAAAGCTGTGGGGAGGAGGGCTGTGCAGCTTAAACAAGGAAGGAAAAAGCAAGGTCCAAAGTGGCAATAGAGCAAAGGAGGCTGCTTATCCAGAACTGGTGGTTCAGGGGCGCTAGGTACCTAAGCTGCCCCTTGAGAGATTTTTCAAGGTGACTGAAAAATGTAAAGCGTTATGAAATGTAATATATTGCCTTTTTTTTTTTTTCCGGCCGCGCTGCTCAGCAGGCATGTGGGATCTTAGTTCCCCAACCAGGGATCGAACCCTTGCCCCCTTCAGTGGAAGTGCAGAGTCTTAACCACTAGACCACCAGGGAAGTCCTGTATTGCCATTGTTAACATATGAAAAAGTAGTGATTATTACTGCAAACTCTTTTAACAAAATTTTTGTATAAATAACCAGGGGAATTCCCTCTCTCTGGCAAGCCCCAAAAGTAATAAATAGATTTTTTTTAAAGTCGGTGAATGGGAGTTAAGAACTTCAAGAGACAAGATATCCGGTAGGGTTTTTTCTGCAAAGGCTCGCTATTTCCTGCATAACGAAATTATCAGATAGTACCACCCCTGATAGTTTAGACCTGCAATAGTGAGGTTTCTCTCCTTTATGGTTGAACTGCTTCAAAAGTCTAAGGAGAGATTTGAGACCTCCTCCTCTATTTAAGGGGCTCGGGTAAGGGGGAGACCAAAAGAGATTTGTCCCCCATCAAGCACTCTGGACAGGATCTGGTCTTCCTTGATGTGATATTCCTCCTCCTTGTGTATCTAAAGTGAGGAACAGCGATGACCAGATGTAACTTCTCCACTCTCGCTGGGGACACAGGAACATGAGTTTCCTTTGTTCTCTTACCCGGATGTTTCAGATAGCAAGCATGCAACAATGCCTATGACATAATGCAGGAAATAAAGAGTAGAGATTATTTCCTACTGTGTTTATACTTTTATTATAAGAGAGGCCTCTGAGTTTAACTTTCTTTTTCTTAACTAGGAAGTTCTCCTAAATCAGAAGTGGATTGAAATCTAATAAACGCAGATTTGGGGTAAGTTTTCATATAAAACTTCTGAATTAAATTCTTTTTTCCTAATGATATAGCTATATGTAGTCATTGTAGAAAATATGAAAAGAAGAGGAAAATAATCAAAAAATATTACTTAGAGTCAAAAACTCAATATTTTGATGTATTTCCTTCTGATTATTTTTAAATTATTTTCTTAAATTGTGGTAAAATGCACATAAAGTTTACTTTTGTAACTATTTTTACGTGTACACATTTAGTGGTATTAACTTACATTCACGTTGTTGTGCTACCATCACTCCCATCCATCCACAGAATTCTTTGCATCTTGCCAAACTGAAACGCTGTAACATTAAACAAACACTTTTCATTCTCCCCTCTACCCGCCCCCTGGCAACCGCCATTCTACTTTCTTTCTCTGAATTTGACAACTCTAGGGACCTCATGTGAGTAGAATCATGCAATATTTGTCCTTTTGTTACTGGCTTTTTTCACTTAGTACAATGTCCTCAAAGTTCATCCATGTTTTAGCAGTTGTCAGAATTTCCCTTTTAAGGCTGAATAACATTCCATTGTACGTATATACCACATTTTGCTTATCCATTTATCTGTTAATGGACACGTAGGTTGCTTCCATCTTTTTTTGGCTGTTGTGAATAGTGCAGATACCTCTTCAAGCCCCTGCTTTCAATTATTTTGAGTATGTACTCGGAAGTGGAATTGCTGGATCATATGATTATTCTATTTTTAATTGTTTGAGGAACCACCATACTGTTTTCCATAGCAGCTACACCATTTTATATTCCCACCAACAGCGTGCTAGGGTTCCAACTTCTCCACATCATGGCCAAAACTTTTTCTGTTCCTTTTTTTTTTTCATAGTAGCCATCCTAGTGGGTGTAAGGTGGTATCTCATTGTGATTTTAATTGTCATTTCCTTAATGGTTAGTAATGTTGAGCTCCTTTTCATATGCTTATTGGCCATTTGTATATCTTCTTTGGAGAACCGTTCAAGTCCTTTGACTGTTTTTTAGTTGGGATTTTTGTGTTTTTGTTGTTTGGTGGTAGGAATTCTTTATATATTCTGGATATTAACTCCTTATCAGCTATATGATTTGCAAATATTTTCCCCATTCCATGGGTTTCCTTTTTACTCTCTTCATTATGTCCTTTGATGCACACAAGTTTTTTAATTTTGATGTAGTCCAATTTATCTAAAAGTGGGATACCTCCTACTTTATTCTTCTTTTTAAAGATTGTTTTGATTATTTAGGGTCCCTTGAGATTTTATATGAATTTTAGGGTGGATTTTTGCTGTCTCTGGAAAAAACATCATTGGTCCTCAGTGACTTTTTAAAATATAATTGCTATCATACTGTATGAACTATTTTATATTCTGCTTTTTCTTAACATTATATAATATAGTTATCCCATTAAAAAATAAACATTAGTTCTTTTTATTGAAACACTTCATGAACATACTGTACAGTGACTACATAAAGGAGAATATAAAATGGAAGTATAACTGAAAGATTAGAAAACATTTATGCCTCAAATTATGTGACATCTGTATACTTTTCAATACTATAATCATAAAAGTGAGAAAAATTTGATTTGAGACATATCAGAGTATTAGGATGCAATATTTATACTGTGAGTAGGAAGGAATGACAACCAATTGTATTAGTTTAAAAGACTGTTAAAATATATACTTATATTACTTTTGACCAAATACAACTCAAATTCATTTATTTACTCAGCAAACATTACTGAGTCTCTGTAGTTTTTGAAGCCCTGGAAACCTAGATATACATTAGATATGGTCTTCACTCTCAGGGAAAGGCAATAAATACTAAAATTTCATGAAAGTCTAGTATGTGTCATGAGCCACGTGAGATCTTAGTTCCCCGCCCAGGGATGGAACCCGCGCCCCCTGCAGTGGAAGCGTGGAGCCTTAACCACTGGACTGCCAGGGAATTCCCTCACTTTCTTTTTTAATCTTTGCATTAAACCTATGGGGAAGCAGTGTTAGCCCCATTTAGAGATGAGGAAAATAATGTTCATTTCATAAAAGCTGACCAAAACAATAAAATAATTTGGAAATTGCCTGACGGTCCAGTGGTTAGGACTCCACGCTTTCACTGCTGAGGGCCTGGGTTCAATCCCTGGTCAGGGGATAAGATCCCCCACAAGCTGCATGGTGCGGCCAAAAAAAATAAAATAATTTAACAACAAGGTCCTACTATATAGCACAGGGAACTAACTATATTCAATATCCTGTGATAAACCATAACGAAAAGAATATTAAAAAAAGAATGTCCATATGTGTATAACTGAGTCACTTTGCTGTACAGCAGAGATTGGTACAACATTGTAAATCAACTGTACTACTTCAATAAAAAAAAATTAAACATTAAAAAAAAAAAAGCTGAGCTACCTGTTGAAGGTGACACAGAGAATGAGTGGCAGAACTAGAATACAAGCTCAGGGCTGTCTGTGTCCACAGCTCATGCCCTTTTCACTCTCCCAGGTTGCTTTTCAGCGATTATGACCTAGCACAGGAGACAGGAGTATATACAGCTAACTGTAACATGAACAAAAAACTGTGATAGCAATTAATTCTGCTAGATAAGAGTCAAGAAAGGCTTTAGGGGGATGGCATTATAATCTAAGACTCGAAAATGGAGGATTTCATTAAAGGTGGGGAGAGTAGCATTCATTCATTCATTCATTCATTCACTTATCTGTTCATAAACCTGCACTGAGCTTCTCCTGTGTGTTAGTTACACAGCTAGCTCCAGTTGTGTGCTGGAGATTCAAAAGAGAACCAGTGAGACACTGGCCACTCTCAGGAGTCACAGTCTCTGGGAAGACAGTTAAGTAACTGATGTATGACAGAGCCTCGGACCAAGCTCTGCCACAGAGTCAAAAACAAAGTGCTGGGGGATGCTATTCCAGGATACTAAGGGCAGGTGCTCAGTGGCAGAAACTATGCTGCACTGTATATAGTGCTGAGCATGGCAGGTTGGACTCTCCATGCCAAGATCAGAGGCTTGGACTTCATCCTATAGGCAACAACAAGCCAACAGACATTTTTAAGTAGAAAAGTGACACAGTTCTGTTGTTAAGAAGCTATCTGGCAGTCCGTGAAGAGTAGAATGTGGAAATGGGGGAAGAGACGGGTAGCAGGAAAACCAGTATAGAGACTAACAGTCTGAACTGGAGAGGACCCAGTACAGGCAGCAACAGGAGAGACAGAGAGCGTGGAGACCACATTTATGAGAAGTTGGCAGACCTCCTTGACTGTAGGATGT